>NC_081572.1:37103533-37136231 GCF_022355385.1 Mustela nigripes | reverse complement strand
TCTGCCTACTTGTGATCTCTGTCTGTCAAATGAGTAAATAAAATCTTTTTTTTTTTTTTAAGATTTTATTTAGGGGGCGCCTGGGTGGCTCAGTGTGTTAAAGCCTCGCCTTCGGCTCAGGTCTTGATCCCAGGGTCCTGGGATCGAGCCCCACATCAGGCTCTCTGCTCAGCAGGGAGCCTGCTTCCTCCCCTCTCTGCCTGCCTCTCTGTCTACTTGTGATCTCTGTCTGTCAAATGAGTAAATAAAATCTTTTTTTTTTTTAAGATTTTATTTATTTATTTGACAGATGGAGATCACAACTAGGCAGAGAGGCAGGCAGAGAGAGAGGAAGGAAAACAGGCTCTTTGCTGAGCAGAGAGCCTGATGCGGGGCACAATCCCAGGACCCTGGGGTCATGACCTGAACCAAAGGCAGAGGCTTTAACCCACTGAGCCACGCAGGCACCCCCTAAATAAAATCTTAAAAAAAAAAATGTTTGATTTTCTTGTATGTGTTATTTAAAGCCTGACATTGTCTTTTAGGGTAATTTTCTAGGGAAGCTTACCCACAAATGAACCTAAGTGTATTTACAGTGTTACTGACTACATCATTGCAGAGTTACTTTTAAAAGGTAATTATTCAAGAATAATGCCTTTTTTTTTTTTAATATTTTATTCATTTATTTGACAGCACAAGCAGGGGGAATGGCAGAGGGAGAAGGAGAAGCAAGCTGCCCGCTGAGCAGGGAGTCTGATGCATGGCTCAATCCCAGGACCTTGTGGTCATGACCTGAGCTGAAGGTGGACACTTAACCGACTGAGCTACCTAGGTGTCCCTCAAGGATAAAATTTTAAAGCAGATTTTGTCAGCAGCTTCTGGAAAACTGAATCTGTTGTACATAATGCCCCAAAAGATCACAGCTCATTCCTTTCTTAGTGTACTCTTTGAGATGATCTCAATACTCTTAATGTGGCAGGGATTACTTTGCTCTCAAAAGGAAGATAATAGTGGTATGATAATAAATTTTTTGTTTTGTTCCTGTTGCACCTTGCTCTGGTGTAATTTTAGGGTTTGTGGGCGAAGTAACTCTGGTTGTTAGGAGTGCCTTTTGTGTACTTGTAGACACCAACTTGTAGCATTTTGGTTTTGAGAATATTTGCATTTTATCAGACCGTATCTTAAGCCACCTTAAGTAATGAATTTTACTGAGTCTTAATTGTAAATCTTGTTACCAGGTATGCAGACCTTCTTGTCATAATGAGCTGTGTTGACTCAACTTCCTTATTCCTGGGAAGGTGAGGGCAAATGATGGCACATTACAGAACGTAATGTAGTGGGCATATTATCTGCTGGCATTCTGGGTGTGTGCTGGATTGAAGTAGGAGCTCTGTTTTACTTATTTGAGGGGAAGAAAATTAACTGGTACCACATAGTCATTGTGTCCTTAAGGAGCCGATAAAGACAGGAACATGCTTAGAACAAATAAACATTGCCCTGTGCTTTAACCCCTCATTTGGGGCAGCTCTGTGAAATAGAAAACGAAAATCCTATGTTGCTGATTTTTAAGAAGATAAAAATATATACCATCTGTATATTTTAGCATAATAGTTTCGGTCATTTATTCTGCTTTCACTTGATCTAATTAAGTCTTTAGGGTATTAATCCAAAGGATTGTAAATGGAAGAGGAAAACTGAAGTAGAAATCTGTTCAGAGTATGTAACTTTGAAGGTCAGTGCTGGGAATGAACGTTCTTTAAGTAGTAATTTGTTAATCGGGGGAAGTCACTATACTGGAAAGTGATCTCTGTCTTGGGTTCTGAGGGTATGGAAATGAAGGTGCAGAATGAAAGTCATTCAAAGGGACTGGTGCACGGGTGGGAGATTTCTCATAAAGGAGCTCCTGTCTGTGACACTCCAGTCCTTCTGTAGACCTACATTTCCCTTTTAGAGTTCTTTTTTTACGGGATCATTTTTAACCATATCCACAGCTCTAGCTTGTTCCTTTTTTAAAAAAGTGAGGTGAAATTTATGTCCTCTCAGTTGGTACATATCAGATAGGGGTAGCTTATAAATCAGATTTTATAGCTAGATAGTAAATTTTGCCTCTTTAAGTGCGGTCAGGAGGTAATTATCTCTGAAATATATATAAAGAAGATTACATTTTTCTCCTTGTATAAATCTGCATGTCACCTTGCCTGGAAATAATGTTTTGATTATATTGTCCTCCCCCATCTCTTGATTTTTCTTTCCCTTTTCCCCCAGCTGAAGTTCACAGCTCAAGCCACTTGGCTCTTGGCATTTATGCTAGAGGCAGAATGATTAGTACTCGGAAACTGGAATCAGACTCAAACCTGGAGTTCATATTCAAGCAGTATCCCTTTCTAGCTGTTCACTAAGCAAGTCACTAACTTCTCTAAACTGATTTATAAATTCATTTTTAAAGCCTGTTTCCTTGGGGTGACTGGGTGGCTCAGTAGGTTAAGCATCTGACTCTTGATTTTGGCTCAGGTCATGATCTCGGGATCCGGGGATTGAGTCCTATATTGGGCTCTGCACTCAGCAGGGAGTCTGCTTGAGATCCTCTCCTCCCTCTGCTTGTTCGAGCATGACTCTCTCAAATAAATAAATAAATAAACCTTAAAAAAAAAAAAAAGAAACCTGTTTCCTTAACTGTAATAGGTGGATTTTGATAGCAACTACCTCAGTTGCTGTTGGAGTTAATGGTGCATAGTAAGTGTTCAATATGTTTAAGCAGTTAACTGCCTTTTATCTCTTTGTACAGCCTTCTCTATGAGGTATAGTAGAAAGTAAATCACAAATTGCTTATGTTTTAACAAAAAAACAAAACTAAGCAGACTCCAAGGGTCCATAAGGAACGATCACATTGAAGAGAAGTTTGTAGTTAAAGCAGAGAAAGATTTGTCTAGTAGGGAATGTGATTTTATATGCATCTATATATGTATGCTTTTGTACCTAAGTATGTGCATAGATGTTTGTGTCTAATATCTGTATAAAGTATACAGATTAGGTCTACAGTGGTGGGGTAGGGAGGAGGAATGTTTAGTTGCAGTCTCCCTAAGAGACACCATAATTGGGAGACAAGATGAATTAAAAAAAATTTTTTTTACGGTATATATGTTTTCCTTTGTAACCTAGATGCCAACTTTTTATACATCAACTCATTTATTAGTTAAGAAAACTAATTTTAGAAACCCTATTCATCCATTTTTAAGTAAAACTTCTTTAGAAACTTCTTTCTGGGGTTCCTGACTGGCTTAGTCGGTGTAACATGCTACACTGGATCTTAGGGTTGTGAGTCTGAGCCCCATGTAGGCTGTAGAGATTACTCAAAAATAAAATGTAAAGAAAAAAAAGACTCTCTTTATTGAGAACTGTACGGTTTTTTTGAGATTATAGTTAAAAGGCTCTTGTTCTCTTTTTGGCAGTCTTTTATCCTAAGAGAAATGCCAGTTTTCTAGGGGAGAAATGTTATGCATGTGAGTCTTTGTTCAAATTCAGAGTGATGGTTCAAGTGAAAGAAACACAACCTTTTTTAGTACACGGGTATATCAAGGCAGTTACTGAAGGGGTTAGATTTGTCCTTTGTGATGTTGAATTACTGTCTGGAGTAATCTTTCTGGAAAGAAGAAGTAAATTTTAAGTTTCAGTTTATTATTTTTAAAGTTTATTTTTAGAAATAGATAATGTATTGCTATATACAGAATACAAAATTCCAAAGAAACAGAGCATAAATGTTGATGGGTGAGCTGTCCTGTATATCCTAACCACCCAGTTGCTGTCTTGAAGTGTCTTTTTTCTCTGTCTACTTTACATTCGGTGTGACTAGCTTATTTTAAGTTTCCATTAGGGTGAGACCAGGAGAACACTAAGCAATCCCTACAGGCTCACCTTCATATGTTTCTGAAATCATAACAGCCGGTAAGCATTAGGAGATGAAAGTGGATAGGTAGAACAGAGGGAACATGAAGTTTTAGAGGAACAGAATTTTGTTATTGGGGATGCATTTTTCTCTGGTTGGCCATTGGCTCAGGAACTGTTTGGCAGTAATCTCTCTTCTCAGTGCCGGCTTTTCTAAACATAATCCTATAATCTGGTCTTTCTGGATCTTTTAATTAGATTTACTTTTCTCTATTTCTTTTTTTGTTTTAATGTGATAATGAGTGGAAATTGCCTATTTTGCCACCAGAACATATACTTCATTAGCCACATTATACACTTGGTTTAATTTCTAATTGCCTATAATAATGACAGAGGAATTCTAATTGTTCATTCTGTTCAGCATCCTTCTGTTCTCTTTCCTCCACGTTGCCTTTTTAAATTCCCTCAGTTCTGACCTTTTCTTTTTCTACATTTCCTATTAACAGACTTTATATTTAACATGTAATCTTTTTTTAACATCGAAATGATTTAACTGGCAGAAATTGTAAGCTGTGGTAGGACACTTTATTCTTGGAAACCAGTAACTAATATTGGGCATATGTTGGCAGTAATAGTTGAAAACAGGCATTTGGTCTTCTGATATGACATTTTGATCCTTTATCCATAATCAGGCCTATCAAGTGTGTAGTACATGGGAAATGTCTTTTCCCTGCATGTAAAGCACCTGAGATGATGGAGGGGATTAGTATTTCACTCTTTGTGCCTTTTGTTTGTCACTGAATCCCATGCTTGATGATAGCAAACAAAAATGAAGTCAGAAAAGAGCTTTATATGTGTTACCATATGGTAGGTAGACTAGATAATTCTTCCTGATTTTTCTTTCTTTTTTTTTTTTTAAGATTTTATTTATTTATTTATTTGACAGAGAGAGATCACAAGTAGACAGAGAGAGAGGGGGAAGCAGGCTCCCCACTGAGCAGAGAGCCCAATGTGGGGCTCGATCCCAGGATGCTGCGACCATGACCTGAGCAGAAGGCAGAGGCTTAACCCACTGAGCCACCCAGGCACCCCTCTTCCTGATTTTTCTTAATAACAGTAAAATCATATCATAGTATAATCGTACTTACGAAGGAGCCCTTGATTTTTCATCTTGGAATTTTATGGTCACTAAGTTGTAGCTGAAGATGATTCGATTTGTACCATCGTACTTTTTTTTTTTAAGATTTATTCATTGATTAGAGAGAGATAGAGCATGTGCATGTGAGTGGGGAGAGGGGCAGAGGAAGAGGGAGAGAGAGAATTCCAGACTCTGCGTGGAGGGAGGAACCTGACTCAGGGCTTGATCCCACTTGAACAGAGATCATGATCCTGAGATCATGACCTGAGCTGAAACCAGGAGTTGGTCACTTAATTGACTGAGTTACCCAGGCACTCCGTGAATATACCTTTTATGCCATAAGTGCATTATATGATTAAAAAATCATATTCTCTAGACATTTATCTTTTGGGATAACTGCAGACTACTCAGATAAACTGACTACTGAAATCAGTAGTTGAATTGTGGCTGTTATGTTTCTTCACTTGTTGGCAAAAGGATAATTACACAACTCTTAGTTTCTCAAGCTTTTAGAAAGGCACTTTAGTAAAAACCAAGAATGAGTTGATGTTTTTGAGAACATTTTAATGTGTGTAATTACTGAAGCTTCTATCTCTTATCACATCTCATTGATAGTTAACATTACCTTGCTAGTCTCTAGTAACATCTGGGAGCTTCACTGCAAAATATGGTGTTCAGGGTGCCTGACTGGCTCAGTCCGTAGAGCATGTGATTCTTGTTCTTGGGGTTGAGTTCGAGCCCCACATTGGGCATAGAGAGTACTTTTAAAAAATATGGCTTTAAATTCAATTGTATAGACCATAGTATAGTTTTGTGTGTGTGTGTTTTGGGTGTTCTTGCAATTTTTAAATTAAGCATCATTGATTGTAAATGTATTAGTTATATCAGAAATGCTCTATAATTTTCATAAAGAGTGTTCACTTTTTTTCTTGTAACTAAAGTCAATTGCCAGATCTTTAAGTCAGGATGCAATTGTACTACTTTTTTTTTTTTTTTTTTTTTGACTGAGTACTAATACATGTGAGCAGGGTTAAGGATGGGAGAGAGGGGAGAGAGACTCTTAAGCAGGCTTCATGCTCCGTGTGGTGTGCTACACAAAGCTTGATCTCACATCCCTGAGATCATGCCTTGAACTGAAATCAAGAATCAGTTGCTTAACTGACTGAGCCACCCAGGTGCCCCACAAGTTTACTTTCTTATAGTTGGTAGCAGTTTTTCATATATTATACTGCCTGAAAGGTTATATTTGCGGTATTTCATTGATTCTGAGATGGAATTGGTTATAAGATGCCTTATTATTTTCTGTATTACTTGGAAAGAAATGTGCTTCTTATTAAACTGACATACTTTTTTTCTTTAAGATTTATTTATTTGAGAGAGTGTACATGTGAGCATGAGGTGGGGGAGGGGCTGAGGGAGAGAGAAAAAGAGTCTTAAGCAGACTCTGCTCTGAGTGTGGAGTCCCACATGGACTCAGTCTCATGACCCTGAGATCACCACCTGAGACAAAAACTAAGAGTTGGGTGCTTAACTGGCTGAACCATCCAGGCACCCCCAACTGACAATGCCTTTGATTATAAGATGCATCTCAGTTTCAGAGATGTTAATGTGAAAAACTGTGCAACTTAGTCTTGATGAGTTAGGTAATAGTACCACCTAAAATTTGCCTAAGGCTTTATAGAAAGCACTTATACATGTGTCATCTGATTTGATCCTTAAACTACAACTAATCTGTGAGGTGGATTAAATTATCTCCAGGTTTCAGATGAGGAACATCTCCCAGGATGTCAAGATTTCAAAGCTCAGATTTTCTTACTGTGAGACTCATGACATGATTGACAGTATCACCCCCCTCAAAAGAAGCATACCCATTTAGTCCTAAAATTTGCAGTCCTTTCCCTGCCTGATGTACATGTTTAAACTTCATTTATCTTAAAACTGTTCATATGTCTTGATTCTAAAGATAAAAACTATAAAATTATTTATTAATTTCAAATGATTAAATTTTAATAATTTTAGAAGACATTGGCTGAAGGAGTGGAGAAAGGAGTTGGGCAAAATTGGAGGGGGAGATGAACCATGAGAGACTCTGGACCCTGAGAAACAAACTGAGGGTTTGGGAGAGGAGGGAGTTGTGGGGGGTGGGAAGGCCTAGTGGTGGGTATTATAGAGGCCATGTATTGCAAGGAGTACTGGGTGTGGTGCATAAAAAATGAATCTTGGAACACTGAAAAAATAAAATTTTAAAAAATATAAATAAATTAATTAATTAAAAATCCCTAATCTAATCTGGACAGGGATTAGCCAGTTTGTGGGATGACTTTATGGAACCATATAGAAGTGTATATATCTCCAAAATAAATTTTTTCCTCTTATGAGAAACAAAACACTGCAACCATAGCTAAAGCTTCATACATGCTCTCTTGCTCATTCCTTTTTCTGTAGGGGTCACGACATTTGTGAAGTTGATGTATATCATTCCCATGCATGTTTTCTGCTGTTTACAAATGCATGTATATGTGAATGAAGTAGATATTATTGTTTGGGTATTTAAAAATACATAGGAATAGGGATGTCTGGGTGGCTCAGTGGGTTAAGCCTCTGCCTTCAGCTCAGGTCATGGTCTGAGGGTCCTGGGATCAAGCCTCACATCGGGCTCTCTGCTCAGTGGGGAACCTGTTTCCCTTCCTCTCTTTCTCTGCCTGTTGCTCTACCTACTGTGATCTCTGTCAAATTAATAAATAAAATCTTTTTAAAAATAAAAAAATACATAGGAATAAATTTGTTTTGCTTTGAAAAGGCAAATTATTGATTAAAATTACTAATTTATTAAAATATTAATGTCTTAATAGCAAATTATGTGTGACTATCTGCAAATAAATGAATTGTTTTAATTCTGGGCTCCTGACCACCAGGAAGTTATATATGCCATCATTGGTGGTTTAATACCTGTTTTGAAAGCAGTTTATGTTTCTAGCTGACTAGGTGAAATGTTCAGGAATAGTTATGAGTTGAGATCAATGAAGTGATCCAAAGAAGATAGAGTATTTGTTTATATTTGTGCTGTTCTTGGTAAATCAAGGTCATGTCTCTTTCTTTCCCAGGTGGTGGCTAATGCTGTAGCAGCATTATCTGAAATCAGTGAATCTCACCCAAACAGCAACCTACTCGATCTGAACCCACAGAACATTAACAAGCTGCTGACAGCCCTGAATGAATGCACTGAATGGGGCCAGATTTTCATCTTGGACTGCCTATCTAATTATAACCCTAAAGATGACCGGGAGGCTCAGAGGTCAGTTCTGTTTTCCTCGAGAGTATTTGGGAGACTTGCCTGTTTGAGTAAGTTCTACTGTCTGTATTAGAATAAGGGTGTCTTATGTTGGCAAAGATCAGTGACTTATGGGGTAGATATTGCTATCCCTGTGGTATTTTCTCACTGGATTTAGGAACATTTTAGGTGGCGGAGTAAACCATGCAAAAATAGCTCTTCCTAAAAGATGTGTGTTTTTCATTTCTTGTTTGAATACTGCAGTTACCTTCTGCTAAAGTCTCCCTCATCATGGTCCCACATCTCCAATACAGCAGTTTCTGGCCATTTGGCACACAAGGGTTTTTGAGTGTCTCATCTTGGCGACAAACTTTCATCCTGTTAGCTACATAGTAAGTGGCTTGATACTAGTTACTGAGCTGAACTATACCTACAACTCAGTAGTGGAGATGTATTGAAGCCTGCAAAGAATACGGTGTCTTTCATTAGATACAGAAATCATGTCATTCTGAATTTGAAAAAGATTTTGGAAGGTGCACCTGGGTTGATCTGCTCAACCCTAATAAATTTTCTTTGACCATCACAAATTGACTATTAAATTTCATATGCACCTAAACACAGTTTACGGAGTTAGACTTACCACCAATTTTTATTGAGTGTTCTGTGTATATAAGCACTGTAGTAGATAAAGTACTTCAGAAGAAATGTTGGCTCTTCATTAAAGTTGACATATTTTAATTATGGTAGATAAGAACCTTCTTTGCCTGGCTGAAGCTCAAGGTACCATAACATAAGTTCTCTTCACTTGGCTGGGAAATTGTTCCCTCTGGACCTAAGTAAAGCTCACCCTGATCCTTTCTTTCCATTATCAAAAGTACAAGTATCTTTAAAAAAAAGTACAGTATCTTATGGAAAGAGCTTTATATAGAAATTTTTTTTTTTTTTGGTCATTGACATCTCCCACTATTCGTGCATTCACTTAGCAAGTATTTATTGAGTCTGTGCTGCATGCCAGGCATTGTTCTAGGCCCTGAGGATACTGTCGACAGAATTGCAGCCCTCGTGGAACACTCATTCTGAGGGATGGGGCAGAGGTATATATAATACAATGTATAACATGTCAGATGATGATAAGCACTGAACGGGAAGATAAAGTAGGGACGAGATCTAAGCGATACTGGACATTTGGGGATAAAGAGTTGTATTTTGTAAAAGGCTGGGGAAAGCCTTGCTGAGAAGGTGGCATTTGGAAAAAGACCTGAGGGAGGTCAGGGAGTCAGCCAATTAGATACTGGAGGAAGGGAGAGAAACCCTGCTTACTTATCTTGAATCCTCAGCTGAATAATTACCTAGCCTCTTATGTTGCCCAAGAGCTATCAAAATTAGATTAATTTCTGAAGAACCCTCAAAAGATAATTACATACTCAAGATTTAGTGAAGCCTTTAAGTTTACATAGCAGGGGTTAGGAGAACGGGGGAGGGGTTTGGGAGAATATTGCAGTGGTGTTCTGTTACTTAAAAACCCTTTGAGAGGGGCACCTGGGTGGCTCAGTGGGTTAAAGTCTCTGCCTTTGGCTCAGGTCATGATCTCAGGGTCCTGGGATCGAGCGCCGCTTCGGGCTCTCTGCTCAGCAGGGAGCCTCCCCCTCTCTCTCTGCCTGCCTCTCTGCCTACTTGTGATCTCTGTCAAATAAATAAATAAAATCTTAAAAAAAAAAATTGAGAGATTTCCTTATGATCGTGAAGACAAGGAGTTGTGTGCTTTTCCTGTTCAACTCACTTCCTCTAGCATCTTATGAAACCTTTAGTCCCAGTTGGTATCTCTCACTATGAAGTATCTCTTAAAACTTAACTTGGCATCCTGTAGGTTGAAGAGAAATGGATTGTGAGGCAAACCCTTATGTGATATGGGGAAACGGAGAAGACTGTAAAACAGGAGGGTAAATGGTGTGAGCCTCAAGTGTTTGGGGTACTGCCTAGTTTCCTTGGTTGGTTTCCTAAAGTCTTCTGACGTCCCTACTCTGTCTGCAGTTTGCACGCAGTGTAGGATCCCAGTTTTGTTTACACACGGAGCTTTGACTTTTGCAACCGATTCTCTACTTTCTTGATACTTGGGCGATGGGACTCTGACCCAATACACAATGGGCTGGATTGAGCAAAGAAATCATAATTCAAGATGTTAATTTTTCTTTTCTGCCCTCAGCATCTGTGAGCGTGTAACTCCCCGGCTGTCTCATGCCAACTCAGCAGTGGTGCTTTCAGCGGTAAAAGTCCTAATGAAGTTTCTAGAGTTGTTACCCAAGGACTCTGACTACTACAATATGCTGCTGAAGAAGTTGGCCCCTCCACTTGTCACTTTGCTGTCTGGGGAGCCAGAGGTGCAGTACGTCGCCCTGAGGAATATCAATCTAATTGTCCAGAAAAGGTTGGGAAACAGTGAATTGGTGGTTAAAGTGTTTGTGATTTTGAGTTAAGCTTGATAATACCAGTATTACAGAGGCCAGTGTTAAGTTCTTTTTAATATATGGAAATGAAAATGTCGGATGGCAGAGCAGCTTGCCCCGATCAGGAGGCTAACAGTTGCTTTTGGAGTGTTCCTGTGATAAACACTTGGTGTTGCTCTACTGTTCTGGTTTGTTTTCTGCTGGGCGGGCCTCCTAGGAGTGTACCAGCTAGTGCCTGCTTCCTACGGCTTAGGCCATCATTTCGAGCCAGATGGTTGTTCTTCCAGCACTTCTTAGCAAAACGTACTCTAGCCCTTAAAAATGGTTTGCCCAATGGGAAACTGGTTAGAGGGGTATAATGGAAGTTTGTGAGGTTTGGTGGTTAGGGTGGAGGGGCTGGAGCACAGATTAGCTATTCATACAGACTTAGGAGGATGTATCAATATATGTCTCACCTTCCTTATCAAATGTATTTCTGTGTACCACAGGCCTGAAATCTTGAAGCAGGAAATCAAAGTCTTCTTTGTGAAGTACAACGATCCCATCTATGTTAAACTAGAGAAATTGGACATCATGATACGTTTAGCATCCCAAGCCAACATTGCTCAGGTCAGACTTCAAGGAGATTCAGGTCTATAAATCACTTAGATCTTAAGGTCTGGTCTTCAGAAGCAGCTCGGCCATGAAATCAGTGTTCCAGAATCCTTCGTGATTGTCCATTATCTGGATTTTTAACAGGTTCTGGCAGAGTTAAAGGAATATGCCACAGAAGTGGATGTTGACTTTGTTCGCAAGGCTGTGCGGGCCATCGGGCGGTGCGCCATCAAAGTGGAGGCAAGTGTCTGTTGGTTGTTGTGATGACATCACAGGATTCAGAGTGTTCTCCTCAATCCTTTTTTTAAAATGCATTTTTAAAAATGTATTAAAATAATAAAGCACATAGTTAAAATTCCTAGAGGGAGTCATTTTTAACTCCTTGTTTCAGTTACTCTGCTGCTTCCATATTTCTAAATAATATGGTATTTATTGATTTATCAATAATAGATATTATCTATTGATTTTTGTGCTGTGAGTTAAATAACAGTTCGTGGATCCCACCTTTGTGCTTGAACCCTCCTATTCTCCAATAGTTCTATCATGAGTTTTTTTTTGTTCCTGTATTATCTTTGTAAATTGAGATAATATGCCTTCATTTATTGTTCTGTCAACTAAAGGCTTGCAAAACTTTCTGTGTTTTGCTTTGCATGTTAGGCAAACTTTGCATGTTGTGGCCAAATTTGTAGAGTTGGTATAATACAGATTATTATATTTTCTTTCTTAGAGTCTTTTGTTTTGTTCTGGAGTTTATATAATGGCCTTTTTTCCCCCTTGTGTTGTGTGTTTTCATAGCATCTCTGTCTTCTTCCAGATTTTCAAGCATAGTATCAAACCTGTAAACCTTCTTTTGTCCTGGACACTTCTGTCTCCCGGTCCTCTGTCCTCTCACTTGCTTCAGTCTGGCGTATTGCTTGTTTGGCTTCAGCACAGCCATCATTCATTGGATGGGGCTTCTCTTCGTAGCTCTTTCTTCTTATTGGTACTTCTCTTGCAGCATTTCTTTTGTGTGTGATTGCAATAACTTCTTGAGTCTTAGGGGATATGAGTTACAGTGTTTTGTGTCTGCAGTTTAAATTTAATTATCTGGAGTAGTGTATGGTGACCATTGCATGTCTGTATGTAATATTTTGAGGTGCATAACACACGTATAATAAATTGCAACCCATTTATATTTAAGGATGACAGAACAGAAAGGTCAATCAGGACTTCTGTGAGCATAGGCAGGGCCGCTGACTAACAGGTTTTGCTTTAGGGCAGTCGATCTTTACTTCCATGCCCTCTGAAAGAGCCTGTCTGTGATCTTCCAGGGCAGATTGATTTTTAGTTTGGTTGTAGCCTTCCAGTTGGTGTTAGGGGCTGCTGCTTACACTGCCCTGCTTCATTAGTCTCCAATCCTCCATTTGTTCATCATTCAGAAATGCATTGGGATTAATGAAGGCCTCTGTTGGCTGTGATGGTGTGGAGTCAGAGCTCCTTATTTCTTCTTGCTACTTGACTGTGTGCAGTTCTGCTTAGAGTCAGAGAGTTGGACCATATGATTTCTCAAGGATACTAAAATAATTTGTATGGTCTGTCCAGTACTTCTTAGGAACGGAAGGAAACAGATGCTGTGTCAGAGAAGCATCTGTGAAAGCCATGTTCTGATCGGCCTTCCTTGTTTTTATTTGAGACGGGGCTGCTTCACGTAGTTACTGTCGATAAGTCACTCAGCAGTCCAGTGGTTGGAGCAAGACACTCATTCACCCTGGTTTCTGCTCCTGGTTCTTATATCTTAGTTGCTTCAGGGACTCAATGTACTCTGTTCCTCCACTGAGAAATGGGGATGTCTGATTATTGGGTCTTGATGCATTACATCTTCTTTTTCTCACCCCCTTTCACATTCTTATCTTTTCTTCTTTCTTTTTCATTTCTTACTCCTTTTCTTACCCACTTACTTAATTTTCAGAGAGATTTTAGTAGCATAAAGACTAATTTTGTGTTATTCATTGCCAGACGGTCATTGTCTTTTTTACTTCCTTGGCAAAGCTCCAAAGAGTCATACAAAACTGTATCATTCCGAAGTTAAAAGAGATTTTCTATCCCTGGAATTACTAGAAAGCATTCTCCATCTGGATTCCTAGAGGCTGTTAATGCCGTGTTTTGTGACTAATATGGAAAAATAGTCCATACTCTCTGGGAAGGGTTAAACTTCTGATGGCTTTCCCTTCTTCCTTTGACTCGGGTGCACTGGTGGGAATATGAGAGTATGTGAAGAATGAACTTTGTCTGGAGGTGAGTAAGATCAGCCTTCAAGGTTCCTGCCTTCTAGCTGATGCTCTCTCAGGTTGCCTGCATTTGCTGGAGCACTTTTCCTAGGCCTGTTTCAGTCATGAAGGTTATCAGTTGGAAAGAGTTTCCTGGCCCAAACACAGTCACTGTGGCAGGAGAGGTGATAATTGCCTGTTTCTAACTAAGCATCCACAGGAAGGAGGAAGAACCAGTGAAGGGATTGTTGTAGACTTTCTGGGTAGCCTTTAAACCAACCTGTTGCATTCTTTCAGGGCATCTTACCCTTTTTTAATTTGTAATTAGTTCCAAAGATATGACAGATGTGAAAAAATGAATTTTAGTTTCATGCTTAGCTATGAGAGCAGGGCCTTTTGGAAAGTTTAGATGTCTTTAAGAGTTTATGCTGTATTTTTATCATAACTGTAAATACAGGTGTTTCTGTGTTGCTATAAGTATGCTGCGGTGAAAAAATACATAAAATTTTGTGCCAGTTGGCTAGGTTAAAGATTAAGCAGTAAGCTGTTCAACCAATAAATAGCACTGGAAAGGTAATCCCATAGTATTGTTTTTTCAGTAACTTTTGCCTATTTCTATTTTGTCTGTCTTTTTTTTAAGTAGATTTTACTCCCTGACCCCCACCTTTATTGAGGTATAATTGACAAAATTGTATATATTTACAGTGTATACCTATTTCTTTAAGGAGGTGATAAACCCCTGTCCTTCTTAGGAGTCTTAGTCTTAGTCTTCCAAATAAAATCAAATGGTTTTATTTCCTTGAGAGATTGGGCAGTAAGTTCTCAACTTCCTAGTCCTCTGCTCTCTGGTGTTTACTATTTCTATTTTTTATAAATCAAGATAAGATACTGATATGTGTCTCATCCCCATATGTATGTATGTATTATGTTTAGTTAGCCACCATATTCATCCCTTAATTTTAAAACAAAGATTATATTTTTCCTGTTAGGAAAGCCATATGTGTTTCCTAAATAAAACTATAAAATAAGACATGTTGAACAAAAATGAAACCCTCTTTCCTCCTACCTATTTCACTTTCCCAGAGACGATGTGAATGTGATTTTCAGTCTTCATCTATGTAGTCATTCACACACAGGTGTACTTCTTACAGAAGTGAGATCATCCTAAAAATGCTATTTCTTTTTGTCTTCTGCCTTTTTCGTTAAATTATACATGGACATTTTCCCATGTAACTGTTAACATTTGACATCATTTTTAGTGGATTTATAGGCATAATATTTGGTGGCTTCATAATTTGCTTAACCTTCCTCTTATTGTTGGACCTTAAAGTTCGTGCTCTTTTTCCAAATAATGGTATAAAGAAGACTTTGTAGCTAAGTCTTGGATCTCTAGTGAAAGCAAACATTTTTTCATTTGTTAACCTTTTGGAATTGCTTGTTCATAGTCCTGTGCACCTTTTTCCAGTGGGCTTTTCCACATTGATTTTTTTTTTAATCTTTTATAATTAAAGATATTAATCCCTCATTTTGTTAGCAGTTATTTTCCCAATTTGTTTTCCTTTTGATTTCATTTGATGTCTTGATGAACAGAAGTTTACATTTGCTTATGTGGTGAGTTGTTTTCTCAGTAGTTCTTTAGTGGCACACCTAGAAGATTGTGCTTCACCTCCAACTAAAACTCAACCAGTATTGTCTATTTTTATGGCAAATAAAAATGGTTTTTTACACTTAAAGATATTTTTAGTAATTAAAACAATTAGAAAGAGTTTTGGTGAAAAATATGAGGGTGAGGATCAAACATCCGAACAAATCATCCTTTCCTCACTGTTGTTGTCTCATACTAAGTTTTATAAGTGCATATGCCTTTCTCTGTTTCCAGACTTTTTTGTCTGAATAGTGATTGGATGTTTACCCTTGCCCCTCTGCCGTACTGCTGTAATAAATGGTAGGCTTTTTTTTTTTTCTTTAACCCAAAAGCAGTATGGTTGAGATGACAATTTCCTTGAAAATTACTGTCCCAGACTTAAATGCTTTCCAAATATTGATGCATCATAGGAAATGGCCTTTTGTCTTTATTATAATAATGATAGGAAGGGCTCACTAAATGTGAGCTTTATATCAAGCCCTGTGTTAGCCACTATATCTATATTATTTAATTTATGATAATTTAAATCTTAAAGACCTTATCCTATTTACTTTATAATTGATCACAATTTATATGTTTAAATTTTTCCAGTTATTTTGCTATTGCAGTAACTGCACAGGAAAAACTAACTAAAAATTAATAAAATAGAATCCAAAAGTGGAAAAAATACATAAAGATGGCAGAATCATTTCATGGTGCAACAGAGTCATCATATGAATAACCTCAAGATGCAATTTTGTTTTCATTTAATTGCTTGGAGTGATTTAACTTAGTACCTTTAAAAGATTTTATTATCGTAGTTTTCAGGCTAACGTAGAGTTTCCACTAAAGAAGAATTGATAATGAGCTCTCGTGTATACCTCATCCATTTTGAACAAATATCAACATGTTGCTGCTTTTATCTTCACTCTCTCCTTCAGGGAGTGGAGTGCTATTGAATTTTAATGCAGATCCCAGATAGGATCTTACTAGAGTAGTCCAGTGTGTGTATCTAATAGGAGGGTCCCTAAAAAAATATATCGTCACAATACCATTACTGTACCCAATAACTAACAATAATTCTTAATCTCATTGGAGACCCTGCCCATGTTCAATTTTCCTTAGTTGTGTTTCAGTGTCTTTTTTTTTTTTTTAAGATTTTATTTATTTATTTGACAGACAGAGATCACAAGTAGGCAGAGAGGCAGGCAGAGGGAGGAGGAAGCAGGCTCCCTGCTGAGCAGAGAGCCCGATGCGGGGCTTGATCCGAGGACCCCGGGATGATGACATGGGCCAAAGGCAGAGGCTTTAACCCACTGAGCCACCCAGGCGCTCCTTCAGTGTCTTTTTATAGTTGGTTTGTTCAAATAAAAATCTAAAGAAGATCCGCACATTGCATTTAGTTAATGTCTCGTAAGTCATAACTTACTTACTTTTGGTGCCATTTATTAAAGGGACTAGGTCATTAGGCTTGTACAGTTTTCTGGGGTCTGGATTTGGCTGGTTGTATTTTAGTGATACTGTTTTTTTCTCATTCTGCCATCCCCTGTAGATAATTAAATCTAGAGATTTGGTAATGTTCATCTTCAGTCTTAGGCGATGCTGTGTACTTTCTGTTGAATCTTATCAGGAGGGAGGTAATAGAGTGACCTATCATAGTACATTGTGATATATGATAAATCAGTCCTTGATTTTTAGGATCTCTTGACTGAAATCCTTAGCCTTTTAAAAGCTGTGACTTACAGTTTCAGTATGTTAGCTTTATCACTTGTATTCTCCCAAGTCCCTTCATTAATAAAAGATGAGATTAAATTTTATAAAGTATAGGCTGGGGAAAATTGCAGTTTAAGGCTGTAGACTTTCAGTTTTATAGTTCAGAAGATGGCAAATTTTCCTTAGTTTTTTGAGTCACAGATAATTTTGAAAATATAATGAAAGCTATGGAATATATTTTCCCTGGAGAATATACTTGTATGCACATGTGCAATTTGGCAGTTTCACTTTAAGACATTTAAAGATGCTGTCTGCTGTCTCCACTTACCCATGAACTCCAGAAAAAGATCTACTTTGGCTTATTCTTTCATTCTTCTTTCCTCCTACCTTGACTCATTCTTTCTTCTCATTTCTGTTTTCTGTGGCTATCCAAGATGATTATTTTGACTCAACTTATTTGTCAGTATGTGTTGCAATGAATAAAATTTGGGCTATATCTGGAACTTCTGGGTATCTCCATCAAATAGCCTAGCCTCTAGTATAGCTTGGTCAAATTAAGTGCCTGATCTTTTAGTTTAGTTTAGTTGGTGCACTTGTATGTTTCAAAGTTATTTTTTAATATAATTTTTTATTTTTTTATAAACATATATTTTTATGTTGAAGTTTCGTTATTGAAGAGACCATCTGACTTATTTAATCTGCAGAGCATTGTATGAGCACATTGCTTGATCTCATCCAGACTATTTCAAAGTTATTTTTATGTTGAAGTTGCATTATTGGGAGACCATCTGACTTGTCATTTATTATGTTCATTTTTGTAGCAATCTGCAGAGCGTTGTGTGAGCACATTGCTTGATCTCATCCAGACCAAAGTAAATTATGTGGTCCAAGAGGCAATTGTCGTCATCAGGGACATCTTTCGCAAATACCCCAACAAGTATGTCCAAATACTTCTACCTTCTTCCTCAGATCATTTAGGAAATGTTTAAGTAAGGCACTTTGAAATTGGGTAGGTAAGAATTATTCTTTGTAAAATAACTGGTCATAATAGGATACTTTATTAAAATAGGATACTTTATTATGAAAAATACTTTTTAAATTAAACAATTAAAAACACTAAAGTTTTTTTTAATGTTAAAATATATATATCAGGTGGTTACCACTATATCAGGTGGTTACCACAGGGATAAAAACCTGGTTTTTCATCCTGTTTTATTACTTTGAGAGGATTCGAAGCTGAATGACCGTTAGCTGGCATATACTGCAGATGACTAGATTCTTTTTTGGTGACGTTACTATTAAATAGAAAGCCCACGTATTACAGACTTTCCAGGCATATTTCAGTTTATGCCTATTACAGGGCATTTGTGCTTCTTTTCACTCTCAGAAATAAATGTTTCAGTTTGAATGATAAATAGCTACATAGTTGTAAAAGCCAGGAGGGTGACAGTTGCACTGTTTACTTTACATGTTACCTACTACTTTGTAGAAAGTTCTAGAACATGTTACGAATTATCAGAGTCTCTGTTTCTGCAGTATTATAGCTATTCCCATAAAGGTGTGCAAAATCTACAGTTGCACTCCATAAATATTTCACATTGAGCCCTCTTAGCCGATGAAGCAAAAACACTTAATTAGGTTTGATTTTGAAGGCAAGTGATTAAAGGACCTGAAAGGGCGAAATAAGAGCAGGTCTTGTAAGCATCCTATATCTCATTTTACCATATAATCATAGAGGTATTTTGCTGAAGATTCTGATTAGTCTTTAAAGATAGTGTTAAATGGAGCAGCTTGCAATAAGTTAACTTCGTTGGTGGACTCAGAATTAGAAGAGATACTTTATTTAGCAAAGTAGTGGTTTATTTAGCATTACTTATACATTTTTTAAAATTTTAGAAGTGGTATTTTTGGGAAAAAGGTATTACCACTCTCCTAGGAAAGAGGAGAGTTGGATTTCTAAGTTTAGAAAGATTAAGGGTGGAGATGTATATTTCATTGTGGTTAGTGGAGAAATGTGTCCATTTCTGGTTTCTATTAATAAGGGGTTATGACAGCTTAAGAAAGTGCTATCAATCAAGAATGTGGTTTAATTAGTGGAAGTAGGGCAAACAATTAAATGTACTATTCAGTGGTCTACATCCCATTTATTACTTATTGTCAGTTTTTTAAAGATTTATTTATTTTTGAGAGAGCAAGCAAGTCGGGGGGGAAGACAGGGGGAGAAAACTCTTAGCACAGAGCCCGATGTGGGGTTTGATCCTAAGACCCCAAGATCATGATCTGAGCTGAAACCAGGAGTCAGGCGTTCAACCAACTGCACCACCCAGGCATGCCCACATTGTCATTTTTATGTTTAAAATGACCTTAGCCAAGGAGATGGATTCAATGTGGCAAATGATAGCACTATAGACCGGTGCAAATAAAAATAAATACTTGAATTATTTGTTTCTTTGGAGGAACGAGTCCTTAGTATGGATGCGTTGGGAGGAAGGAACTTAAAATCTCCATAAAAAGCAGAGTTAGTAGATTAGTAGATGAAATTACTGTTTGTAGTCTGGATGCTGCTGTTGTCTAACTCTTTCCTAAAAGTATAGCAGAATTTCTGTTCCTTTACCGTGAAGGCAAAGTGGGATAATACATAGGAAAATTCTCTGATCTAGGTAATAAGAAAGATTGTTAGAAATTGTAATTAGTGGTATTATATTATACCACAGGTTAATTTTTCCTTGTGAAAAGAGTATCTGATGAGCTTTTATAACAGTTTATGGTCAGTTATGAAAATGTAATTGAAGGGAAACTTAAGACAATCTTCTGGCTTAAAGCCTGTGCATTCTCTTGACAAAAATTTTTATAGTTTGGTGGTTTGGTTTACGGTACGTTGTTGGTGGTTTTGTTTTTAGCTTTCATTGTTAAATACAGTTCTCCATTGTGCTCAGTGTAATGCTAGTTCGTTTTGTTAAACCAGGTATGAAAGTATCATTGCCACTCTGTGTGAGAATTTAGACTCACTGGATGAACCAGACGCCCGAGCAGCTATGATTTGGATTGTGGGAGAATATGCTGAGAGAATTGACAATGCAGATGAGTTACTAGAGAGCTTCCTGGAGGGTTTTCATGACGAGAGCACCCAGGTAAGTTCTCATCTGTGTTCTGTGTGTGATCTTTTGGGGAAGATTTCAGGGAAAGTAAAGGTTATGCACTTTACTCTGTGTGTGTGTGTGTGTGTGTGTGTGTGTGTGTGTGAGAGAGAGAGAGAGAGAGAGAGAGAATTTATGTATATATAGAATGTACATTTTCTCCCCAAAGGGATCTTTTCATTTGTGCTAATTTCTGGTGGGACAAATCTGCCTTAGACCAGTGGTTCTCAAACTTGAATGAACCTAGAGAGTTTGTTAAAACACGGGTTTCTGGGCCCCCTCCTTAGTGTTTCTGACTCATTGGGTCTGAAATGGGCTTAAGCATTTTCATTTCTTACTGGATTCAGGTGCTGCTGCTGCCAGTGGTCCAAAACCATGCTCTAATAACTACTGGCTGAGAGCAGTAGTTCCCACTCTTTAATTTTCTCTTACCAGTAAATGATGACCTATTCCTGTTCCTAATGGTTAGCAGGTGCTCTCACCTAGGGCTGGGGTAAGGACTAGCATGTGCAGTTTGGAAAGATTCTCTGTGGGTGGTTAAGACTCCCCCCACATCTTCTGTCTGTCCTCTACCAAAATGAAGAGGTGACCTCAGAGCCACAGGCCTGGACAAGCAGATAAATTATAAAACCCTTTTCCCCTGGCATTTGCACTCACACTGCACTTTGAAGGTCATGTATATAATTCGCCTTAGTAATTTTTTTTAAAAGATTTTATTTATTTATTAGACAGAGATCTCAAGCAGGCAGAGAGGCAGGCAGAGAGAGGAAGGGAAGCAGGCTCCCTGCTGAGCAGAGAGCCTGATGTGGGACTCGATCCCAGGACCCTGGGATCATGACCTGAGCCAAAGCCAGAGGCTTTAACCCACTGAGCCACCAAGGTGCCCCTTGCCTTAGTAATTTGAATGGGCTTTATGAGGAATGCATATAAGCCTGTGGCTTTGTGTATGGTTCAGCAACCCACTCTTAATTAGCCATGATCTGGTATGATTTTACTGTTTTTTGGCTCTTGTTCTAATATGACAGATAATTCCTTAATTCTCCCTAAGTTGTATCTTTTGGCAGAAGTGTATAATAAAGGATTTTATAAATAATCAAGCAATTTTTGATGCCAAAAATGCAGTTTGGGGATAAGAGGCTACCAAGTTCTTAATTGATGAATACCTTTGACCTGCTGTTGTTTTTTTTTTTTTAAAGATTTTATTTATTTGACAGAGAGAAATCACAAGTAGATGGAGAGGCAGGCAGAGAGAGAGGGGGAAGCAGGCTCCCTGCTGAGCAGAGAGCCCGATGCGGGACTCGATCCCAGGACCCTGAGATCATGACCTGAGCCGAAGGCAGCGGCTTAACCCACTGAGCCACCCAGGTGCCCCAAGACCTGCTGTTTTTGATAATGGCTGAGTTCTAGCTTTGTCAGAAGCCCCCATAGTAATTCATAGGTGGTAAGCACTACTTTGGAAATGATGGTAGGGAATAATGCAGATGCCTTTCACTTTATCTGTTAAATTATGTCACGCTCTTAGGTGCAGCTCACTCTGCTTACTGCCATCGTGAAGCTGTTTCTCAAGAAACCATCAGAAACACAGGAGCTGGTACAGCAAGTCTTGAGTTTGGCAACACAGGTATGAAATCTAGAAAAAGCGTGGGTTTGGTTGTCTGGTGTTATGTTTTGGAAATTAGGAAACTCTAAGAAGACCCATTTGGAGAGATTTTAATTGAAAAGGGTGAAGTCTTTAGAACCTGTTAAAATATAAAAACAGTGTCTCTTATACCACTGAATTATAGCTAGTTCTTTGGCTTTACCAGTTTTTATCATAGTTCATGAAAATTGAACTTAGATTTTTTTACTGTCAATGAAGGACCTACCATATGAAAATGACATTGAGTCTCAGTGATACTGGGTGATTCACTTGCATCTCTTTCCTTTTGGTGGACTTAGTTTTAGATTCATATCAAAGTACCATGCTGGTAAATGCCTTGACAAAGGTCTCAGGTATTGTTCTACCTTCTAGAGTTGATTGCCTGTCTCTTTAAAGAATTTTAAAGTACTTATGCTGCCTCCTTAATTATTGGATATTTTTGGTCCTCCCTAGGATGAGTTCTGATTTCAGGAATGTGGCAGCCGGCCATAGAGATCAGGTCATTGTTTTAGATCCACTGAGATCAAAATAATTTATTTTACCTAGTGTAACTAGAATAGTAATCATCAATTCATAATTTAGTTATGTTCTTAATTGAATTTATGAACAGGCTGAGTGTAGCAGGCTGTCAGAAGTTCAGGTGTGTATCTATATAGATCTGAGTCAGATACTCAGTTTATCATTTTTATTATTCATCTCTTTATAGTGGTATTTTATCAGAATTTAAAATCCTTTCACATGGGGCGCCTGGGTGGCTCAGTGGATTAAGCCGCTGCCTTCGGCTCAGGTCATGATCTCAGTGTCCTGGGATCGAGCCCCACATCAGGCTCTTTGCTCAGCGGGAGCCTGCTTCCTCCTCTCTCTCTGCCTGACTCTCTGCCTACTTGTGATCTTTCTCTCTGTCAAATAAATTAATAAAATCTTTAAAAAAAATAATAATAAAATAAAATAAAATAAAATCCTTTCACAATACTTTGCCTAGTTCTAACTTGTCGTCTTTCCTGTTACTAATTTTACATCTTATAAAATGTATTTGTTAGAGTTCTTTGAAGTGGTGTTTTTTTTTTTTTGAACTTCCCTTTTAAGTATCTTCCTTTTTGCCTGAAGCAAAGCAGTTTCTATAACCATCAAGGCAGTGGTTATTTAATATTACCTGTGTTGAAGGGAGCATTCTAGACTTCCTAGTCTTAGACCCTTGATCATTCATTTGGATCTGTGTTAGGATGAATTTAAAACAAGTTTCTAAAGAGAATCTGGGCCTTTCTCTCTGCTCATCTGCAGGTAAGGATAGTCCTATAATCAAGCAACTGTCCTTGATAGGTTCCCCTTGTAATTCACAAGTTTTCAGCCCTACCTCCATCTCCTATTTAAGTCTTATGGGTCTGTATTTAAAAGGCATCATCAGAGAGCTGTATTTTGGATTCTTTTCAAGAGTTCAAACCTCAGTCTTGTCATCCCCTAGTATTTGTCAAAACTTGCCTGAGATAAAGTGTTTGGGGAGCATTGCTTAAAGGATATAAGGACTCTATTCTTACTGATAGTCGAAATTCACCACTGAATCAAGCCAAATTATTAGAGGGCTGGCTAGCTATACTGCATTTTACCCTGCCCCTAATAGAATTTCATTTATTAAACTGTATGGATCCTGTCACCTTGTAGTAGGGGTTATCATGAAAAACTGTCCTCTTTGGATCTGTTGTCAAAATTATTTGTTACTCCATGTATATGTTTTTTTCTCTGTGAGGTCCCATCAAAGTCCTAACCACTTTTGGATTCTCCTCCGCATTGGTATGTAGTTAACCACCCATCTGAATAGCTTACCTGACTAGGTTTCTTGTTTGTATCAGCTGTAAACCTTAGAATCAAATTTAGGTATCTCCTGTAGAAAATGTATAGGTTATTGTGGCATGCATTTTTCTCTTTTTAGTTTGACTTAGGCTCTCTAGCCTTAGATGCATTTTTGTAAGCTTTGCTAAGTCCTTTCCTAGGACAGGGCAGATATAAGTAAACCATCAGACATTCCTGATTATAGACTTTTTGTACAAGGACTAGTGTAGAATCTTTAATAATAACCATTTGTGTTGTGCTTACTATGTGCCAGGCATTCTAGTAAGTACTTTACATATTAACTTAATCTCAGTAAGGGTTGCTACTGTTGTATTCCTTTTTCTTTTTTTTTTTTAATTTTATTTATTCATTTGCGACAGACCGATAGAGAGACCGTGAGCAGGGGGAGGGGCAGAGGGAGAGGGAAAAGCAGATTCCCTGCCCAGCAGGGAGCCCAACATGGGGCTCTGGTCGTAGGAGCCTGGGATCACAACCTGAGCTGGAGGCAGAACCTTAACCATCTGAGCCACCCAGGCGCCCTGGTATTATTCCTATTTTATACATGAATAAACTAGGACATGGCCCTGTTAGTATGGGGCAGAGTTAGGACTCAAACCCTGGAAGCCTGGCTTCAGCATCTTTGCCCTTCTCTACTGTGCTGTGCTGCTTCTCCAGTCTAAAGGTCAGGGATGACTTTGAGACTACGCATTCCCTTCTTTTCCCTGCTTGAAGCACTCTTGTGCATTACCCATACATATAAGTGAACTTAGTAGTTTTAAGATCATTGTGAATGATTATTTCATACTTGGTTATAAATAATTACTAAGCAGTTTCCCTAGCCCTGCCTTTTCTGTCCAGTTAATGAGATCTGAAGAGTTAGCAAATAACAAGCATGTTTATATATTATGCATATATATGTAATTATTATTATTATTGTGCATATATATAATTTCTACTGGAAGTTTTGTCTCCTTTTTTCCCCCCCCTCAAGTTTGTGGAATAATAACCTAATACACACACACACACACACATACACCCTGGTGCAAAAGGGTGGTTTTACTAAAGCACAGGGACAAGACCCATGGGCAGGAAGAGCCACTGAACCTAGTACTTTTGGTTGGTACCAATTTAAATTGAGGGCAGTGTGATCTGCTAAGTTGTATTAATTGGAATTGGGTGATGGGATTCTGTTTCTGCCACATCTCTGGTTCAGGACGTGACTGAGCACATTTCTTTCTAATATAGCTCTTCTCCCATCTCTACAGTAGAGTTAATACTATTTTTTACCTGTGCTGAGAATTCAGTAAAGTATATGTGAAATATTTATGCTTCTAATTTTAAATAAAGTGGTGGTATAATTAGAAATATTATTAGGGGAAAGAAAATGAACCCTTGAATCCAAAACTTCATTTTAAAGATTTGTCTTCTTTGCTTTGGTAGTTAGAGAGGAGTTAGTTAAGAATATACACAGAAGTGTCCAGACTTTAAAAATTACCCTGTATAGTGTATGAAAGAAAAATTAAGATGAAGACTTCTCTATCTGTGAACTAGAAACCACCATCATCAAAATCACCTGTGTTGCTTGTTGCAAGTGTCAGTTCCTGGGCCTGCTCCTGACATAATGAATGAAACTCTGTGGCCCTAGAATCTGCTGCTGAGTGGCCTTTCCTGGTGTATGCTAATGCTCACAGTCCAGTGTAAGAATTGTTCTTTTAGAGCTTGCCTGAGAAGAATTATTTTGGAAGCTCTCAGATTTTTAGAAATGGACTCCGCCCCCCCCCCCCCCACCCCGATCCTGTCAAGGAACTCTGGGGCTAGCAGAAAAACAGATCTAAAACCAAATTTTCTGAGCCACCAAACACATTATGGCCCCTAAAATCATAAAAAGTTTGTATTTTCATGTCCCAAGTCCTTAACTGGGTCTGATTTTTAAAGTCTGTGTCTATTAAGATTTACAGTGTGTATATCCTTTCTTTCTTTCTTTTCTTTTCTTTTCTTTTTTTTTTTTTTTTTTGAGAGAGAGCATGTGGTAGAGGGCCAGAGGGAAAGGGAGAAAGAGAATCTCAAGCAGGCTCCATGCCCAGCACAGAGCCCAACATGAGACTCAATCTCATGATCCTGTAGACCTAAACCAAAATCAAGAGTCAGATTGAACTGGGGATGCCTGGGTGGCTCAGTCTGTTAAGCGTCTGCCTTCAGTTCAGGTTGTGATCTCAGGGTCCTGGGATCCAGCCCTTTATCAGGCTTCCTGCCCAGTGGAGTGTCTGCTTCTTACTCTGCCTTTCCCCTCACCCCCAGCTCGTTCTTGCTCTCTCTCTCTCAAATAAATAAGTAAAGTCTTTAAAAAATAAAAATAAAAAAGAGTCAGACGTAACTGAGCCATCTAGGCACCCCCTGTCTGTTTACCCTTTAATCCATTGATTCTGTATGCAGCATTTTGCCCTATTGCAGTGTTTTGAATTTGTTAGGGGAGGAGAAGTCCTCAAACCTTTTTTTATAGATGTACATAATTTTGTAAATACCCACAGGAATTTTTTCTTTTTGCCATTTGGTTAAGTATGTGTTCAATGGAGGAAATAAATAATTTGAAGTAAAAAAGTATTTTAATCAATATATTATTAAATTGTATTTTAAAGTTTAATACCTCATCAGTATTACTAATTTGTAAAGACAGAAGACTGAATTTCCCAGTCAATGAGGTGCATTATTCATTTTAATTATATAATAAAAAGCATAATTAGTCTATGAATTTCAAATGGTATGCTTTGGAGATTGAGTATATAAATTAAGATTTAACATTTAGGGTGCCTGGGTGGCTCAGTGGGTTAAAGCCTCGGCCTTTGGCTCAGGTCATGATCTCAGGGTTCTGGGATCGAGCCCCACATCGGGCTCTCTGCTCAGCAGGGAGCCTGCTTCCTCCTCTCTCTCTGCCTGCTTGTGATCTCTGTCAAATAAATAAATAAAATCTAAAAAAAAAAAAAAAAAAAAGATTTAACTTTTAATTTATGTATCAACAAAAGCTGGGGTAGGATTGCTTTCCTGACCTGTTATTTTGAGAAACTCATATTCTACGCTATTAAAAAATCAGTTTATTTATATATATATGTATATTTTTTTAAAGATTTTATTTATTTATTTGACAGACAGAGATCACAAGTAGGCAGAGAGACAGGCAGAGAGAGAGGAGGAAGCAGGCTCCCAGCCCAGCAGAGAGCCCGATGTGGGGCTCGATCCTAGGATCCTGGGCTCATGACCTGAGCCAAAGGCAGAGGCTTTAACCCGCTGAGCCACCCAGGCGCCCCAGTTTATTTATATTTTATAATCTTCAAAGTTTGTTTCCAAATGAAAATCTGAGGAGGTTTCAGGCTGCTATTTATAAATGAATTACCTGACTCCTCAAAAACAAAACAAAATCATTTAAATTGGGTACTATCACTGTTTCCTTTTTTTAACTCTGGCATTTCAAATACTACAAACATTTTGATATGGTGTGTATGTATGATATATATATATATATGTACTTCTGGTGATGCTCCCTGTGTATGTGATAAAGATTATCTTAAGTTATGTTTACAGTTTTGATACTCTATTAACTAACTTGCCGTATCTTGGTATTCTTTATGCTTTTTTTTTTTTAAACCAGTAATCCACTGTGGATGCAAATTAAATAATATATAACTGAAGAAAAACCATATAAAACCATGTAGTCAAAACCATTGGGTTCACTGCTCGTATTAAGACGAATGCTGGGGCGCCTGGGTGGCTCAGTGGGTTAAAGCCTCTGCCTTCAGCTCGGGTCATGATCCCAGGGTCCTGGGATCGAGCCCCACACATTGGGCTCTCTGCTCAGCAGGGAGCCTGCTTCCTCCTTCTCTCTCTCTGCCTGTGTCTCTGCCTACTTGTGATCTCTCTCTGTCAAATAAATAAATAAAATCTTAAAAAAAAAAAAAAAAGATGAATGCTAAGTGCCTTACGTGGCTAAATCATAAACCAGTTCATCTGCTTACTTAGCAGCTCACATGGAAGCACTCAGATTGGCCCAATTTTGAAGAAAATATTTTTGTAGTATTTTAAATACAGATAACTGCAACAGGGACTTACTGTTGTGGCAGTGGAACAGCATGGTCATACATGCCACCGTACACATACTCTGAGAGGTAGATACCAGGATATTTATTTCCACTCCCTAATGATCACATGAATGAATGAGTGAATGAATGAATGGCAGGAGGGAGGGAGAAAGAGGCAGGAATCTAAATGTCCATTAAAAGGCCTTAGTGATAATGCGGTGCTGTATATATAGGGAAAATTGCAGGTGTATGTGCTAATGTGGAAAGTACCTTGCAGCGCAGTAAATAATGTGAAACTAGTTTTGTATAAAATGAATACATGTACGCTGAGGAGCTTTCTGGAAGGATACATATCACACTGGAGGGTTAAAGTGGGGAAGGGTTGGATGTTTGGGAAGACTTAAAATTTTTATTTATTTTAATTATTTATTTTTAAAAATATTTTATTTGTTTATTTGACAGAGTAGGATAGAGAGTGGGAGAGCTTGAGCCAGGGAGAGGGGCAGAGGGAAAGGAAAAAGCAGTCTTCCCCACTGAGCAGAGAGCCCAGTGTGGGGTTCAATCCCAAGACTCTGGGATCATGACCAGAGCTGAAGGCAGACGCTTAAACAACTGAGCCACCCAGATGCCCCTGTTTGTTAAAGTTTTTAAAATTTTTTTTAAAGATTTTATTTTTTAATTTGACAGAGAGAGATCACAAGTAGGCCGAGAGGTAGGCAGAGAGGGGGGGTGAAGCAGGCTCCCTGCTGAGCAGAGCCTGATGTGGGGCTCGATCCCAGGACCCTGGATCATGACATAAGCCGAAAGCAGAGGCTTAACCTACTGAGCCACCCAGGCGCCCCTAAAGATTTTGTGTTTAAGTAATCTCTACACCCAGCATAGGGCTTGAACTCAGGACCCCAGAATAAAAGTTGTTAACTCTACCAACTGAGCCAGCGAGGATCATCAGAGACTTATTTTTATATTACAAATTTCTAATTGTGGGGACGCCTGGGTGGCTCAGTTGGTTAAGCAGCTGCCTTCGGCTCAGGTCATGATCCCAGCGTCCTGGGATCGAGTCCCACATTGGGCTCCTTGCTCAGCAGGGAGCCTGCTTCTCCCTCTGCCTCTGCCTGCCATTCTGTCTGCCTGTGCTCGCTCTCTCCCCCTCTCTGATAAATAAATAAAAAAATCTTAAAAAAAAAAATAAAAAATAAAAAAAAAACAAATTTCTAATTGTGATGTGGCATTGATAATTTTTTTTTCTTAGCAGTGAGTATGTATAAAATTATTTTAAAACTACTACAGAAAAAAAAAAATTAAGAGGTCACCCCTTTGTGGAGGTGCCAGGGTGGCTTGGTCTGTTAAGTGTCTGACTTCGATGGGGTCATGATCTCAGGGTTCTGGGATTGATCCCCATGTCCGGCTTCTCACTCAGCATGAAGTCTGCTTGTTCTTCCCCCGTTACCCCTCCTCTTGCTTGTGTTCTCTCTTGAATAATAAAATCTTAAAAAAAAAATTCTCCTCCTTCTGTCCCCCCCCCCCCCCACAAAATGTCACTCCTTTGGGAAGCACTCAGTTTCATGCTGTCTTTGAAAATTTTTTATTGGTTTAAAAAATAGTACTTCCCATTCTGTATGGTAATAATTAGTACTCAGAGCGTGTCAAAGTCAGGCACTGTGTGTTGTCATCCTTTACTTCCAGAGCCTAGTGTCTCAACCACAGGAGATACTTAGTAAATCCTTGAATGAGGAAAGAAAGTACAGGTGAAATATTTGTGAGGTATATTTCATGAGTAATCCTGCTAATATTTATAGCAGTTAAAAAAACGTTATTTTTATGTTCCAAGGCCTTCTCGAGGAATTAATTTTTACCAGATTAAACTTCTGTTTTCCTTTTCCCAACTTCCCTTGAATTTCCGTCTTAGGACTAACCCATCTCAATTTATATTTAAATTCCTTGAAGCATTAGAGATTGTAGAATTATGACTGTGTTACAACAAAGTTGAGTGTAAATATTTTTTTTAAGGTTTTACGTATTTATTTGAGAGTGAGAGAGCGCTCAAATGGGGTGGGAGGTGCAGAGGAGAAGGGAGAAGCAGGCTTCCCAGCTGAGCAGGAAGCTGATCCAGGGAGCTGGATCCTGGGTCTCTGGGATCATGACCTAAGCCGAAGGCAGATGCTTAACTCACTGAGCCAGCTAGGCACCTGAGTTTAAATATCCTAACAGCCAACTCTTTATAAATCACTACAGCATTGCCTTGATAAAAAGTTAAGTAGGCTGGGTTTTTGTATGGAGAAAAGTTCCATTTAAACCTTCTTGCCCTTACCTTTCATTAGGATTCTGATAATCCTGACCTTCGAGACCGGGGCTATATTTATTGGCGCCTTCTCTCAACGGACCCTGTCACAGCCAAAGAAGTAGTCTTGTCTGAGAAGCCACTGATCTCTGAGGAGACAGATCTTATCGAGCCAACTCTGCTGGATGAGCTGATCTGCCACATTGGATCTTTGGCTTCCGTGTACCATAAGCCTCCCAATGCTTTTGTGGAAGGAAGTCATGGAATCCATCGCAAACACTTGCCAATACATCACGGGAGGTAAGCAGGTGAACTAGATGGGGTTTTTGGTTTCGTTTTGTTTTTAAAGATTTATCTGACAGAGATCACAAGTAGGCAAAGAGGCAGGCAGAGAGAGGGGGAAGCAGGCTCCCTGCTGAGCAGAGATTATGACCTGAGCCTTAACCGAGGGGGTTAAGGCAGAGGCTTAACCCACTGAGCCACCCAGGTGCCCTGAACTAGGTTTTGAGTGAGAAGTAACTCTCTAGACAGAGTTGGTGTTTCTCATGCTTTTATAGTCTAGGAAAGAACTTGCTGTGCATTTTACAAACCTGCTGTACTGCCCTAGGGGCTTCATCTGAATAGCAGTGACCACAAACATAATAGGTGAAAGGCCCTCTGTGTTCTAATGTAGGAGTAGATAAGATAATGGCTTTAGAAAATGGTGAAGACCTTCTAAACTGTTAAAGTCTGAGAGTTGTTTAAATCTGTAGCTGAGGGTAGAGAGCTTGTCAGGGCTGAAAATTGAGAAGAAAGATTTTGTGTACCCTCAGCTTGCTTGCTTGCTTGCTTGCTTGCTTTTTTTAAAAGATTTTATTTATTTATTTGAGAGAGAGAGCATAAGTGGCAGGGGCAGCAGGAAGGGATAGCAAAGGGAGAAGCAGACTCCTTGCAGAGCAAGGAGCCCAACATGGAGCTGGCTTCCAGGACCCTGAGATCATGACCAGAGTTGAAGTTACCACCTTAACTGACCAAGCCATCCAGGGGCCCCTGCCTTGAGTGTAACTTTGGTTGAAGCTTATGGATAACATTAGCAGATAGGCCTTTTGTGCTATAAAGCTAAAAATGAAATAATTGCAGGATTGTTTTATAAAAAACCATCTAGATTCCTTCCTTCTCCTGGCTTTGGGCTTTGTTCTTTTTTTATCTCTTTAAGGTGTGAGATTTAAGATTAAGATTAGGTGTGAGATTTTTCTTGCTCTTTGGGGTAAGCCTATATTGCTTTTACCTTCCTTCTTAGAATACCTTTTGCTGCATCCCAAAGACTTTGGACAGTTATGTTTTCATTTTCATTTGTCTCCATGTATTTTTTTATTTCTTTGATTTCATGGTTGACTCACCCATTGTTTAGGAGCATTTTGTTCAGCCCCCATGTATTTATGTTCTTCTCTCAGAATTTTTGTTGTGGTTGATATCTAGTTTTATATCATTGTGATCATGTGGTCATATGCATTATGTGATTTCAGACTTTTTGAATTTATGAGACTTGTTTTGTGACCTACAATCTGATCTATTTTGGAGAATATTCCATGTGCATTTGGAATCACACAAAAATGTGTATTCTGTTTTTGGATGGAATGTTCTGAATATATCTGTTAAAAAAAAAATTTGGTCCTATGTGTCATTCAAAGCCACTGCTTCCTTATTGGTTTTCTGTGCAGATGATATATCCACTGATGTAAATAGGTTGTTGTCCCCTGCTACTATTGAAATACTGTCAGTTTCTTACGTAATGTCTATTATTAGTTTGTATTTGGGTGCTCCCATGTTGGGTGCATTAATATTTATAATTGTATTCTCTTGTTAGATTGTTTTCTTCATGAGGTGGTGTCCATCTTTCCTCTCCTTACAGTCTTTGTTTTAAGGTCTGTTTTGTCCAGTGTAAGTATTACTACCCTGTCTTTTTGCTTCCATTTGCATGGTTAATGTGTTTCCATCCCTTCATTTTCAGTCTGCATGTGTCTTTAGGTCTGAAGTGAGTCTCTTGTGGGCAGCATATAGGTGGCTCTTGCTTTTTTATCCATTCATTCACCCTGTGTTTTCTGATGAGAGCATTTAGATAGAATTGGGATGCAGCAGTGCTGTTCTAAGAGGGAAGATTATAGCAGTACCTTCCTGGGGCCAACTCAGGAAGCAAGTAAAATCGCAACCTTATCTTATATCTAAAGGAACTAGAGAAAGAAGAAAGCACAAAGCTGGTAGAAGGAAGGAAATAGTAAAGATTAGAGTAGAAATAAATGAAATAGAGACCAAAAAAATAACAGAACAGATTAAGGAATCATGACCTGAGCTGAAGGCGGAGGCTTTAACCACTGAGCACCGAGTACCGATTTTCTTTTTAACTTGCCTCTGTAACCATATTTATAGACCATTTATATTACCTTTCTCATGATAACTTTTGATCTTCAGAGGGGGGAAGCGAACGAAATCAACCAATAAAAACAACCCTTTCTAGAGCACAAGAAAAGGACCAGTATTTCAACTAAAAAGAAACAGTCTCTTACATAAGGTCTTTATCTGATTAATAGTCTCTTTATAATTTGTTACCTTCACAATCCCTTATGTAGTTCCTTTTTAGATAATCTGTGTGTGTGTTTGCATTTGTACTTGTATTGTCTTTTTTTTTTTTTTTTTTTAGATTTTATTTATTTATTTGACAGAGATCACAAGTAGGCAGAGAGGCAGGCAAAGGGGGGGGGCGTGCCTGGGTGGCTCAGTGGGTTAAAGCCTCTGCCTTTGGCTTAGATCATGATCCCAGGGTCCTGGGATTGAGCCCCACATCGGACTCTTTGCTCAGCAGGGAGCCTGCTTCCTCCT
>NC_081572.1:37077259-37103433 GCF_022355385.1 Mustela nigripes | reverse complement strand
AAAGGGGGGGGGGCGTGCCTGGGTGGCTCAGTGGGTTAAAGCCTCTGCCTTTGGCTTAGATCATGATCCCAGGGTCCTGGGATTGAGCCCCACATCGGACTCTTTGCTCAGCAGGGAGCCTGCTTCCTCCTCTCTCTCTGCCTGCCTCTCTGCCTACTTGTGATCTCTGTCAAATAAATAAATAAATATTTTTAAAAAGGGGGGGGGCGAGCAGGCTCCCTGCTGAGCAGAGAGCCCTATGAGGGGCTCGATCCCAGGACCCTGAGATCATGACCTGAGCTGAATCCCAGGACCCTGAGATCATGACCTGAGCCAAAGGCAGAGGCTTTAACCCACTGAGCCACCCAGGCACCCCATGTACTTGTATTGTCTTTTTAAGGGAAACACAAATGCATAAAAATCCCTTTTGAAATAAACTGGGATGATTGATTGCTGCAAATGGCATATCCATAATAGTACTGACATTACCTACCTCTGTTCTGCAGCATTCAGTTAAGAAGTGCTATGCCAGGGCACCTGGGGGCTCAGTCTTTAAGTGTCTGCCTTGGGCTCAGGTCATGACCCCAGGGTCCTGGGATCAAGCCCCGAATCTGGCTCCCTGCTCTGTGGGAAGCCTGCTTCTGCTTCTCCTTCTCCCAGTCCCCCTGCTTATGTTCCCTCTCTTGCTGTGTCTCTCTCTCTGTCAGATAAATAAATAAAATCTTAAAAAAAAAAGTGCTGTGCCGCTAACATTAATACAGTTACACTGTAAAACTTTATTCTGACTCTTCTAGAGATCTAAAAATGCTTACTTAACAATCTTCTAAAATCACTTGGGAAAGGAAAAGGTGGTTTTTAGTTGGCTATCGCTTACTAAAACTTGTCAGCTGCTCTGGGGCAGGGGATAAGATGGTAAATAGTTGTCTACTTTAGCAAAACCTCACCTTTTTAAAAATTTTGCTTTGATGACAATTATGCAGTTATTTCCCAGAAGTTTACCATGGGATTTTCTTAATTGTCATTCTCTCTTCTCTTAAAATTAGTGTCTAAGATTGGTTTAACTTTGTTCTTAAATGTTTGGAAGAATTCACAGTGAAACCATCTGAACGTAGAATTTTCTTTGTAGGATTTTCCCCTCTCCCTTCCCTCCTCCACTTTTTAAATTGATTATCATTTATAATAATCTTAATAGTGCACTAACCTTTAATGTATAGCTCAGTAGGTTTTTCCATATATATACAATCATAACTGCATTGATCAGATATTTACAGCACCCAGAAGATTCTTTATGCCCCTTTGCTGTTAATACCCACTCTCCAAAGATAACCATTGTTTTGACCTCTTTTATTTATTTGTTTAAAGATTTTATTTATTTATTTGACAGAGAGAGAGATCACAAGTAGGCAGAGAAGCAGGCAGAGGGAGAGGGGGAAGCAGGCTCTCCACTGAGCAGAGAGCCTGGTGCGGGGCTTGATCCCAGGACCCTGAGACCATGACTTGAGCTGAAGGCTCAACTCACTTAGCACTGAGCATCCAGGCGCCCGCATTGTTTTGACTTCTGTCACTATAGTTTTGCTTATTCTTGAACACAATAGAAATCAATTCTATTTCTTTTTATTGGTGTATAGTATTCCATTGCCTGAATATACCACAATTTACTTCTATCTTTTGTTGATGTACCTTTGCATTGCTTTCATTTTGGGGCTCTTACGGATAAAACTGCTATGAATATTCTTGTGTATGTCTTAGACTTACATATTTACTTCTCTTGTGTGTACAACTAGGATTGGAATTGCTGGGTCACAGAATAGATGTATATGTAGCTATAGGAGACGCTGCCAGTTTTCCCAAGAGATCGTACCAGTGTGCACGTCCAGCAGTCTATGAGTTCTAGGTGATCCACATGCTGGTGGGCACTTGGGGTTGTCAGTCATGTCCATTTTTGCCATCCTGGCAGATACGTGATGGAGTCTTGCTCTAGTTTTCATTTGCATTTTCCTGTTGAGTAGAGATGGCTTAAGTCCCTCTTCAGGTGTATAGACTGCTAGTAGATTCTGTTTTGTGACATGCCAGATCTTCTCCTTATTTTTTAATGGGTTCTCTTTTTCATTGTAGGAATTCTTTATATAATGATTGAATGATTTATATGAATATTTTATGTGATTTTTGGTACATGTCTTGTCAGATACATGCGTTGTGAGCATCTTTTTGTAGTCTGTGAAATATACTTTATTTCGTTCTCTCTAGATGGTGTTATTTAAAGAAATGATGCTCTCAGTTTCAGTGAAGTCCAGATAATCATTTTTTTCCTTTAATACCTAGTGTTTTCTGTAGAAGCTTTTGTCTTCTCCAAGGCCATCAAGGTACTCTCCTAGGTTTTTCCCTTCACACTTAGTTGGCTTTGTCTCTTTCATTTTTATTTTGTGAGGTACAAGAGTCAAGGCTCATTTTTTTTCCTCACACAGCTGCCCAGTTGACCCTACAACATCTGTTATCTCTTGGAACTCACCACTTTTTATTTTTCTGTGCAGTGGCAGTAGCAGTTTAGCTTACTCTTTGCCGATCTCCATACTCATTCTTCCAACTTCAGTCCATTTGACACACAGCTGCTAGAGTAATGTTTTTGTAATGTTATTTTTAGTTCTTGGTTCAACAAATCAAAGTGATTCTGCATTGCCTATCATAAAAATTAACTTCCCAGGCTAGTTTTCAGTTTTCTCTCTCGCATCTTCTCTTTTCAAAGATTTTACTTATTTGATAGAGACACAGTGAGAAAGGGAACACAGGCAGGGGCAGTGGGAGAGGGAGAAGCAGGCTTTCCGCTGAGCAGGGAGCCCAATGCAGGGCTCGATCCTAGGACCCTGGGATCATGACCTGAGCTAAAGGCAGATGCTTAACGACTGACCCACCCAGGCGCCCATCATCTTCTCTTTCCTAAAATCTTAATCCCGGTTTCTGTTCCTGCCGATATAAATTTTTCACCACTCCTAATGTCACATTGTTCATTTCTTTGCCTTGGCACAAACCATCCGTTCCTTTAGGGAAAGTCTCTCCCTGTTATTTCCTCATAGCTGTGCTTTTCTTCAAAATCTAGTCATAAAACCAGTCTCAGAAGCTTTTAGAATCAGCTCTACCTGACTTGTTCTGTTTCTCAGCTATATCCTGTCAGTTTGCAGACACTCCTATAGTACTCATTTCTGCTGTTGTATTACACGGTGAATGTGCTTTGCAGTCATTTTGTACATGCTGCTTTTTGTTGTTTAAGTTATTTGAGGACAAACGAAATACATTCCCTTTTTTAAAAATATGGCCCTAAGGTTCTCATTAGGGTGTTCCATCATAGTTTAGGTGCTCAGTTAAAACTGACTGCTGAGGCTATATAGTATACATTTATTTTCATTTTAGTACCCATATTTTGATAAAGATAAGAATTGCAGTCATCTCTTCCTATTCATGAGCAGATGATTATGAAATAGTTTTTTTGAGGGGCCTGGCAGGCTCAGTCGGTAGAGCATACAACTCTTCATTTCAGTGTTGTGAGTTTGAGCCCCACATTGGGTATAGAGATTATTTAAAAATAAAATCTTTTAAAAAATAATACTGCTAAAAAGATAAGTAAGTTTTATTTTTTGTTTTTGTTTTCTCTCCTGTCTTTTTTTTTTTTTTAAGATTTTATTTATTTATTAGAGAGACAGAGATCACAAGTAGGCAGAGAGGCAGGCAGAGAAAGAGAGGAAGGGAAGCAGGCTCCCCACTGAGCAAAGAGCCCAACACGGGGCTGGATCCCAGGACCCTGAGATCATGATCTGAACTGAAGGCAGAGGCTCAGAAGGTACTGAGCCACCCAGGCGCCCCCTCCTCCTGTGTCTTACAGATCTGTTATTCACTTACGCCTTGTTATTATGTCCTGGATAAAACTGACTTTTCCTTTCCCCTTCCTTGTGTATGTCACTGCAGCACTGATGCAGGTGACAGCCCTGTTGGCACCACCACTGCCACGAACCTGGAACAGCCTCAGGTCATCCCCTCTCAAGGTGACCTTCTAGGAGACCTTTTAAACCTTGACCTCGGTCCCCCAGTCAATGTGCCACAGGTGTCCTCCATGCAGATGGGAGCAGTGGATCTCTTGGGAGGAGGACTAGATAGTCTGGTAAGTATCTTTCTTCCTTCTTTCTTTCGTGATTTTAAATTCTTTATAGCTAAAGAGCTTTAGATTATTCAGCTTTTTAGAACTAGACCTTTCCTTGATGAGCAGAACAATGTCCTGTGATAAAGGACAGGATTTTTTGTCTTCCTGGAATTACTTGATATTGTCAATTAATTAATTGTTATGGGGCATGTTTGCAACTATGCGGGATTGTTTTGTTGTCCTGCCTCTAAATAGAACTTTCAATATTTAGCCAACCTATTGTTCAGCAATCTTAATATTTAGTGTTCTTTCCAGAGCTGCTTATTCCTCTTGCTTATTAACTCTGGATAGCCCCTATAATTCCTTTTTCCCTGAACAGCATTTAAATGACCTCATAGAGATCATCCTATCTTGAGGCTTTCAAATCTTTGCCTTTTTTATATTTTATTGATTTATGCCCCAATTCTGAAAGGTTTTGAGGCAGCCCTATGAAACATTTGTGTAAAAAATGAACCTTTATTACAGTTGGGGAGTACTGCTTGATTGGTTCTATTTGTCCCCCTTCTTCCTCCTACCCATACTTCCAATTTAATTAGCTTCCAGGATTCTAATAATAAAAGGCTCCAAAGTCCAGAGTATCTGTGAATATGTGCCACCAATAGGAACTAAAATTAGTTTTCGTTGCTATACAAGATAAATGAGAAATATTAAGGATGACCTTCCATCTGTGTAGAGAAGGCCATAAAAATAACTTATGTATAAGTTTTATTTATTTGTGTGTATGTATACACACACACACATATCTGTATATGTGTATATATTATATGTCACAACATATGGCTCTCTACAAACCAATTGTGGAATTAGAGGAGCTCTTTTAGCTAGACACTTGTACATGTTTGTCTGCAAAGACGCCAACAAACTTACTTCCCAACATCAGAAATTGGAAGACATGCCATAGATAGGAAAATATGTTCTCAGAGATTACATAAATGAAACAGCCTCATTTTCTGCTACACACACCAGCCTTTTCTCTTCTGTGTTAGGAGGAGCATTATGTCTGGGATTTATGCCAGCCAATACAGGTACATTTAATTCTTGGCTGGCAGAGGTTTTAAGAAAATAGGGTTACAGTCATATCTCTGTGAATTGTGCATTTTACTAATGGAAAGTCACTGCTTTTGGAGTCTGTACACTAACCAAGCCATAGATACCAGCTCATAGGGATGCAGGTAGCGCTTATTATCTTTATTGGGAATGGAAGCATCTGCTTTTTATATTCATATCTTTAATGAGTGGATTTGACCAATTATGTAAGAATAGTTTCCTCATATGATCATTCTGCTTGGCTACACAGCCTCCCTGTCGACTCAGAAGGATCTGTGGAATCTCTCAGGAGACTAAAAAGTGAATACTGAAATTTTAATGAATTCTCCCAGACATTCCATGTAACCTTTGAAATAGCTCTTCCTGTTCTGTTGACACATCACCCACAAGTTAAATGTTACATCCTCCTCAACTCCAGTTTATCCTTTAACAACCCTATTTATTAATTTACCTGGTGGCTGACAACATGAACCTAAAAATGACAAAGAAATTAAGCTTGAAGGAGGGAGGGAAGAAAGAGGCCCTGTATTTTAATGTTGTCTGGATTTTACGCTCTTATTTCTTGACCCACTTTAGCATGGAAAGAAAGGGACGTGATATTTCCGTGTGGCTTTGTATTAGCAATTGCTGGCCCTTAATGCCCATGAGTTTTCTTCTTTATTTTTTATTTTTTTTTTTTTTTTTTAAACAAGATTTTTATTTATTTATTTAACAGACAGAGATCACAAGTAGGCAGAGAAACAGGCAGAGAGAGAGGAGGAAGCAGGCTCCCAGATGAGCAGAGAGCCCGATGCGGGCCTCGATCCCAGAACCCTGGGATCATGACCTGAGCTGAAGGCAGAGGCTTTAACCCACTGAGCCACCCAGGCGCCCAGTTTTCTTCTTTATATTTTGTTTAACTATCTACTCATCTGTTAAAATTCCCACAAGTGCTACTTCAAATAGGAAAAAAAATGTTAAATTTTTAGGTTGTGGTAGCTAGAATCACACATGGGCCTTTTTATTTCTTTTTGTAAAGGATGTTCTTTTGGGGGTGGGGAGTACATTGTTTTCCCATTTGGATTTGTAAATATCACACAGCCTTTTTGCTATGGAGGCCCAGTAATGTTCTGATGTAACTCTGTATTTTACCTCTTCCTGACTTCAGGATTCAAAATGGTATACTTGGTGTTACAGCCCTAGAAAAGTCATACAGTTTTCAGCTTATTCTATGGTACAAATATATCTCAGATATCAAAATGAGTAAAGGCGCTTTTTGCTTTGGATCTGTACGGAGTTAAATATATATTCACTCAGAGAACTAAGATCCTTTTAAGAGAACATCACAAGGAAAGCCTAAATCTGGCTGCACGGAAGGTGAGTTTCCAAGGCAGCTGTAGACTGTGCCGTTTTAAAATGCTTTTATTGTTGTTTTGTAAATTATCTAAAGAAGGAAGTAGTCCTCAGAGTTTTTACTTAATCTGTATAGATAGTGCTGTTTCTTGAGTGAATCTTTTCCTTACGGCAGTGCTTCTCAAACTATAATGTAAGTCTGTATAAATCCTATGTATCTCCTGGAGAACTTGTGTAAGGCAGACTCTGATTTAGTTGGTGTGAGATGAGACCGAGTAGTGCATTTCTAACAAGCTCCTGGCTCCGTGGGCCATATTTTGCATAAAACCGTACAATTTCTGGGACCACTGTGAACCACTTCAGTGTGGTGCTTGACCCGTAGCTGTTGGTAAACCCAGATGCCTTTTTCTCCTGACTTAGCAGTAAACACACTCCTGGTAAGAGGGGTTCTCTTCTGCCCCAAATTGAGGGAGGGCAAGAAACTCCTAAAATTATTTTTGGATAGTAATGAAAGAAGGAAAGGGCCTTCTTTTACTGGCTAGGAAGAATAGTGTTGCTGGGAGTGGTAGCTTTTCACCCAGACCCCGATGTAAAATTTGGCCTGGGTTAGAGTTATGTGCTCATCTGGCATGGAGCACTCAGGTTACTGCAGTGTTCACTTCAGAAGGGTGGGCCGCAAGGTCTCTGTGTGGTCACTGCTGCTTTTATCATTGCTGTCTAAGGGAACCTACCCACAGGGGCCAGTGGCATGCTGCTAATGAAGTATGGCAGCTACAGACCTTTTATTTAAGCTTTTGGGGTTCTCAGCTCCAGCTGCATAGTTAGTCTCACATTAGTACCATAGTTTTTTTTAAAAAGCTATCAGGGCGCCTGGGTGGCTCAGTCAGTTAAGTGTCTGAATCTTGGTTTTGGCACAGGTCAAGATCTCAGGGTCATGAGGTGGACCCCTGCGTCTAGGCTCCACACTCACTGGGAAGTCAGCTTGAGGTTTTTTCCCTTTCCCTCTCCCCTTGCCCCTATCCCGACTCTTGTCTCCCCCCCCTCTCTCCCTCACACACACACACACACACACACAGTCTCTCTCCCTAATAAATAAATCTTAAACACACACACACACACACACACACACACACACACAGAAAAACAAGCTGTCAGTGTTTGGGCCCAGTCCTAGAGCAGTTAAACAGAATTTCTGGGAGACAGGACCTAGACATTGATATTTTGGAAAGATAGCCAGGTTATTTTAATTTTGCATCCAAGGTTCAGAACATTGAGTCAAATGAAGTTCCAAATGGAGTTTGGTAGAGATGTTAAAAATTCATCTCTAAGCCAAGGCAATGATTTCTACTGAAGAATTATACTCAGGTGAGCCTCTTCAGTACCTTCTACAAAAACAGTCCTCTCTGACTACCTCGGCTCCTTCCCTGTCTCCCCAGGACATTTTTATTATATTTTGCAGTGAGGTAGTCCAGCCAACCAGAAATTGACCAAAAGTTGAATTTGACCAATTTAGATGTAGTTGCTCAGTCCCAGGGTTCTTTTCACCTTTGCTCACTTTGTGTAATTGGAGACTGAAAGTTTTTTTTTTTTTTTTTTTTTTTAAGAGAGAGTGTGTGCACAGGGTGGAGAAGAGGGGCAGAGGGAGAGAGAGAATCCTAAGCAGGCTCCGTGCTCAGTGCAGAGCCCAGCATGGGGCTCAATCTCACAGTCCTTTGATTTTGATTTTGACCTGAGCCAAAATCAAGAGTTGAACGCTTAACCAACAAACCACCCAGTTGCCCCTCTGTACTTTTGTCTTAAAACTTGAAAATTCCCTAGGGAGCTATTCTTGTCTTTTCATGTTCTGGTGATCCTTACATTAGATCTTATTTACCTTCTTTCACTGTTGCAGAATTTTAAGATTTAGTGAATTGAGGCTTTTTCTAGAATTGTCATTAAGGAAGTACTTATCTGTTAATTTATTTACTTTATCATTATTACTGTTTGCCACAACATACCTGAAGACACCATCCTTCTTCCATCAATAATAGTGATCCATAAGAGCTGTGATTTTTAAACAAAGAAAAGTGAGTGGAGGGAGATATTGGTGTGATGTAAAGAAAATACACACACTCCATGCTTCCTAGTTGATTCTTACTTATCTTAGAGGCAGGCATCTTTGAAAATCATTGATTTAGGAAGAGATTCAGATTTTTAAAATGGAATGCTTTTTCATCACAAGACTCAAATCAAAATGGATTTTCTCCATATTCTTTTCAAAAGTCTCCTTACTGAAATATCCCTGTTTGTAGTTTCTACCTGCCTTAGTATATTCTCTTTTGCTTGAACTCTGTGGATATTTTCCTCCTTCTGTTACTCTAAACTTAACTCACTTTGATGTAGGTTGAATGTAGTAAAATTTACATGGTTGATGGGTTCTACATGTGAAGCAGGACAGTGTACTGTCTAAATGTAGGCTTACAAAAGTTGCTTCAGTCTTTTTGTTTCGTAGTTTGAGAAATGTTGTGTAGGTCTTTTGTTGCCTCTGATATGGAATCTGAGAAAGTGCTCATTCTGGGTAGTGTGACTTTACTGATGGTGCAGATCCTGGTTTGGTGTAGTGTGGGAGGTGACCTGAGGCCCATGTGTATGTCTCCTGCATACATGTTGTAAAAATAGACCATTTCCTACTAACTCTGACATCTGTGAGATTTCACTAAAGTAATAATTGAATCTTGATTTTTTTTTTTTTTATTTTTGGTCACCTTTATTTTCAGGCTGTCAGCAGAGGCCTTGGCTAAATTACAGCCTTTTGTTCATCCAAGGTGCTGTGCATTCTTCTATTTAGATAAATGGTGCTATTGTACATCCAGACTGGAAAGGAAGCATTATCCAGAGTGCCCTTTCTCTTTGCTGACAGAGGTTTTCCAGCCAGAAAAATGTCCTTTCAGTGTGCCCAGCTGGAATAGTGTGGGCTAGAGGAGAAACTGCCTTGCCCTAAATGCAGTGTATGTTTTTCAAATCCTCCCACTCTATTTGTTTTTTTCCCCCAATATAATTAACGTACAGTGTTAATGTCAGGTGTACAATATAGTGATCCAGCAATTCTCTGCATTTCTCAGTGTTTGTCATGATAAGTGCACCCTCCCACCCTGTTTCTTGCAGATTTTTATTTTTACTTTTCAGAAGTTTTAAGTCAGGTACTATTTTAGTAATAATCTTAGTTTTTTTTAGCCCATAGGACTAAACTACTACATACTCATTTTGCATCTTCCTGTTTCTTCCTCTGAAAAAGATTTGTAATGATTAAAGAGCTTAAGTTTTAGAGTTGGTGGTGTTGGAGGAAGTGTTTGTGAATTACAGCCCAGTTTTGCCTGGTAAATTCGTTAATGTGGCTTCTGTACCACTGTCTTTTTATCAGACAGTTTGGGGGAATAATTACCCAATACTGAGTTTCTGTTGCTGTTCTAGTTTCCTGTGCTTAGAACTTTTATAATTTCTAATCCCCAAAATAATTCTACAGGGAAATTATATTGGGCCCCATTTCAAAACAGGAAACTGAAGGTGGCATAGCAAGGCAATCTCAGAATCAATATTTGAACCCAGGACTCTCCTGAGATTCCTCCAGTTTGTTATTGTCATCTTCTAGAATAGAGTCCAGTCTCACTTCACATTGGTCCTGCTCAGACGGGGTACAAAGTGTCTGGAGTGCACAGCAAAGTGCAGGAGGCATTTGTAGCTGCAGAAAAAATTCGGCTCATCCATCTTGCAATATCATTCTTACGTGATGGTAAGCAAAGTCAACACCGACGAAACACTGCTGTGTTAAGGATTAGACTATAAAAGTGCATGAATGCTTAAGCCAGAACACAAAGCTTGTTTGCCCTCTGCCTCTTCTCACTGTACCTCCCGGGTCCTCTGGGTATATGAGTTTGGGCTGACTTGCCACTAGGAGGCCTAGGAACATTTGAGAAAGGCTAGAAGTGTATTCATTCGTGAAAAGAAGGACTGGATAAGTTCATACATCTATCTTGCAACAAAAGGAACAAGATTGTTCATCTTACCCTCTTGTAAGTAGAGCCATGAAATCATATCAGATCTTCTCATCTGTTTGTCAGATTCCTTACCATATTCATGGTGAGCTGTGATACAAAACACACCAGTGCTTTCAGAGCCGGTAAATGATGCACAGGGCATTCTGCTGTGGAAGACTTGCTATCAGAACTGTTCAGACAGTAATACATTTCTTCTCTAAAAAGGACTTGGGCTGGGGGTTGGGTCCCTTTTTTCCCTAACTGGTTCTGTTCCTGTGTGTTAGAAATGTCAGGGCCAATACAGTGCGCTAGGCCAGTTGATGAAACGGTTTCATCAGACTTCTGTCCATTTTGTGATAATTTTCTCCAATAAAATGATTCATTTCCAAATTACCTCCCTGAGAAGTAATATTGCCAGTATCCCTGCTTGTATGGTTAATAGAACATCCATTCACTGAATCAATATTTGAGTGCTAATTCTATATCAGATTTTATTCTGTGTACTGGGAATATAGTTGTGACTAGCCCTTGCAAGCTTGTGTTCTAGTAGAGGAAAGAGAGATAACAACTAAAGAGTCAGGTAGTAAGTATTGCAAAAGAAAATTAAACAGGATGCATAGCTTCTCCTGTGGACTTTTACCATATTCATCATGGGATTCTTTCAGACCAAAGAGACCAGTAGTGACACATTCTTCCCCTGTCCCATCTCAGGAAGTATTCTTTTACATCCCCCTACTTTTCTGTTGATATAAGCCTTTTTTTCTATTAAGCCAGGGAGGCTTTGGATGATTTTATATGATCTCAACTCATACTGTTTCATATCAAGTCCATTCTTAGCCATTAGTTTTAATAGTTTTTGCATGGTTACAGATTCTTTTCACCAATTTAATTAGTTATATTTTATGATGCTTTTCTGAATAGCTTTTTGAAGATCAAATTAATGTTTGTAGCCAGACAGCTGAAAATTACATTTTTACCTAAATGATGGTATGTGCCTTCTAAAATATAAAATCCTAATAGAAAAAACACAGAATGATGTTTTTGACCCCAGTAGGATTTTGGTCTCAATTTCATCGTTTATCATGGCAATTGCTGTAAACTATTTTTACACCATTCTATTTTGACTTCTGAATAAGAGAACTGTCAGTAAGCTATATGACCGGAAACATTCCTTTAGGCTCCCTTTATTTAAATACATTCTGAAAAGCATCACATGAAAAAGGTAGTAACACTAGATAGAAGCAGAGAAATTTCTGAGCTTAAGATCTGCACCCCTAATTAAGAGAATGTTTTCAGATACTTAGCACTGTAGGTTTAGAAGAAAGTAGGTCTATTTTGGACTGATCAGAGGTCTATACCTGAAGGGGGCTAACCGAGCAAAATCAGCCATTGTGATCATTATGGGATGTTTTTTTCTTTTGGTCTATTTAGTGGCCATCTCATTTGGATACTCCTATAAAAGACTTCTTGGAGTCAGGTGGATTTGTTGCCTTCTAGAACCTTACTCATGAGTTATCCTTCTGTATTTCTGTTATTGTAGTATATTGCCATTGGATGAGGGTGTTTCCTTTTGGTATCTAGCTGAACTAGAGCTGTGGGTTGACTGAGCTTAAACTTTTGACTCAACCTGGCTCCGTCTCAGAGATCACGTAACTGTGATGAAATCCCTTTAACCTGTAAATTACTGTAAGTCACCATGAAATCATTGCTTTCCATCCGTTTACTTGATTAACACTGCAAGGACACAACCTGAACCAAACCTAATTCAGCACTACTTCAGAGATGATAAAGTAGCCACTCTTTGGCAGTAGCCAAATGTTAGTATTATTACCAGTGCCATTTAATAACTATAACTACTATGATTTAGATTGGGGATGAGGGGAACCAAACCACTATGGCTTATATACCACTAACCATGCCACCATTTGGATGTGGGCATCAGCTGTACACCTTTAGGAAAATTCTGCTCAGTTTTCAGCATTTGAAATATTCTTGTGCTGAAATCGGCACTTTGCCTTTCTTTGTCTTCCTCTATCCTGATGTTATTTCCTTCATGGAGAAAATGGCAGCTTTTTAAAAAAAAACTTTTTATTAACATATAGTGTATTATTAGCCCCAGGGGTACAGATCTGTGAATCATCAGGCTTACACACTTCCCAGCACTCACCATAGCCCATACCCTCCCCAATGTCCATAACCCAACCATCCTCTCCGTACACCCTCTCCCCCCACCCTCTCCCCCCGGCAACCCTCAGTTTGTTTCGTGAGATTAAGAGTCTCTTGTGGTTTGTCTCCCTCCCAATCCCATCTTGTCTCATTTATTCCTTTCCTATCCCCCAAACCCCCATAGAAAATGGCAGCTTTTTAAAAGGTAATCCTGGGAACAGTGGGAAGTGGTTAACTCCAGGAGACACTTAAAACACAAGATGGAGATTAAAGCCATGCCCTGCACACCTAGCCCTTTCCACTCGGCTCCCACCAGCTCACTGTGTAACAGATACCCCCAGTTTTTACAGGTCCTCATTTGGCTGATTTTATACTCTATGTGATAAGTGTGACCGGGCAGATGCATCTTGTCTGGCTCCAGATAATACCAGCAACTGAACCAACATGGTTAATGGCTCGTTCGGGCCAGCATGTGAACTTTTCTGTGCTTTATTGCGCCTTGCGGCTTTCTTCTTTTCTTGACTACCATGTGCATCATCCTGCTTGTCACTGTGGACAGGAGGGGCTGCTCCCTGGGTCCCTGGCTCCCATCTTTGCTGATATCTCTTCATTACTCACTTTTGCCCATCACTGTGCTATCACACTTATCAGATTTTCTGAGAGGAGGAGGATAATAATCTCCCTCAGGACCTTCTTTAGTCAAAAGGAAAGATGCTGAATAAAGTCTGAATAAGTTACAATTTTGCTCGGTAGAAAACATGTGTTGAAATTGTCCTTTCCCTCTGCTCTCTGGACATAACAGCACAGTTAGGTGAACCTTTATATTTTTGTTACGTGTCTCTTAATGGCCTTTGGATCCTATCTCAAGATCAGAGTTCTTGATTCTGTGTTGAAGCTGAGTTGTAGCTGACATACTAAACATAAACATGGGACTATTAGGATTGCTTTTCAGTTTCTTTCATGTTTTTGAATAAAATTGACAAGCAGCATGGTGGGGAGAGTACATTCAGATCTTATCCAGCTAAGATAATGTTCATATAATACTCAAAGACAAGAATGAAATCTAAGAAAATAAGGGCTGTACATGGGCTTTATTTCCTTTGGAAGTAACCCCACCAGCAAGTGCCTTTTCTCAATGCCTTTTATTGAATCTAGCATATTGGATAAAACTGCTGTTTCTCTTCTGGTGTGTTGGTCCTTGCCACTGAGTGTCAATCAGGTCCATGCAGAATTCCATCTCTTTTAAGTTTGGATTGTAAGCCCGGCCAGAAGGGAGGAGAATGGTGGAGGGAAGGAGGGGTCAGCCCACCAGAAAGTCAAAGCAGATTAAAGCATTAGGTTGACATGATGCATTAGACATGATGCATTCTCTTCTTCCTTATTAAGGTCTAGCTTTCTTATTCAGGAGTTAGCTCCAAAGTAATTTTCAAACAGGTAAATCTTTCCTGATTCCAAACATTAGTTAATTATCTAAGGCATTGGTTTTAAAGCTTATCTAAATGCTAAAATCACTTAGGAGAGCTTTTCAAAATTTTGATGCCCAGGCTCCACGCCAGAACAATTAAGTCACTACCTCTGGGGGTGAGACTTTGGAATCAGTATTTTAAATGCCCTATATGATACATACACACAAGTGGTTGATTTAATAGTGTATCTAAGGTTGAAAACCATAGTTAATAGAACATAACTGAAGTAGTTATTAGTAATCTTAGAAAGTTTAGGTCTGGGCGCCTCGGTGGCTCAGTGGGTTGGGCCTCTGCCTTCCGCTTGGGTCACGGTCTCGGGGACCGGGGATCGAGCCCCACGTCAGGCTCTCTGCTCAGCAGGCAGTGTGCTCCCCCACCTTTCTCTGCCTGCCTCTCTGACTCCTTCTGATCTCTGTCTCTCAGATAAATAAATAAATCTTTAAAAAAAAAAAAAGTTTAGATCTTATTCTATGAAACTTCCAAGGTTTTATGAAGGGGAAATGAAAAAATTAAAGACCTCCCATAGTCAGCCTGTCTTTGCAAATTTATTCTGTGACTTTTTTTTTCTTATACATATCTACCCTGTGCTCAGTTTAATTGGCCTACTCCTTCTTCTTGATCCTGCTTTTCTTCTTCTTCTTTTTTTTTTTTTTACAGTGTTTGTGCATGCTGTTTGGGAAATAACCTCCCCCTTTTTGCTTTTATAATCCCACACTACCACGTCTTTGTAGCTTTTCATTATTCTTCAGCCAAAAGGAAGCTCTTCCCTTCAGTACTTCTCTCTGTGTCTCTCTCCTTTTTTCTCCCCTGCTTTAGTATATTCTGTGTGGTTTTGCATTCATGTTTTATTTCTCCTGCCAGTTTGCAAAGTCTGGATTTTATTCATCTACATATTCCCCTCATTTCCTGGCATCTTTACATTCCCCATAGTGCCTTGTATCCAGCTGATGTTATATAAGTGTTTGTTTGAATAAAACGTGGTTTTCAGATATGTGCTTTCCAGAACCAGAAAAAAAGCAGATGTGTGATATCTTTTCTATTTGCTTTCAGACTTTTCCAGTTGTTAAAATTTTTCATTGTGGTGACCTTTTTATTTATTTACACATGCGATTTTGGCTATTTTCAACCACTAAGTAAGCTTCAGGAACCAGGTTCTAGAAACCACTCTTCAAAGTTTGGAGTGCTCTGTATCTTAGTGAAGAGAATGCTTACTAATGCTAGTTATGAAGCATCTGCCCAGCCCATTTTCTGTCATAGTGGAAACGGGATTTTGTCATAGGTTTCAGTGTTTTTCAGGATAGATTATTATTTAGATTTTAGCAACCCTGTTTCGTGTATTTTTTTCACTGAGAAGATAAAATCCTTTCTCAAATTCTGAAAACCAGTAAGGTTTTGCTTTTTAACATAACAACAGCATGGAGATTTCCAAGTTTCTACCACTAAATGACAGATAATAAAGGAAACAGTGTTTGTAGAGCATACAAGGCATTTGGTGATTCAGAGAAGAATTTCAGATGCACAGTGAGAACTAGGGAAGAGGCAGATGTGGAACTGTAGCCAAAAAAGGTGGTGTTTGCTTTTTATACAGCACTGTTGGTCATGTATATGTTTTATATTTCTTCACGCCAGCTGTTTTCAGCTTCAGTTCTTCTTTAATGCTTTCGTCATGGAAGCCTGACTTTGGGATGAATTATGTCAGAGCCCTGAGTGGGAGAAAAGCCAGCTCAAGACTGTGTGGAATGATTTTCCTGTCACCGAGCTAATTAAGTCCATCTAATTCTCCAATAGTTAGCATCCTTTTACATGCTCTCCAGAAAACTCACAGCATTTCTCCTTAGTACTATCGACTGTGAAAGAGATTTGAAGCATTGCATGCCTTCCTACTTCCTCCCTGGGTAGGGTATCTTGACCTGTCCCAGCTGTTTTCTTTCTTACAAAAGTTCTAAATTCTAAAAAATCACTCTTATTCCTCCTATAATTTTTGAAGCTTGAAATTGCTCAATACTGGTTTGGTTCCCACCTTCTCAGTGGGAAAGCAGGTTTTGTAGATCAAAGCACATTTTAGTTTTTCTTTGCTTTTTTTTTCTCCCTTAAGTTTCTTTTTAGGAGAAAAATAAAACACTTTCATGACATTACTGCTTAGAGTTAGAGCTTCTTGGAATACATAAATCTTTAAATCTGGTTTAAATTTGTGCCTATGTACCCCAGTGGGAAGATTGGATCTGAAACATCCCTGAGATGTCCCAGCTCCATCTTCTTTCCATGTTTTCTCAGAACTCGCACATACCATCAGTACTGCTACTCAGTTGCCCTAGAACGTATTTCTTTGCAATCTAGAATTTCTTTAGGCTTTGGGAGTCAAGTTGAACAGCATGTATTCCCAGCAACTTGGTAGAGCAATATACAGATTCTATATGGGCATCTAGTACTTAGCTAAATCAACTCTACCTCTCTCTCCTCTCTCTCCTTTCTCTCTTTCAGCTTGGCAGTGACCTTGGCGGGGGCATTGGAGGAAGTCCGGCAGTAAGTGCCATCCGTTTTTTTCACCATGGGATGCGCTGCCACCTGTTTGATGCCTTTCCTATGCACACATTCTCAGACGAGCCACCACTGCTGTCTAGCATTGTACACCAAAACCTCTATAGCAGTGTATGAAGGGTAGAAAGTAGCATAGGGTTACTTGGATTCTTCAGAGGCGTACACCACATGTGGTGTAGGGACATCTTTAGGGATTGGTGCTCTGGTGTCTACAGAGATCTTTGTCTTCCTGACATTAAAGAGCTAAAGGAAGTGGAACCTCCCATCTTGACTGGAGAAAGCTCTTATTCTCTTGTGTCATCTACAAAGAACTTGAGAGAGTCAGCTGGACTCAGAGGGAGACTCTCCTCGTAAGTGACTGAGGCTGGGGGCTATGAATATCTATCTCCCCCACCCAGCTCCCCCACCCAGGAGAGTTTCCTACTAGATATTTATGCCTAAATGTCTGCACCCACGTGGGAAAAGAGCTATTTTCTAAGTTGGATGCTTCTTCTTTCTATAGAAACAGACTCCCCTCTATTAGGGTACCTGTAGGCCTTTTGCACAGAATCATGGAAGCTAAAATTGGAAACAAACAGAAAAGATCTTGGATCACTCTGTTCCTGGTCCTACTGATTACTTTCTGATAGAACTTCTAAAGAGTGTTTGTACCTTATCAATGATGAAAAAATAACTGTGATGATTAAGAGGATAAAGAATATACTAATTGAACTCCAAGAATATTGTAATTATGTTATGTTCTTACTGTTTTATCAATACTACTAAAATACAGAGCAACATGTTAAGGGCTATTAATCTGTTTTTCCTGGTTTCCCTCCCCCTTGCCTTTTTCCCTGCAGGTGGGACAGTCCTTCATCCCCTCATCAGTGCCTGCAACCTTTGCTCCTTCACCTACTCCTGCTGTGGTCAGCAGTGGTCTGAATGACCTGTTTGAACTCTCCACGGGAATAGGCATGGCACCTGGTGGATATGTGGCTCCTAAGGCTGTAAGTAAAGCGATACTTTCTTAATGAACAATACCTGAATTACTAACATTTTTTGTTACTTCCACTGATACTAAATCCAAGGTTTGGGCCCTTGTCCTAGAGAGTTTAAGAGGAAGATGAAAAGTAGCCTGAAATTTAGCAATATGAAGCACCATAGCATCCTCTGTAACTTCTTTTATAATTAGACTTAAAATTGGAAATATTAAATATTTGTGTTTTGTTCTCTTGTTTAGAAATATTGTCTGGTTTGTCAGCACTGACGTCAGTCTAGTGTAAGTCCGGTTAATGCAACAGTGAGAGGCAGTGGAAGTGGGGGAGGGAGTGCAGAATATAGAGAAGAGGAGTAACATTTTTACTTCTCTTTCCTTCCATTCCCCTTTTGATTGGTGTTACATATGGATTCTAGAGTGCTCTTCCTCACGTTTGGATTTTAGCTTATCTTTTTAGAGTTCTGATTTAGGTTTCTGTCATTGGTGCTTTTCTAGTCTCAACCTTGCTTAATGTCCTGCTCAGACTGAGTTTCAAAAGTGGAAACTGCTGTAAGTGAAGCTTATTTCAGCCTTTGGGAATAGTAGCTCAGTTTCTTGTAATTGTGCCTTTCTGGGGAACAACATGCCTGTTTATTTCCTGAATTCTCTGCCTTCTCATCTGACTCTGGAGGACCTTGTTACAGAGCTATAGACCAGTCTAGGGTCATAACTTTGTCTACACAGCTACTGAATAGAGCAACCAAAAATAGGATTTAAAACTGAGCCATAATATTTTGGCCCAGTACAGTAACTTGGTTGTGAGGTTTCTGTGTTAGATATTATCCCACAGAATTTAATTATTGCGTCTAAGATTTTCTAATGCATTTGTTTACTGACATTAAAGTAATACATACTAATAACAAATATAAGTAATATAGAAATGACAGATAGAAAAATAATTTCTCGGGGTGCCTGGGTGGCTCAGTGGGTTAAAGCTTCTGCTTAGATCATGATTTCAGGGTCCTGGGATTGAGCCCCACATCAGGCTCTCTGCTCAGCAGGGAGCCTGCTTTCCACCCCTCCCACCCCCAGCCTGCTTGCCTCTCTGCCTGCTTGTGATCTCTGTCTGTCAAATAAATAAATAAAATATTTTTAAAAAAGAAAAAATTAATTTCTCTGTCCTCACTTTCCCACGGATAGCCACTATTAACTTTATTGTGTGTCCTACCAGAAGAAAAGGATTATGCGTGTACGTGTATGTCTGTGTTCTTTAACAGTATTATGTCTATGGAATATACTGTTTTGCATCTTATTTTTTCCCTACTCTATTATTTTGAATGTCTGTATCCACTCTATTGATGTGCCACAACTTATTTAATCATTCTCCTGTTGATAGACATACAGGTTATTCGCTTGGTCCTACCACCTCCCTTCCCCTTTTTTGTTAATACAGTGTTGCAGTGAACATCTTTGCATATGTATATCCTGGTATACAGATATTTTTTATCCTGGTATATTTTTGTAAGTATGGCTATAAGGTAAACCTGCAGTGTGCTTGATCATTTAAACATTTTAAAATAGACATTATCCTCTTACCTTCCAAAAGGTGACATCAGATTATATTTCCAGCAACACAGTACAAAGTGCCACATTGTTTAAATTTTCCATTGAGTATTATTGACTTTTAGGATTTTTACCCTCCGATAGATGAAAAATATCTTGTGGATGTTTGATTTCATTTTCTTCCTTCCTTTCCTTTTTGTCTTTGGCATGGCTGAATATGTTTTAATATTTATTCAACCACCTACTGATGTTTTGGTATTTTGTCTTAGATGGTTAGAACAGTTCATGAATTTCCTGGGTTTTTTTTTTTTTTTTTAAGATTTATTTATTTTTAGAGAGCAAGAGTGGGAGGAGCAGAGGGGAGGAAGAGGATCTCAAGCACTCTCCCTACTAAGCTCAGAGCCCAACTTGGAGCTCAGTCTCATGACCCTGAGATCATGACCTTAGTCAAAAATCAAGAGTCATACACCTCACTGAGCCACCCAGGTGCCCCCAGATTTTTTTTTTAATTAACTCATATAGTCCAGGATTATCACAGGTTCTAGGGTCAAGGATGAATAATGGATTATATAGAGAAGACAGGCATTCATATTACTTAAGCCACATATAAGTACTATTTACCAGAAACTGTAGTAAGAGTTAAAAATATACGTAAGAGGAGTGCCTGGATGGCTCAGTGGGTTAAGCCTCTGCCTTAGGCTCAGGTCATGATCTCAGGGCCCTGGGATTGAGCCCTGCATAGGGCTCTCTGCTCAGCGGGGAGCCTGCTTCCCCAACCCTGCCCCACCTGCCTCTCTGCCTACTTGTGATCTCTCTCTGTCAAATTTAAAAAAAAAAAAATCTTAAAAAAAAATATATATATATACACATAAGACATATATATGTAAGTCCCTTGCCCTTAAGACTACTAATAATGGTTTTAGTGATGATTTAAAAAAAAAAGAAGTATTCAAAGATACAGACATGCTATTTTCATTAGTCGATTCAGTTTCCTCCCTTTTAAGCTTTTTACCAGAGGGGCTAATAAAAAAAACACACTGTACTCATTGGAATTTCTCTTTTCCTTGTATATACATTTGGTAGCAGTAGTCAAGCAGTAAAATGACCAAGTTGAACAGACGATGGAGAACTAGCCAGGTTTTTCATAGACGGTTTTTGTGTGGGTTTGGTTTGGTTTGGTTTGGTTCTTAAATTGAGAACAATCTCAAAATTCAGAGAATATCTAGAGCCTTTTGCATCTGACTTGATATAGTATAAAAATCACCATAATTGCCTGAAGAAGCCAAATCTTAATTTCATCTTTATATAATCAAAATAAATAGCATTGAGATAAATCGTGTGTGGTTCCACTTGGCTCTATACTGTCTCTTAGGTCTGGCTGCCTGCAGTAAAAGCTAAAGGCTTGGAGATTTCCGGAACATTTACTCACCGCCAAGGGCACATCTATATGGAAATGAACTTCACCAACAAAGCTTTGCAACACATGACAGACTTTGCAATCCAGTTTAACAAGAATAGGTAAGAAGTCTGAGTCCTCAGCTTGGTCATGAAACAGCAATGTGCCTTGTGTACAACAAGCCAGTGTTCCCTTTTTTTTTTTTTTTTTTTATTTGTTTTGGTTATTTATTAGGGTGAAGAGGGATAGGGGAAGAGTGAGAGAGATGATCTTTTTAAGATTTTATTTATTTATTTTGGGGGGAGGGAAAGGGAGCACAAGCAGGGGGAGGGGCAGAGGGAGGAGCAGAGGGAGAAGCAGACTCCCAGCTGAGCAGGGAGTGCCATGTGGGACTCCATCCCAAGCCCCTGGGATCATGACCTGAGACAAAAGCAGATGCTTAACCAACTCAGCCACCCAGGTGCCTGCCAATATTCCATTTTTAACAATGTGTTTAAAACTCTCATGTTGGCACATTTGGGTGTAGAGTGAGAGCTGGTCTTGCATGTCTATTCACTTGTCAGCTTTCACTCTGGAGGCCCTCGAAATTTTGTTGGGAAACTCATCCATATGGAAAACAGAAACCAGGGCCGCCTGGGTGGCTCAGTCATTAAGCATCTGCCTTTGGCTCAGGTCACGATCCCAGGGTCCTGGGATTGAGCCGAGCATCAGGCGCCCTGCTCTACAGGAAGCCTGCTTCTCCCTCTTCCACTTCCCCTCCCATGCTTGTGTTCCTTCTCTCACTGTGTATCTGTCTGTTGCATAAATAAATAAAATCTTAAAAAAAAAAAGGAAACCAGAACTTACTGCCTTCTTAAAGGATTCTAGGACTAGGAAGTTTTTAATAAACCATTTACACACACAAAAAGTTTTCATTGAAATGCATTTATACATTCAACAAATAATGTTGTAGCATCTATGTGCCAGACATTCTAGGTACTGGGGCTAGAATAGTGAACAAAACAGATGAGTATCCAAAGCCCACATTTTGGTGGGGAAAATGAACATAATTGGTTGATGAACATAGTCTGTCCACCTGTTAGCTAAGTAATGTAGGCAAGCGATCTGCTTTTAGCAATGAATTCTTTGCCTTAATAAGGAAGGGACCATGAAGATGTAAATACTGATTTTCTGTAGTTCTGAAACATCACTGTTTTATATTAAATATCATGCTTCAGGAAACTGCCTGCTAGACTTTGATGGCAGGTCCATTTATTCATAAAAAAGATAATCACACTTGTTTCTGATAAAGTAGTAATTGGACCTTTAAGCAGATTTAATAAAATCTGTCAGTAACAACTTATATCAGTGATTGCCTTACTTATTTCTAGGCATTTGGAAATAACTTTTATACCTTAGATTGAAAGTTAGGTACATTAGGGGCGCCTGGGTGGCTCAGTGGGTTAAGCCGCTGCCTTCGGCTCAGGTCATGATCTCAGGGTCCTGGGATCGAGTCCCGCATCGGGCTCTCTGCTCAGCAGGGAGCCTGCTTCCCTCTCTCTCTGCCTGCCTCTCCATCTACTTGTGATTTCTCTCTGTCAAATAAATAAATAAAATCTTTAAAAAAAAAAAAAAAAAAAAAAAAAAGAAAGTTAGGTACATTAGAAATCACTTATCTAGGAAGTCTGTGTTTCCTTTTGTCAGACTAGTTCTATTTCCAGCTATTTACCGATTTCAGCCATTCTTATGAGTTTATAGTGACTTGCATTTTAATTTACTTCTCATTTTGATTTGCATTTCCCTAATGACTAATGATATTGAGTAATTTGTTCATCAGTGTAGTGACCATTATATCTTTAGTGAAGTATCTGCTCAGATCTTTCTTTTTTTAGTTTCATTATCAAGTAGTAAAAGTTCTTTATATATTGTGGGGGCAAATCCTTTGTCAGATATATGTCTTGCAAATATTTTCTGTGCCTTTATTTTCCTAACAGTGTCTTTCAAAAAGAAAAAGGTTTGTATTGCTTATGCGCTTTGTGTTCTAAGAAATCTTTGCCTGGCCTGTGGATACAAAGAACTTTTTTCGTGTGTGTGTGTGTGTGTGTGTGTGTGTGTGTGTGTTTAATAGAAGTGGTATAGATTTAGCTCTAACACTAACTTTTATAATCCATTTTGAAATAATTTTTAAATGTGGTGTAAAGAGAGTCAAAATGAACTTCTTTTTTTCCATAGTGAGCCTTGAAATCAGATAGTACAAACTCTCCACTTTTGCTCTTTTTCAAAATTGTTTTGGCAATTCTAGGTCCTTTGCCTGCTGGGATTTTGAGAGTGTAGATCAGTTTGGGAGAGAATTGATATCAAACGATACCGAGTTCTAATCCATCAGCTTGCTTTTTCTATTAGGTTATCTTTAACTTCTCTCTGCACTGTTTTATAATTTCTCTTGTATAGATCTTGCATGTCTGTCATCAGAGTTAAGTATGTCATAGTTTTGATGATATAAAAAATAGCATTCTCATTAATACAGAAGTAATATTTATTTTTCTATGTTGAACTTATGCAACTTTGTTAAATTCCCTTATTAGTTCTGGTGGCTTTCTTGTAGATTCCTTACAGTTTTCTACGTAGATAAATCATTTTGTCTGTGGGTAGAGAATTTTTTGCAAGGAATTTTTCTTTGTTTTTTTCTGTATCATTTCCAAGAGGAGCAATTCGAAGATTAGGAACTAAGCCCCTGTCATGTTTCTATCCCAGTATTGCCTTCAGATAGAGTTTGCTGACCATGAGAACAGGATCAAAAGAGCACAGTGGTTTTTTGATCTATAAATATTACACCAAAATGAGTCGTGAATTATTCTCAGGATCACTTTATTACTACATTTTGATATTCCAAAGCATAGGTTAAGAAAAAGAAAATGTTTCTTCTGCCATCCTATGACTCTTGAAAGATAATTACCTATATAAACCCTATAGTTATATGTATTACCTGTATAAACTCTATAGTTACTTTATAAATGTTATAGTCCCATCTTCCTTCCTGAGGCTAATTAGAACACAAATTCAATATAAATTTATATCATTCATTTGTGTATTTGTTACACCTGTAGGTCTACTTTTCCCTTTATGCTCCATCTATTTGAAATTCTTGTATTTCTTGTACATAAGACACATCTGTTCTTAGGGAACCTGGGGGGCTCAGTCGGTTAAGTGTCCAACTCTTGATTTCAGCTCAGGTCATGATCTCAGGGTCATGAGCGTGGAGCCTGCTTAAGAGTCTCTCTCTCCTTCTGCCCCTTCCTCCTCTCTGCTTGCCCATATGCTCGCTTTCTCTAGTGCCACTCTTGCTAAAAAAAAAAAAAAACACCACACACACACACAAAAGCCAAACCAAAATATGTCTGCTCTCATATGTATTTGTTATTTATGTAACTCCAGAATCGGGTTTTTCCCATCTCTTTACTATTCTTGATTGTTATTAGGCTTCTCTATGAAGTCAAACTGGTAGGTACACACTCCCTGCCTTAGGCTTAGAAAGTGACCAGCTTGTCCTAGTTATTTGGATTGTCTAAGCCAGTGAATTTTGCTTAACTTTCATTGTCTCTTTTCCAGTAATTGTGGCTTATATTGGTAAACAAAAAGAAAATTAGAATTACCAGTAAATAATCTTCTGGGTTGCTGAGGCAGGTTATCAAGCTATGGAGTAAAGTTAATTTATCGTACTTTACAGGATGTGTATTCTTAAGTCTTCTTTCTCCCAAGGATTTTCTAAGAAAAGATGTTCTTAAAAAAAAAAAAGAGAGGAAGAAACTTATTAAATCTGTCTCTCTAGTGGTATGAAACATAAGAAACTAGCAAAGCAGTTCTGTACTTACGAATGTTTTCTCCTTCCTCAAATCCATTTAATGGTAAATGGGTTATATTGTAATCAGTGTTACAGCAAATTAGAATTAAGCATCTTAGTTCCATTGTTTTTTCCACTTAATTTTATTGAAAATTATGTTCAAATCTAGCAATGAATCATTGGAACCCAAAGATGTGGCTAAAGCTTGCCTTCTGATTAACCTCTGGAATTTTTTCATCCACTTTCCTAGCTTTGGTGTCATCCCTAGCACTCCTCTGGCCATCCATACACCACTGATGCCGAACCAGAGCATTGACGTCTCCCTGCCTCTCAACACCTTGGGCCCAGTCATGAAGATGGAACCTCTGAATAACCTACAGGTTAGAGTTTTATTTCACTGAAGGGGTACAACTTGATACCTTTCCAGTTTTATTTCACTTATGTAAAAAATAGCCCCTCTCTCTTCCTCATATTAGATTTGGTCATGGAATATTCAGGTTTGAAATAACTAGGGAGAAAAGTTTATTTAGAGGGCACAGGGGAAGGACAGAGGGAGAGGGAGAATCTTACGCAGTCTACATGCCTAGCACAGAGCCCAGCTCAGGGGTTGATACCATGACCTTAGCTGAAATCAAGAGTCGTTTGCTTAATGATTGAGCCACCCTGCCCCCCCCCTTTTTTTTTAATTTAAAAAAAAAAAAAAAACAGTCACTCTGGTGCCTGGCTGGCTAATTTGGCAGAGCATGTGACTCAGTCTTGGGGTTGTGATTTCGAGCCTCACGATAGGTGTAGAGTTTAATTTAAAAATAAAAACAGGGTGTGCCTGGGTGGCTCAGTGGGTTAAAGCCTCTACCTTCAGCTCAGGTCATGATCCTGGGGTCCTGGAATTGAGCCCCACATCGGGCTCTCTGCTCCATAGAGAGCCTGTTTCCTCCTCTCTCTCCCTGCCTGCTTGACTACTTGTGATCTCTGTCTGTCAAATAAATAAATAAAATCTTTTAAAAAAATAATAAAAAAAAAATAAAAACAGATTGGGGTATGTGGGTGGCTCAGTCCATTAAGCATCCAGCTCACTCTCAGCATGGGTCTTGATCTCAGGGTTGTGAGTTCAGACTCTACACCGGGCTCCATGCTGAGCGTGGAGCCTACTTTTAAAAAAAAAAAAAAGTCATACCTTGACATAGGAAGTTACTCGTTCTTTTACTTAACAAATATTTAGAAACTTGTAAAGATGTATTACTTATTTACAAACCTTTTTTTTCTAAAGACTTTTGAAGCAGATTTGTCATATGAGAACAGATTTATGTAGAGGCTGTCTTTGAACACACAACCACAAATACGGTTATTTGGATTTAAAGGCTCCCTATTAGCACATAACTATTGTAAGTAGCAGCGTCTTACTGGAGCTCAGAACTTTATCAGGTCTGCAGAAGCCTCTTGATCTTGAAAGTGCTGAATTTTTTAGAATGCTTAAGTACTAGTTGAGAGTTTCACTCAGTTTTCATCTGTTTTGAACTTCTCTTTTGAAATATAAGCCTTTCAAGCTTATATTCAGGTAAATGAAGGCAGACTAGTAAGCTTATAAGCTCAAGTGTAGCAGTATCAAAGGGTTATTAAGACAGATATAGGGCGCCTGGGTGGCTCAGTGGGTTAAGCCGCTGCCTTCGGCTCAGGTCATGATCTCAGGGTCCTGGGATCGAGTCCCGCATC
>NC_081572.1:36822664-37076859 GCF_022355385.1 Mustela nigripes | reverse complement strand
GGGGTTTTTTTTTTTTTTTTAAGATTTTATTTATTTATTTGACAGAGATTACAAGTAGGCAGAGAGGCAGTCAGAGAGAGGAGGAAGCAGGCTCCCTGCTGAGCAGAGAGCCCAACGTGCGGCTCGATCCCAGGACCCTGGGATCATGACCTGAGCCAAAGCCAGAGGCTTTAACCCACTGAGCCACCCAGGCGCGGGGATTTTAAATTCTTGTAAGGACAAGAGAGACAACCCTGGGTCCACCTGAGATTGGGAACTGTAACTGGTCTCTGCACAGAGCTGATACCCTGGAAGGGTGACTTCCACAGTGGAAGGGAAACTGGGAAGAATGTTTCCAGTAAGGCAGGTGATGGAAAAGTTTCTCTCTGGCAAGTATTCTGTATGCCCTCTTACGACAAATCCAGGGCCCAATATTTAGCCGTACATGGCATAATATATGGGCATGTAGTCTAAATTTATACAAGATATGTAGATAGAGCGTTCTCCACACCAGTAACTTAACGTAAAATTGGTCCAGGGCTGGTAAAACTCAGGGTACCTGGCAAAACAACTGGCTTTGCAACAGCTCTAAACTTCAGAGCCATCAGAACTCCCAGCTGAAAGAAAATCTCTTTGAAAGTAAGCTCACAGGGGCCTCTGGGTGGCTTAGTTGGTTGAGCAACTCCATCTCCCTCTGCCCCTCCACCCTGCTTGTGCTTGCTCACTCTCTCAAATCAATAAATAAAATCTTAAAAAAAAAAAAAAAACAGCTCACAAATTGAACCATAAAAAGAGGGAAAGGTGTGCTGTGAAAGACAGAAGACACAGCAGACAGAGGATGAGTATTCCCTTTCCACCAAGAACTTGAAATAAATATTCTGAATGAGACTAAAAATATAAAATATGTTAAAAATGATTAAAGAAAAATATCAACCTTCCACTTTCCAGTCAAGACAAGTGGGATACCATTGCTCAATCTTCTGGAAATAGCAGTGTACATCCTAGTACTGATGGTGAGACATCACCAGTGCAGTTACTTGGAGTTAAGACTAATGTTCTTTCAGTAGTTTAAATACCAGCACACCAAGCCTGTTCACCAGTTCCCTACCTTGTTGCCAGTTAGTGGATGCCTCTTTCTCTGCAAAGGGTGTAATGATTTGGAGCAATGATGAGTGAGTCATGAAAGAACTTGGCTCAGACTAGAAGAACAAAACAGGATTACTGTGTAGATGGAACTGGCTGTTACTATGATGAGAGCAGTGTGCTAAGGGGCTTTTCCAGCACAGAATCCTGAAGTAAGGAACTAACCCAAATCTACACCTGCTCCTTTTGCATTGAAATCTAACCTCCTGTTGGCCCACAGAGCCTCCAGCACAGTATTTGAGGACAGTCAGCATGAATGCAAGAGTGCTTTACTGTAGAAGTAGGAAAGGGAATTTGGGTCACAGAAACCAGGGCAAATTTTTCTGCTTTTAAAACGGAATCAATAAATAAATGAATGTCAGCTTACCTTCCTATCTGTAATTCCATTTCTCCTTCAGTGAAATGAGCATCCCGAATAAGGAACCCTCATAAGAGTAGTTGAGTCTTAGTTCAAATCCTTCCTTCAGAAGTATTGATTAGGACTAGTAAATTTTTGTTTTTGCAAACTTGAAGTTACAGGACACAGACCTTTAAAGATTTTACATCTTCTTTCAAGGATGTCATAATTATGACTATTTACTCATAAATTGACATCTCCCAGGGAGAAAATAAGCAAAAACTTAAAAGAAAAACACTTATTTTCTTCTACGGGCAGCTCTATTTAATGTCTGCTGGTGCTTATTGAAAGTAATGGCTAGCTTAAGGGGGGTGGTTAACTTTAGATACCAGCTTCCATTCTGCCCTTGTCCCAGTATAAACAAAAAGAATCAGATATTAACTCCAACAAGCTTAGATCATAAAGATCCAGATGAAGCCAGGTGAAGATTGATTGGTGTTTAAACATTATATTTACATAGTGTTTAAACCCAGGAACTCATGTGGGAAAATTAGTGCTTTTCTACTTCAGACCATAAAATCAGGAAAGGAAAAAATGTTTGGAGTTTGAGGAAATGAAATTCAGAAGGCAGTGTGGGTTAAATTATTTTGGCTAATTTCCTTTCAATATATAGGACAAATAAACCCAGCTGCCAGAACTGTCGTGTAGAACTTAATACAAAAATGTTTTAGGGGCGCCTGGGTTGCTCAGTGGGTTAAGCCTCTGCCTTAGGCTCGGGTCATGACCCTAGGGTCCTGGGATCGAGCCGCACATTGGGCTCTATGCTCAGCAGGGAGCCTGCTTCACCCCCCCCTCTCTCTGTCTGCCTCTCTGCCTACTTGTGATCTCTGTCAAATAAATAAATAAAATATTTTTAAAAAAATGTTTTATTACAGTGCTCATCAAATAACTTACTTGCTTATGGTCTGTCTGGTCTGTCTGAAACGCTATTCAAAGGTTGAAAAGACACTATTCTCTCTTAAAATGTAAAACAGATTTTACGTTAGAGACAAGAATTAAGTACCTAGTAGAGATGTGAGCCAAGAAAATGTCTCCTACTGTACCGATGTTGGTTGTTAAAAGCCTTTGTGAATCCAATTTATAAACAGTACATGAAGTTTAGCTTGCCTCTGGTGGGATCTGATTTTGAGTTTATTTATAGCATACAATTCTATTCTTTTAAAAAGAGAATTGGTTCCCTCTATTTAAATAAAACAAAAAACATTAACAAATGTCTAAATTAGAATTAACTTCTAAAGGAGTTGTCTCTGACTCTGATATCCTTGACTTTCATTTCATCTGTATTCGTTGCTTAGAAACATTTTCCCAATATACCTCTTCAAACTTGACACCTGGCAAGTGACTGCTTCATCAAGTCAGTGTCTGCAAAAAGACAATAGACTACAACATAACTTGTGTTCGTCCTGGGCTTTGTACAAATGCTGTAAAGTTCCCGCAGCTGCTTGGCTTCCTTTCTCACTGGGCTGTATACACCCTTATGAGATCATTGGTTTTAATTTTGTCCATGATTTTATAAACATTTTTTTTTTTAAGATTTTATGTATCTTTTATGGAGAGAGAGAACACAAGCAGAGGGATGAGCAGGCAAAGCAGGCAGAGGGAGGAGCAGGCTCCCCACTGAACAAGGAGCCCCATGTGGGAGTTGATTCCAGCACCCTGGGGTCATGACCTGACCTGAAGGCAGGCGCTTAACAACTGAGCCACCCTAAAAATAATTTAAATCTTTTTTTTTTTAAGATTTTATTTATGTATTTATTTGACACAGAGAAAGAGATCACAAGGAGACAGGAGGCAAGGGGAGGGAGAGCAGGCTCCCTACCGAGCAGAGAGCCTGACACGGGGCTCAATCCCAGGATCCTGAGATCATGACCCAAGCTGAAGGCAGAGTCCCAACTCACTGAGCCACCCAGGCACCCCCTATAAACAAATTTTTTTAAAAAGATTTTATTTATTTATTTGACAGACAGAGATTACAAGTAGGCAGAGAGGCAGGCAGAGAGAGAGGAGCAGAGGGAGAGGGACAAGCAGACTCCCTGCTGAGCAGGGAGCCCAACGTGGGGCTCTATCTCATGACACTGAGATCATACCCAACAAAACCAAGAGTCAGACACTTAGCAGACTGAGCCACCTAGGCACCCGCAGTGTTTACATTATTAGGACTATACTTCAAAGCTGAGCTAAAAAGTGTAATTATTTTTTTCTCCATAAAACTTTTTGTAAGTAGTTGCATACTTACCTGTTAATAACTATCCCTTCTTGTTAGCTTAACTTTTTGTGTTTTTAATTATAATTCAGTCCCAACTTCCCATGAGATCAGACCCTTCCAAGGAGTCTTTTCACTTTTCACTTTCTTGAAGTCCCTTCTGGAGTCTTTTGACCTGCTCTATTCTGGACTGATTTTCTTATCTGTGAAAGATTGGCCGTCATCCTGGGATCTCCCTTCATCATCACTCTGAAGTTCATTGCTTTCAACTCGTTTCAGTGCTGGGTCTCCTTTATATGGTTTTTTTCTTTGTTTACTTCCTCATTTTGATGAAAAATATCCTCTGGTAGCTTCCTGAGAATGGGTATATAGAGAATAAAGTTTTTGAAGTTTCACATGTTCTAAAATGTCTACTTCATACTTTTGACAGTTTCTGTGTATCTGGGTTAGGAATCATTTTCCTTCTAGTCTGATGTGGTTCTGATTCTTGATTTTTTTCTGCGCTAATGTTCTTTCTTATTGAAAGCTTACAAGAGGGCGCCTGGGTGGCTCAGTGGGTTAAAGCCTCTGCCTTTGGCCCAGGTCATGATCCCAGTGTCCTGGGATCAAGCCTCACATTGGATTCTCTGCTCAGCAGGGAGCCTGCTTCTTTCTCTCTCTCTCTCTCTCTCTCTCTTTCTCTCTCTCTTTCTGCCTGCCTCTCTGCCTACTTGTGATCTCTGTCTGTCAAATAAATAAATAAAATCTTTAAAAAAAAAAAAGAAAGCTTATAAGTTCCTTTCTCTATCTCTCATATTCTGAAATTTTATAATGATGTCCCTCGAGGTATGAGCCTTTTCATCCATTGTACTAGATACTCACTGGGCTCTTTCAAAGTGGAAACTTGTAGCCCTCAGTTCTGGGATTTTTTTTTTTTTTTAAATTTGTAGATCTCCCTTTATTTTCTGTTTCTCTTATTAGAAGTCTTGTCATTTGGATGTTGACCCTCCTGAGCCAATCCCTGTTTTACCTTCTTATTTTCCATCTTTCTCCTTTTGCTCTACTTTTAAAAAACTTTTTGTGGAAAATTCTTAACGTTACAAAAGTAAACGGAATAGTGTTATGAGTCCCTGTATACCGTACCCATCATTGAGCTTCAGTGATTATCTATAGTTAGTACTCTTTCATGTATACCCCGTCCGTAGCCCTACTCCATTTAATTTTGAGGCAGATCTCAGACATACCATTTCATCTGTGAAATTTCAATATATATATCTTTAAAGCAGGTTTCTTTTAAAAAATATAACCACAATAACTGTTGTTCCCATTAAAAAATTAATAAGAATGCCTTAACATGAAATACCCAGTGTTTAGGTTTCCAGTTACCTCCATATCTTAAACTGTTTTGTTTCTATTTTTACTGTTTGTTTGAATCACTAAAGTGCACATATTATGATGGCTTGATATCTCATAATTCTCTTTGGCTACACTGTTCATTATGATGGGCATTAGCCATATGTGGCTATATAAATTGAAATTAATTAAAATAAAATCTCATTTCTTCAGTTGCATTGGTCACATTTCAGGTGCACATGTGGCTAGTAGTTACTAGGTTGGGCATTATGGAAGCAGAACATTTCCTCCTTTACAGAAAGTTTTCTTGGATGGTGCTGATCTGTGGGTTCCCTCTCTTATTCTTAATATCTTTGGTTTTCAGCAGTTTAACCATTATGTACCTAGATGTTTCCCTTGTGTTTACCAGGCTGAGGGTTCACTGACCTTCTTGGATCTGTAAGTTGATAGTTTTTCCTAAACTTGGGAAAATTTTGCCATTATTTCTTCAAATTTTTCCTGCACAATTCTCTCTCTTCTTCTGGAACTCCAGTTACACAAATGTTAGACTACTTGATATTGTCCCTCATCACTGAAACTGTCTTCGTTCTCTCTGTTCTTTTTACTGGATAATTCCTATTGATATATCTTCAAGTATCCCAACTCTTTGTTCTGTACACTACAGCCTTCTGTTAAATTCATCCACTATAATTTTCATTTCACATGTTGTACTTTCCTCTAGGATTTCCATTTGGTTCTCTACTAAAATTCCCCATTTATCCACTCAGGAGTGTAAGTGGAGAAACGTTTTTCACGTTCTAGTCGCCTTCATCCTATCTCTACCCTTTGGTCATTCCTTGGACCTAAGGGCATGCTAACTGACCCTCAGGAAAAATGATTAGTAGAAGTATCTCAAGCAGGCCCTGAAAACAGTGTTGGGTCTGTCTGCCAGGAGATTCTGTGTGTTCTGTCTGGGCATATCCCTTTGGTCCTGATGATTCTTCTGTCCATGAGTTGCGGGGAGGCCAGAGGAAGATCAGAGTATGGCTTCTAAACCATGAGACCCAGGACCAGAGCTCCATTTTACTTATCATTGAGGGCAACTGGAATCCTCTGTGTTAGTACTTAAATGTCTATCTTCTTGGGCTGGCTTAATTCTTCAAAAAATTATCTTTGACTCTCTTGTCTAGAATATAAAGGCTTTCTGCTAGCTTTCTGGCAGCTAAATTGGGAAAGATGGCTGGAGAGTGTCAGCATTCATTATGCATAAATTCACTGAATCCACCACCCCTCAGCCATGCCTGACACCCTTCAAAGTACCGTGTATTTTATCTTCTAAAAGAATTAATCTCTATTTTTTCGCTGAGGGGCTAAGGTAGCTTAGAGTGGTGGTGGTGGGGATTTGGGACTACAACCGCATTTTAATGCTCTTTCTTTTGGCATTCCCGCCCTGCATCCCCCCAGTCCAACCCATACAGTTCCAGACATGCTGCCAGTCCTGAGTCTTTGAGAATTGTGGTGCTGCTAATCCATGTCTTTTACAGTCACCCAGACTTTGTTGCTATTGTATTTTTTTCCTACCTTATCTTTATAATTTATACCCTTAAATTTTTTTTTCTTTAATTATGGCAGAATTTCTTTTAGGAGAAGGAAATCATCATTGTGATTTTTCAGTCTGCTATCTTTACCTGAAAGTCTGATAGCACCTTTATAAAAATTCTTCTTTCCTTCTATACCATTTTATAATTAGGAGCCTTGGAGGTAAACTTATGGATAAAGAATTGGGTTTTTCCTATATATGGTGTTTGTTATCAATCTGTCGCCTTTAAATCCTACATAAGGATTGTTAGATAGGAGGATGAATTTTAGCAAAAATGTCTCTTGGGTTTTTTCTTTGAATGTCTCTTCTAAAACAACTTCTGGGTTAAGCCTCAGCCTTCGGCTCAGGTCATGACCCCAGGGTCCTGGGATCGAGCCCCACACCGGGCTTTCTGCTCAGCAGGAAGCCTGCTTCCCTTCCTCTCTCTCTCTGCCTGCCTCTCTGCCTACTTGTGATCTCTGTCTGTGAAATAAATAAAACAATCTTTTAAAAAATAAAATAAAATAAAACAACTTCTTTCATTTTAACGTTTGAATGATTAGGGCAGAAAGTGCTGAAGCTCCCAGCTGCAAAGAACACAATCTTACAGTCCTATTTATTCATATCTTTAAGATCTTAGTCAGCCAAAAGGGTTTTTTGCCAGTGTGTGGCCTTGAGAAAATTCTGTCCCTTGCTACTCCTACATTTGAGTCGCAGCCTGTGAGACAATCAGTTGCAGATGGTCCCTGTCCCTGGTATTTCATGGCTTACATATGTCAGTTCACACTCAGAAAGCCCACAGCTGTAGCTGTTACACCAAAAAAACTGATAAATGCTTCCAAATGGAAGACCTTTTCAGCAGCTTCCATCAGATGAAGCTAACCAGCTTGGCATTTGCTGAGTTTTCTTGACTGTTGTGCAAGCCAAACAGGTTCATTTATTGAAAACGTCCTTTGGTCTCCCAGGATCCACAGTTGAGGACTATGCACTCTGGTTGCTTTTATGGGACTGCACGTTGCTTGAACAGCTGTGGAGACCTTGAAGTGGTGGATTTTATGGGAGCTGTAAGAGATTCCCAGGTCGGACAGGTAGAGCCAGGGCTGAAAATAACCCCTGTAGACAGGACAGAACCTGAAATATTCCATTAGCACTGTGTAGGTCATGGAGGCTTGGTTATGAAGGATGAAAACATTTTACTACCAAAGAAAGAAAAAATTACTTTCTGTGATTGCTGCTTCCAATTTGATGTACTTTTCATGTCTCATCTGAGAATTTAGAGTATCTTATGTACTAGATACTGCTTTTTTACTAGGTTATCCCTGTTGAGAATATTCCTTATCTTTTTTATTAAGGTAATCAAGATTCTACTGGGCAGTATCTTTTGTCTTTCTGTAACCGACACTCAGATACTGGCTTCTGAGACTCTGTTAGGATATATCTATTAATAGCAACTTCCATCTTTGAAGAACCACCATAAGCAGTAGACAAGAATTCTGTATTTTGATAAGCAGAGCTGGTCCAGGTGGATCATAAATCTGGCATCAGTGGCAGGACACAGTTGTTCCTGGAATCCAGAATTCAGTTCTCAGAACACCCAAGCTTGGGACCTAGTTCCTCATAAAAAAAAAAAAAAAAAAAAAAGAGGGGTGGGTCTGAGATCAGATTACTTAAGTAACAGAGCCCCAAGCTGCAAATCTTGAGCAATAATGAATTTCACACAGTAGTTCCAAAGTGGTTAATAAAAGTGATTTGTGGGGGCACCTAGGTGACTCAGTGGGTTAAGCCTCTGCCTTCGGTTCAGGTCATGATCTCAGGGTCCTGGGATCGAACCCCGCATCGGTCTCTCTGCTCAGCAGGGAGCCTGCTTCCCCTTCTCTCTTGGCCTGCCTCTGCCTACTTGTGATCTCTGTCTATCAAATAAATAAAAATTTTAAAAATTTTCCAAAAAAAATTTGTGGGTTTTATCTATTAAAATCCCAGCCTTCTTTATGTCATGATGTTAGCTTAGGAGTGGATGATGAAAAATGGAATCGGGGCACCTGGGTGGCTCAGTCATTAAGCGTCTGCTTTCGGCTCCAATCATGATGCCACAGTCCTGCGATCGGACCCTGTATTGGGTTCCCTGTTCAGCGGGAGGCCTGCTTCTCCCTCTCCTGCCTGTGCTTGTGTTCCCTCTCTCTTCGCTCTCTCTCTCTGTCAAATAAATGAATAAAATCTTTTAAAAAATTGAATAAATTTTGTGGTTTTGATTTAATAAATAATTGGGAAGTAGATGTAACCATGTGATCTTTATGCAGTAGAGGACTTTGAATTCTGAATAAAAAGCAGGTACCTCTTTCTAGTCCCTATGTTCTCATTATGGCTAATAATCTTTATGCAAACCGTTAAAGCTTTATACTACATCACGAGTTGGAATTAAAGAGAGCTCACTGGGGTTTTTCTCAGCTGGATTGAAGCCCACTTGAGAGCCCTAGCCTGCCCTCATTCATATTAACACTCATATTTTGCTGGAGTATCATGTTGAATGAGATAAAAGAATTTGCTTTATTCATAATTTTTATGTAGGAGTTATGCATAGGCCTCATGGTATTGAGGTCCATAGACCTTGAAAATAAAACTTTCAAGCTCTGGTTTTGTTTTGTTTTGTTTTTTTGATTTATTCATTTATTTGAGAGAGAGAGAGCAAGAGGGAAAGGGAGAGAGAGAAGGAATCTCAGTGTGCTGAGTGGCAGAACCCAACAAGGGGCTCCAGCTCACAATCCTGAGATAATGACCTGAGCTGAAGCCAAGAGTCAAACGCTTAACTGACTGAGCCACCCAGCCCCAAGCCCTATTTCTGATGGAGTTTACCCTGTATTAGCAGTGATGGCATCTCAACATTTGCATGAATACTACTAATGATTTACTACCCAAAAATAGTCCGTTTATCTTAAAACTGTTAAAAGTTATTTATGTTGAACTAAAATATGTCTTCTTTTAGATTCTATGTGTAGATCCTCGTTCTACAGCTTGTGGTTTTATGGAACAAGTTTCTTTCTGAATCAAGGTTCAAGGTTCATCTGGAAATCAGTTAGGTGGGCCTGTAATGAAAATATATTCAGTCTGAATTCATTTTCCCTTTCAGTCCACTTCAGGAAGGCCTAAATTTATGGAAGGACATTTCTTTGTGTGCACTGCAAATAGATGTCAGTTTTATTGTTCTGATTTTAAGTATAAAAAGTGGTTAGAAACAGAGACATTCATAAATGTACTTAGAATCAGTTACAGTTTGGAGACCAAGGAAAATATTATTTAATCGTTTTTGAGAAATGTGAGTATAAATGGTGGTCCTTCGTGTGGTAACAGTGATCCTTTCCAGGAGCCATTGAAGGAATCAGAAGGATGAAAGCACAGAACTTCTCAATTCCATAGCTCATGCTCCTGAGAATGATCTCTCTCTTCTGTGTCTGATCTGTTGCTTCAGTAAAGCTAGTCGGAGCCGGCTTCTGCACATGGGGGCCTGCCTGTGTGCCCGGGCATCTTGGAACCTGGATGTCCTCCTTTTGTCCATGTTAAGGTTCAATTAATACAGCAGAACAGAGCTTTGGCACACCTGTGAATCCATTTAATTTATGATTTGCTGCTAATCTGAGACTGTATGTCAATTACCTAGGATCTAGTTTAGATTCTAGATCACTTTTAGCCTAAGATTTTAAAATGAGTAATATTCCTTCTCTCTCATTACTGAGGTCTTTGAGTACCATTGGGTCTTCTGTTTCACAACATACCAGACTGGGGGTGTGGATTATCTAGTCAGATTTAACTGGTAGGTTTTTTGTTTTGTTTTGTTTTTTAAGATTTTATTATTTATTTGAGGGAGAATGAGTGAGAGAGAGCATGAGAGAGGTGAAGGTCAGAGGGAGAAGCAAACTCCCCAAATCTCTGGGAGCCCGATGCAGGACTCAATCCTGGAAGTCCGCGATCATGACCTGAGCCGAAGGCAGCCGCTCAACCAACTGAGCCACCCTGCTGCCATTTAATTGGTAGTTTACCAGCCCTGTCTTCACGGTTTTATCATTCCGTACAGTATGTATTAAATTTATTTTTAGGTTTAACAGTAAGCCCTACATAGCAAACAGTTCATGGTGTCACAGGAAGTGGTACTCTAAGAGGTGGCAGCTGCAGCCTGGGGCACATCAGCCAGATCTCTCAAGGAAAAGACAGAGAGAGGTTTAGAGCCTATATAGATCTGGCAGAACCTGTTTAAGATAAGACCGTAGGGTTTGCAGAATTGTCAGGCAAGCTGAAAGGCCTGTGGAAATGCTTCTGGAGGAAGAGAGAATTTGGGGTTTGCAGTAGAGGTTTCTGGATAGTAACCAGATTGGTCAAGATAGTATGGCAGGTGGGTTCTATATTGGCTGAAGAGATCACATTTACATTTGCTGTTAAGTTTCAGATTTATTTTAGGACTCCTTGGTGGCTCAGTCGGTTAAGCGTCTGCCATCAGCTCAGGTCATGATCCCAGAGTCCTGGGATCGAGTCCCACATTGGGCTCTTTACTCAGTGGAAAGTCTGCTTCTCCCTCTGCCTGCTGCACCCCCTACTTGTGTGTTCTTTCTCTCTTTCTCTAACAAATAAATAAATAAGAAATCTTAAAAAAAAAAAAAAATTCTGATTTATTTTGTCTGACATCTAAAACTTTGTAAAAATGTGGGAGCTACCTGAAGCAAAAACAGAAGCAATGGGTCTTAGCATTCTTTTCCCTTGACCCAGGTTCCTCATGAGGCACCAGCTGCCCTCTCCAGTGACCCTGTCCACATAGGCATGGTTCTTCTTCCTTTTTTTTTTTTTTTTTTTTAAGATTTTTGTTGTTGTTGTTGTTTTATTTGACAGAGATCACAAGTAGGCAGAGAGGCAGGCAGAGAGAGAGGAAGGGAAGCAGGCTCCCTGCCGAGCAGAGATCCTGATGCGGGGCTCAATCCCAGGACCCTGGGATCATGACCTGAGCCGAAGGCAGAGGCCTTAACCTACTGAGCCACCCAGGTGTCCCCACAAGGCATGGTTCTATAGAGTTATGATGACTGCTTAATTTTTGTTATACCACTGCCTTGTTAAAATCCCACCAATCTGAAAGAACTTGCACTTGATTTTTTTTTCTAATTGGAAAAGCCCAAATCCCAGCAGTAGTCTCTAGGGCCCTTTGTGAAATAGCCGTGCCTTTCCTCTTTAAGTGCATCTGGCCCACCATGCCTTACTCCACTGTGGCCACACTGGCTCCCTTGCTGACCCTCAGAGGGTACCTGCCACGGCTGGGCCTTTGAATTTGCTCTTTCCCATATCTGGAATGTTCCTTCCCAATCTGCATATCTACATGGCTTACTTACCTCCTTCAGGCTTTTGCTAAAATAGTACCTTTTTAACAAGTCTTCCACTCTGGGCTCCCAGTACTCTGGACCCTCCCTTACCCTTATTTTTCCCTAGAGCACCTACCCCTGTTAAATACTGCTTAACCTGCTTATTCATTATCACCTCCACCTCCTCTTCCACTAGAATGCAAGCTAAAAGGGCACTCTCTGGTGCACTGGTATTATCTCCCAGTGCCCGGAACAATAACAATACCTAGCACAGAATACTTAACAAATATTTGTTGTTGAATGAACTTTTTGTTTTCATTTAAGGGAGTGTTTACAAATATCAGATGCATGTGGTTCTTGAACTAAACTCAGCAAGGCCATCTCCTTGTCTTAGCAGGCAGAGTATCCCCAGACTCTGTCTCTGCCTGTTGTTTCTCAGTGGCCTCACAGCCTACCCCATGACTCTGATTTAATGCCCTTTTACCTGGGTAGGTCTGGCCCCAGGCCCAGTTTTTGTTTTATTTTTAAGATTTTATTTTTGAGTAATCTCTATACCCAACATGGGGCTTGAATTTATGACCCCAAGATCAGGAGTCACATGCTTCACCAACAGAGCCGGCCAGGTGCCCCCCTGTCCCAGTTTTATTCCAAGGACTACAAATTCAAATTCATTTTCTCTCAAAGTGGGCAGAGCAAACATTAGAGTCTGTTGTTTTTTTACTCTGCTCATCAGTATTTGAAGGGGTAAGAGCACAGCACATTAATGGACCCTAATTCCAAGATTGGAGATAACTAGGAAAATAGAATATATTACTGTTCTAATATTTGGAGAATGTTTTCTGTTGCTAACCTATGTCTGAGTGCCACTTTAAATAAAACAAATTGCCACCATGCAACTATTTATTAAACTGCTATCCTAATTGCCTAAGACTATTTTGGATGATATTTTCAGAGTAAATTGGAAGCTGAAGGGTATTCTGTAAGTGTCTTAGAGCTTCAGAGAAAACCAAAATCATTTGGATGCCTGATAGGAATTAGAGCTGAACAATTCCCTTTTACTGTGAGACCAGAAAGAAGCTTTTTTCACAATCCTGATAGACACAAAGCTGTAGGGAGACAAATTTTAATAGGAAGAGCAAAAAATATTGTTTTTGCTAGCAAATCACTGTATCTCATTCCATTCTTTGCTAGGAAACAATTTTTTCAGATACTCAAAACTATCTAACTTTTGCCTTTATAGGAAAAGAGAACCCTAAAAAAAATAATAATAAAAAGTGAAGTTAATGGTCTAGCACTTCCCAGTTCCAGAATTTTTGCACTTGGTATCAGAAAAGTATACTTTGGTGGGAATGGGTATGATTGTTTATGAATTCAGAGATAAGGAGAAAAAGGGTCTAGACCCTTTGGGGCTGAAATCCATGCCAGCCTGAGCTGTCACAAAGCTGGCCTTGTGCTTTCGGCCTACCTGCGGGGCCTGCCCGCCATATGGGTCATCTTGTGTGAACATTGTGACCTATCCACCTTATTTCCAAATGGTTTTGAAGGAGATGGGTTTCTTTTTTAAAGCAGTACTTGAGGGTCTGGTTTAATTTTCAAAAGCATTACACGGTTTGGTTCCAGTAGCTGTGGCGCTGGTACAGTGCCTTGGGTCTTTGGCGGACAGTCATCATTCTGATGTCCTCTTGACCAAATGAGAAGCTTCTGACAGTTTAATCCAGAAGTCTTTTAAGCCACCATCTATCCTTACCACTTTACAGTCTTCCATCTTTTCTTTGGTATTCTGGAGATTTCAGTTGGCCTGCATTCTAATTCATTCTAATTCGTGGTGTAAACTCTTGGGAGTTTTTGGCATTGAGATAAAGCAAATCTCCTGACAAGGTAGGGACCGCAGAAGGAGCCTTATTGTTTTGGTTTCTTCCTACCTCCTTTCGAAACTGGTCCTACTAAGAGAGGTTGGCTCTTAGGATCTCACTACTGTTCTAAAGGCCCATAGTTATATAATTTAAGAGCTCACCTGGAGGTCTGTTCAGAGCTTTCCTTCCCCCTCTAAGTGCTATTTGAACACAGAACCTTCAAATGCTGGAATGCATGTTGTTTCCAAGAGGAGATTAGAGACACGGGGCCACTGCTTTTAGCAGGAGATGGGGAACCTGTCACATTTCACAGAGTTCCCCTGTCCACATGCTCTTAACAATGAGAGAAGTCCTAACCTTTTGAGAGTAAACAAGTGTGGCTTTTATCTACAATCGGCACCAGGTTGTTACTGTTGGAGGGCTGCTCAGCCGCCAGGTAATCCCATGTGATTTGTTGGAAAGAATACAGAAAGAAAGAATACAGAGCTAGAGGGTTCTTGTTTGAATCTCCATCTTGGAAGTAAACTAAAGAAAGATGCTCTTCAAGTTCAAGTTGAATTAACATCAGAAGGAAGGTAAAGTGACACTTTCTGTGGTGGATCTCGTGATTATTTCTGCTGTATTTTTCACTGCAGTTTCTTTTCTCCTTTAAACTTCAATTTCTGAGAATTCTCGATTTTTTAGTGGGGTTTGAAATGGAACACCATATTTATACGAAAGACGGTAGATACTTTTTTGGCATTGACCAGGAATGCAGAACTACAGCTAGTAACTCCAGCAGCTAACAGAAAGAGCTACTTCTGCTGGAGTTCCAGACGACAGCATCACTCAGTTGTGTGCCGTTAAAAACCTTCACTCAGAGCCAATCCCCAGGATCTGTGGACTAGGTGGTGTGGTGCTTAAAACACATCTGAATCATCATTCCTCAGAGAACTGGTGATGGTTGGCGTCACTGCCTGGTCCTAGCTTGGACCAGCCTGCAAATAATCTTTCCAAAAGCTAAATGGAGAGGAGGAATGAAAGAAAAAAAAAATTCTTCAGAGACTTGGAAAGGTCACAAGTGACGTCATGGAAGAGTAGATGATACACTCTCAGAGGTGAGCTGTGTGCCACTTGCCTGGGTTTTTCCTGTGGCAGTGCCTCCTGCGGTTATCTCTGGCGAGAGGCCGCATTTACCAGAGTTCAGACTGAGTTCATCTCGTACCTTTTTATAGTACTTTTGAGTACACTGGAACAAGGTTAGAATATTAATTTTGCCTGTTCGTCTCCAGCTGTGCACCATAAAGAGGCTGTAGCTACTGCAGCGGGCTTCCTATACTATGGTGGGAAACTAATTGGTGGTTACAAGCTAACACTGACAGGCTGCACTTTCCCCAGCAGCCACGGAAAGTAACTTTTAAAAATCATTATTATTATTAAGCGTTTATAGCCTGCTCTTGTGTTTTCCGAGTGCCCCATAATCATTTCTGTTTGCTCCTCCTATTGATGTCCCTGACAGGCAGGTTCGTATTGTTGTGGCCACATGTTGCATGTGACAGAGCAGAGTACTGGAGGATTAGGTCATCTGCCCTTTGGTACCATCTGTGATCTTCTTTAGGCATCCTCCGAGCAGAAGCTGAGGTTTGCATTCTGTTCCTTTGCCCAGTGAATCCATTTCCTCACTGCTTGCCCTTAACAGGGTGTATATTATGGCTTTTATACTTTCTTGATGGAAACTTACAGGAAGAAATGTGTTTTACACAGTACACACATACACATACACACAACACATAAAACGGAAACAGTTTTGGGAAACATCACTTAACTCTTCATCAGATGCACAGTGATATTTTCCATTCTATTTTGTTTTTTTGAAGATTTATTTATTTATTTTGAGAGAGAAAGAGAGAGAGAGACTCCCCACTGAGCACAGAGCCTGACACAGGGCTCAATCCATGACCCTGAGATCACAACATGAGCAGAAATCAAGAGTTGAGGCTTAACTGACTATGCCACCTGGGTGCCCCTCTATTGTATTTTTTTATGCCAGTTTCAACCCACTATATTAAATTTTTTTTAATATTTTTATTTATTTATTTGGCAGAGACACAGCAAGAGAGGGAGCATAAGCAGAGGGAGTGAGAGGGAGAAGCAGGCTTCCCGCTGAGCAGGGAGCCCAATGCAGGGCTCGATCAGAGGACCCTGGGATCGTGACCTGAGCCAAAGGCAGATGCTTAACAACTTAGCCACTCAGCCTGGGCACACTTGGAGTCCCCCACTGTATTAATTTTAAGAAGTATCACTTGGTCACAATCCACAATTTTAAACACAATGCTAGGAGGTACTTGAAGCGAGGAATACATGTGGCACATTTTTCCTGGAGCATCAGTTTTACTCAGTGGTAAGGGGATAAACACATTTTCATATTAAAACATACAGATGCACTATGGAATAGCATGGAACTTCAAAGAAATTTTGTTCTTATGGTGAGCTACTTCATATTACACCCCCAGACCCCCAACCCTGACCCTTCCTGCTACTTCCACCCCAGTATAGACATCCATACTTTCCTCTTCTGTTTTTTTTTTTTTTTTAAGATTTTATTTATTTACTTGACAGAGACAGAGAGATCACAAGTAGTCAGAGAAGCAGGCAGAGAGAGAGGAGGAAGCAGGCTCCCTGCTGAGCAGAGAGCCCGATGCAGGGCTCGATCCCAGGACCCTGAGATCATCACCTGAGCCAAAGGCAGAGGCTTTAACCCACTGAGCCACCCAGGCGCCCCCTTTCCTCTTCTGTTAAGGGAAGTACACTAGAAAAAAACTTGAAGTACTGTCTTTTTGGAAACTTGAGACCAAGTTTATATGTTGTCTAAACCTCAGTGGTTTTCAGACACTCTGAGTAGTATATTTTCCAATTAGCATTCTTATTGAGTACTCTGTACCAGTCACTGTTCTAGAAACTGAGAATATAGTAGTGAACAAGAGACAAAAACCCCCTCTCTCATAGCATTTATATTCTGCTGGAGGCTGGGGTACAGGGACAGGTGATAAACTAGCAAATAAGTAAAATAGTGTGTCAGATGAGGGCAGAGGAAGTAAGAGAAACCAGAGACTGGGATAGACAGTCCTGGGGTTAGAGATTGAGTGGTGTGATTTTATAAACATGCTGGTCATGGAAGACCTGTATGGAATGATAATAGTTGATTAAGCAAAGACCTAAAGGAAGCCAGGAATGAGGCATGCAGATTTCTGGAGAGGGAGAGAATTGCAGACAGAAGATAGAGCAAATGCACAAACCATGAGGTCGCAGAGTACCTGATACTCTGCAGGGGAAAACAGCAGACCCCTTGGCTGACATGATGCTAGCAGGGAGAGAGTCACAGCACATAACATCAGAGAGGTAATAGGCATCAGATTATAGGCAATTGTAACTTTGGTTTTTATTCTGAGTGAGACGGGAAGTCATTGGAGGTTTGCACAGAGGTATTTATGAGCTGACCCACATTTTAGGATCCCTCTGGCTGCTGTGTTGAGAATAGACTGGGGAAGCTAAGTGTTACAGAGGGTGGAGGAGGCAGGTGCAGAAGCAAGGGCACTATTAGAAGGCTTTGTGGTATTCTGTTTACTGTGTTTGGAAAGACAGCAGGAGTTTCTCTTTAGGGATGGTAGGGGAGATTAAGAAATTGGTTTGTGACATGTTCATTTTGAGATACTAGTTATTCAGGTGAAGATACTAAGGCAGTTGGTATATATATGTCTTCATTGATTTCCCATAGGCAAGTTAGGCATTGATTTTAAAGCTCTCGGGAAATAGTTCTCCAGCTTGTCTGGATTATGTCTTTCTATTCTGTACCTATTGGGATGGCGAATTTCAAAATAAGAAAACTCTGGAGCAATCAGTATTACACTCTTTAAGGTTCTTTTTGAGAGGAGCTGCCGTCCAGATTGGAATCAAACTGGCTTCATAACTGTGTTTTTCCCATGATTCTTTTTGGCCTGAACTCTTAAGGAGTGATTGGCACATCCTTGGAGAATCAAGTATTTGCATTGTGATTTACTACCTATATTATTCTTAGCATATAGATGTTATATTAGCTCAGCAATTTGAAATAAAAATAGTATTTATCTGTCATCCCAGCCTTGTTGAGTACAGTTAGCTCATCAAGAGATGCTAACGGGATTATGTTATGCATACAAATGATAATAGAGGTAGAAAAGGGGTTGGAAACCAGTGTTTCATTCCATTTGCTCAGCATCTTCCCCTTAATTTCATGCAACAAATATTTCTTAAGCTATTAGGATGCCAGTGAAAGTGAGAGCCCCTGTACTCAGAGTTCATTATATTGTGAGTGAGGCAGATGGAAACAAACAGTTATTTTATCTTGTGCTAGAGGTGTATGCAGGGGTGTTGTGGGGCGGGATTAGAGTTTTCCTAAGAAATCTTAAGCTTGAACTGAATCTTAACATTAAATAGGGGTTTTTCAGAGAGCTGAAGCTTCAGGAGAATATATTAAACAGAACAACTAAGGAGGCACAGAGCTGTGAGTTTCAGTGTCTGGGGGAACAAGCAATAATTTTGATATGGTTGACATTAAGGAACTAGGCTGGAGAGGTGGATCCAAGAGAACCATATATTCTTGAATGAAATGGAGTTCTAGCCAAGAGTAGAACTTTGAGAGCTGCAAAATGCAGAGGTTGAAAAGCTATTGTAAGAGAAGGGAGCTGCCTCCCGCAGAGTGACCTGTGCTGTTGACCCTGTAAAGAGATATTTTATGAAGGACACAGTAGCAAGAAGAATAATTAGGGCAAGGGCTTGCTAATAAGCCTATTTCCCCCCTCTCGTCTGGTCCCTTTTAGGCATAGCAGTAGTACTGTGTTTGAGCACATGGAAGATATCACTTATGCCTACTATGGTTATCTTCTATTATGAAAAATTCTGAATAAATGGGTGAAAGAGATGGTGAAAGAGGGAATTTTTCTTTCACAGACACTTGTTCTATTACTTACTGTAAGCCAGGCACCATTCTTGGTGCTTCGTTGCAGATGTTAACCCACTCTTTTCCTAGCAGCCCATGTGTTCGGTGCCATTGTCTCCATGTGCAGACAGGACCCTGAGCTGAGTACTGCTTGCTTGCCCAAAGTCACACAGCTAGTAAGCATGCCAGGGTCAGAATTTGAAATCAGGTGGTCTCGTCTGGTTCCCAAGCCACAAACCCACGAGTCTGCTGCCTCTGATTTGGGTATCCCAGCTTCTCACAATTATTCTAGAGCAGAAGTCCAGGGATAGTCTTCAGGATGTCCTGAAACCCTTGCTTGTGTGCCAAACATAGTTTGAAACGTTTTTCAGGAAGAGGGTCCATGACTTCTATTTGTCAAAAGGGTTGCGAGACAGAATGATTTAGTACTACTGACCTAGAAAAACTTTTCATGTCTTTTCTGTTGTTAAAGACCTCCATTTAGAAGAAGGATTCCCCCAGAACAAGAAGAAGATATTTACAAGCCTGTCCTGACTTCTTAGCTCACATTGTTCTAAATTAATTGCTTATCTGGTTGATCTTCCTAGGGACTTTGTCCATAATGCACACACCAGGTCCCAGATTTAGATCGTTATTCACGTGGGATGAAGCCCTGGCATCAGTTTTGAAAAATCTCTCCAGGTGATTCTAATATGTCTTTGATTAAGAAACACTAATGGGGGATGCCTGGGTGGCTCAGTTGGTTAAGCGGCTGCCTTCGGCTCAGGTCATGATCCCAGCGTCCTGGGATCGAGTCCAACATCGGGCTCCTTGCTCGGCAGGGAGCCTGCTTCTCCCTCTGCCTCTGCCTGCCATTCTGTCTGCCTGTGCTTACTCTCTCCCCTTCTCTCTCTCTGATAAATAAATAAAATCTTTAAAAAAAAAAAAAAAAAAAAAAAAAGAACCACTAATGGTGGGGGGGCGCCTGGGTGGCTTAGTCGGTTAAGAGTTAGCTTTCGGCATCATGATCCCAGGGTCCTGGGATTGAGCCTCACGACAGGCTCCCTGCTTTGCGGGGAGTCTGTTTTTCCTTCTCTTGCTCACTCTCTCAAATAAAATCCTTAAAAAAAAAAAAAAAACAGTAATATAATCCCCCGGAGGACAAAGGTTGTATTTTCTGTATTCTTCATTGTATCTCAAATGCTTGGGACATAGTAAACCTTAATGAATGTTTGAATGACTGGCACATTGTGAAATAGGACTGCTTTTTATTTAAAGATAATAGTAACGATAATCACTTGCATTTCACATAAGACCTTTCTATAACCCAGACAGGGTCACCTATACCATCCAGTTTTCTCTTCTGAATAACCTTTGCAGAGCCTGGCACTACCTCAAGATCTTCTTGGTGCCCATATCTGAAGTAACAGTTCTCTTATTGCTGAGTACCAGATGAATTAGAAAACACCTCTTTCCCAGCAGCCCACAACTGATACAAATCTTTCTGAGTGGTGCTCTAGTACATCTAAAAGGGTGTTTGAGGACCTCTTTCCTGCAGTTAGTTACTCTGCTTATATTTACCAGACTCAAGCTTTTCAAGAATGCTGCCGTCTGGACATCAGATTATGGGACATAGGTCAGAAACTCCTAGTGGACTGGTAATTGAAAAGCACAAGTTACAAAGAAAGTAATTTGATGGGTTCTTTTTTTTTTTTTTTAAGATTTTTATTTATTTATTTGATAGAGAGAGATCACAAGTAGGCAGAGAGGCAGGCAGAGAGAGAGGGGGAAGCAGGCTCCCCGCTAAGCAGAGAGCCTGATGTGGGGCTCGATCCCAGGACCCTGAGATCATGACCCGAGCCGAAGACAGAGGCTTAAACCACTGAGCCACCCAGGTGCCCCAATTTGATGGGTTCTTACGGGAGAGAAAAGAGAAAGACAGTGTCAAGTAGACATAAGCACATTATGAAGAGGAAATAAAGGTACTGTTGAAGCTGGGGGAGATGAGTTGATAATAAGCACAAAAGAACTGGAAGGACTTCAAAAAAGGATATTTGGATCCGATTGCCAAAGTTTTGGTAAAAAGCTAGATATGCTGTTGAAGTGTAGACATTGGCCCTGAAGGGGCGGGGGGATAGCAGTTTTTTACTTTATTTGCTTAGAACAAAATAAAAGAGAAATAGTCACGGTTACTGATTATAGAACTTGCCCAGAGAAACATTTTCCAGTGGTGCCAAGACCATAGATGGGAGAGTCATTAGTGACAGAAACCAGTGGGAAGTGGTGGTTTAGAGCAATTCGCCTCCTCCTCCTCCTCCACTCCCTTCGTACAGTCTGTGGTTTTTGTAATCTGTTGCAGTGAACCTGCCTGTCCCTGGGTATATTCACCAATCAGTGTCACCCCTAAATAAAAGTACTTAGTGTAGCTTTTTAGAACTGCAAACAGCATGTTCTGAGCTGAAAGGGCTGGCGTAAAATCGCAGCCTACCTAAGTCAGAGCCGCATCTTGTGAGGAGAGGTTGCATTTCTTCACTTGCACCTTTCCTTCTTCTAGTCATCAGATTTAACAGTGGTTGACCCAGCAAGCTTTTTCCAACTGTAGGACTTGAAAAATAAGATTTTATAAAAGAGGGCGTCAGGCTGGCTCAGTGGGTTAAAGCCTCTGCCTTCAGCTCAGGTCATGATCCCAGGGTCCTGGGATCGAGCCCCGAATTGGGCTCTCTGCTCAGCAGGGAGCCTGCTTCCCCCTCTCTCTCTTCCTACTTGTGATCTCTGTCTGTCAGATAAATAAATAAAATCTTTTTAAAAAAAAGAAGTAGGGACGCCTGGGTGGCTCAGTTGGTTAAGCAGCTGCCTTCGGCTCAGGTCATGATCCCAGCTTCCTGGGATCGAGTCCCACATCGGGCTCCTTGCTCAGCTGGGAGCCTGCTTCTCCCTCTGTCTCTGCCTGTCACTCTGTCTGCCTGTGCTCGCTCTCTCTCCCTCTCTCTCTCTGACAAATTAAATCTTTAAAAAAAAAAAAAAGAAGTAATATCATTAATAGTAAGTGGTAACAGGAGCTTCTATTAATAACTGTAGAAACAAACAATAGCTCAGTGGGTTATTCTTTTTTTTTTTTTTTTTTTTTTAAGATTTTGTTTGTTTGTTTGACAGAGATCACAAGTAGGCAGAGAGGCAGGCAGAGGGGCGGCGCGGGGGAAGCAAGCTCCCCGCCAAGCAGAGAGCACAATGTGAGGCTTGATTCCAGAACCCTGGGATCATGACCTGAGCTGAAGGGAGAGGCTTTAACCCACTGAGCCACCCAGGTGCCCCTCAGGGGGTTATTGATGCAGAACTTGTGTCTTCAGTTTCTCCCTCCAGGGGTTCCTTCTAGAAAGAGGTAGAGTTGCAGGTTCTCACAGTGCTCTGACAGTAGAATGAATAAGGATGTGCTTTGCAGCATATGGGCTGGTAGGTCTTGGTCTGGGGAGTCCTGAACTGTCTGGGAGAGGAAAGAAATAGAGTGATAGATTTCCAGACACATACTGCCTTTTCCCTCCTACCTGGCTTCCGGTGATGTCCTAATTTTCCCTCATTACTTTCCTGGCAGGTGGCTGTGAAAAACAATATTGATGTCTTTTACTTCAGCTGCCTCATCCCACTCAATGTGCTTTTTGTAGAAGATGGCAAAATGGGTAAGTATGTCCTCCTGTCCTTCTGCCAAATATACTGTTGCCCTTCCTCTGAATGTCAGGCAGAGCATAACCCAGAAGTACAAGTTCTTTTGAGATTTTTAAAAAGGGGGCTTGGGGAGGAGTGGGGTTAAGGCTAAAGGTCGAATACTTGCTGATCATATGGATTCTCATGAGTCACAGTTGATCTTGCCTTGCTGTTGGTCTCTGTATCATATTGCTAGTTACCTGAATAATCCAGTCACACCAGCACGGAGTCAGTGGTTTGGTGACAAGGAGATGCGGATTTGAATCTCACCTTGGCTGTGTATTCGCTGTGTGATTGTGACAAGGTGCTTAGCTTTTCTGAGTCTCTGTTTCCAAGTTTGCAAAGCAGAAACTGTTATTGTAAAAGCTGGACGAGATAATACATGCAAATTGAGCACTTAGCCAGCCCTGTACTAAGTTCTTACTGTCTCAAAATAAGAATTAAGTAATCTGTAATAAACATCAGTACACCCCATGTGGTTATTGATGTTTCTCTCTTCTCTTACTTATGAAATCGCCAACTAATAAAACTGCTTATACTGGTACATATTAATTGTATTGGTACTGAATTGATCTGACTCTTACAGTGGCTCTTTGGGTAGGCAGGACAGATGTAATTATATATGATGAAATTAAGGATCAGAAAGATCAGAAGACTTACCCAAAGTAATGACATAGGAAAACAGTGGAGCCAAGACTAAACCCTAGATGTGAGTTTCTCCTGGTGTGTCTTACTGCTGCGGATAGGAGAATACTTGATGTGGAATGTAGCACCTCTGCATGGCTGAGAATTGGCTCCAGTTCCAGGCTGCTCCTGGATGTATTGTAAGAGCCAGAACTCCGAAAGAGAAATGGGGTAATGTGCCAGAAATCAGAATATCGACAGACTGTGCACACCCGTCCTTTCCCTCTGTTTCCCCATACAGAGCGCCAGGTCTTCCTTGCCACATGGAAGGATATTCCCAATGAAAATGAACTTCAGTTTCAGATTAAGGAATGCCATTTAAATGCTGGTGAGTAATGACTGAATTTCATGTGCATCTTATTAGATATTTGAAATTTTTGTCTTTACTTACCTCTTCTTTCCACATCTGCCTGTTTCTGATGGATGTATGGTAGATATTTGACCTGTAAACTTCTCTTTAAGAACTTGAGGTGTTTTGATGTAGGTGCTAGATTACTTCCAAGCTGACAGATTCAGAAACAAACTAGGATGGGTCCATCCATCGAGTTCTTCAGTAGTCAGACTGGTGTTAGTCGTGTACATGCGCACTGCGCCCTCTGGGGAGCCTCCAGTGGCTGAAGCGCCAGTTGAGGGTGTAAACCCTCCTGGGAATTAAGAGGACTCTCTCCTCTATCAGCCTGTGGTATTGGAAGAAAGGGAACTCTCTGAGATCCTTAAGTAGAATCTTGTGTTTGTTATTAAAAAATAATTTAATCATAGTTGATTAAATTAGCTTTTTTTTTTTAAACTTCCCTTGTATCAACTTTCATAGGATAATACTAACCTCTTTAGTCATCATTAAAAAGCCCAAGACCCTTCTGTAGTTCATTTTATTACCATAATAGAACATCAAAGCAGTAACCCAAGAGGAGAAATAGTAGCTATCAGTCCCTAGAGCTTGATAGTGATAGGGCTTGTTTCACAAAGTTTCCTCAGGAATCCAAGGGCCCTGAGCTCCACATTGTCCTGCCTTGGTCCCAGTCACTCTTTTTTGAGACTAGTGCACAACCTTCTGAGTTTGAATGAAAATGAGCCTTGGTGCTAAGTCAGTACCTTCTCTTTTATTGATTTCCTCCTTGTGTGTTGGTGTTTCTCGTGTGGGGTTTTTGGCGTGCTGCTGTCCCAGTGTCTTTAGAGCATAACACTGGGAGGAAGAGGCAATATGGGACTTCAGAGAAGGGGGAGAAACTCACAGTCCTCTCATTCCAACCTTTTCTTTTTAACTGTCATCGTTTGGGGCTCTGCAATGTATTCATCCTCTGTGTTCAGACAAATCTTCTCTTACGGGGCTTCTCCTGAGCCCTTGGCGAGGTGTCTGAGGAGATAGTCTTGTATAATTTCCATTGGAGTAACTACTAAGTTGATTCTCTTCAGGAACACCACACATCTGCCTTCTTCCTAACATTTCTTGGTCTAGATTTCTCACCCCGACTGGTTATGTGTGTATGTTTATTAAACAAAACCTACATTTTTGCTGCATTTTCACCAAAAAATCATACTCAAACTGAGCTGCTTTTGGTGCCGTATTCTAGGTAGGAGACAGTGTTATCTGCCCTCTCTGAGGTTCATGGTCAGTTACCACAAACCTCATGTCATGAGTGGAGGAGCTTGGGTAGCCTTCCGTGGTCAAAAGCTGTGCTGCAGGAAGCTGTCAAGTGCAGAATCCAAAGTGGCTCCCGGTGAGAACCAGAGCGGATCCTGTTAGAGAAGCAGCTGCCGTACCCGGTTTGGAAGAGACCCTTCATTATAGTCACTCCTGTGGTAGCTGGTCCCATGGCAGCGTTTCATGTGTTGCTCTCCTGGGAACACTTCTCTCCCAAAGAATAGAAGGGGGTTCTGTGTCAGTGGCAGCTGAGAAATGCAGCATGTGATGGGCCTCTGCTGGATGTTACCATTGTAGGTGAGCACACATGAAAGCTGAGGAGTCCGCCCTTGAGGAAATCTGTTTAACTCATTGTGAACTAAGTTTATGGACCATAGAATTTAAAACCACAAAATGCTTATTTTTTTTTTTAAGATTTTATTTATTTATTTGAGAGAGAGACAGTGAGAGAGAACATGAGCGAGGAGAAGGTCAGAGAGAGAAGCAGACTCCCCGCAGAGCTGGGAGCCCGATGCGGGACTCGATCCCAGGACTCCGGGATCATGACCTGAGCCGAAGGCAGTCGTCCAACCAACTGAGCCACCCAGGCGTCCCCAAAATGCTTATTTTTAAAAAATATTTCATTTATTTATTTATTTATTTATTTGACACAGAGAGAGAGATCACAAGTAGGCAGAGAGAGAGAGAGGAAGGAAACGGACTTCCCGCCGAGCAGAGAGCCCGATGCGGGGCTCGATCCCAGGACCCTGGGATCATGACCGGAGCCAAAGGCAGAGGCTTTTAACCCACTGAGCCACCCAGGTGCCCCAAAATGCTTATTTTTAATATCTTGTAGAACACCAGTGTTCCTTTTTTTTTAAGGTTTTCTTTTTAAGTAATCTGCACCCAATGTGGGGCTCAGACTCACAACCCCGAGATCAGGAGTCACACACTTCACTGACTGAGCCAGCCAGGTGCCCCAACCCCAGTGTTCCCTTGAGCATGATCTGAGAAACACTGGCCTACAAAGAACAACAACAAAAAAAAGTCACAGGGTAATTGGAAAGAAGATTTGGTTTCAGATGTCCAGTCTGAAAGGGAAATGCTTTTTCAAAAAGAAAAAAAAAAAGCCTGGATGACTGAGGTTTGATGGTTTTAGTCTGGCCTGCCAAAATAATAGGAAAGATCCCCCTCCTTCCAGATTGGAGTTCTGAACCCTTGTGGCATCTCGGTGTACATTTATGATCCTGCCAAAGAGGAGGTGTCTGGCCTTTCTCCCAGTGGGGCTGCGTCCTCTGCTGTAGCCTGGCACAGTTTCTTAGAGCAAACTCAGTTTTGATCAGTTCTGCCTTGGCTTCCTGCCAGTGCCTCACTGCCTTGGGTGCTCCAAATACCAGCAAATCGGTTTCTCCGTGACATACCACTTTATGGCCACACCGCACATGGAATAGAAGGGCCATTTTTCTTTTCTCTGGGAGCCCAAAGCCATCTTTTCCACACAAAGTCACGGCTAATCTTGCAGGACCACTTCCTGCAACTGATCTTTCTAGCTTTTCTTCTGCATCCATCCCAAGGTCTGGAGTGGCCTGGCCTTTATATTTCCTTCCAGTCCTGAGGGCTCTATTAACAGTACGTTTCCAGGTTTAGTGCCTTCTGATTCAACACCCTGGGTCTAGCTGGGAGCTAAAAATACCATCCTTCCCAGCTGATCTGCCCTAATCACAGTAGCACCAACACTTTAAATAGCTTTTCTGTGCCAGAGTAGACATTTGACAGATGGAACTAACACTTTGGGGGCTGTACAAAGTCACAGACTTTAAGGACTTTACCAACCTAGCCTTCTGCCTTTACTTTTGCTCTTCGATTTCTTTCTAGAGAAGAAACAAGAAACCCTCTTTCCAAGCCTTAATAATTAATCAGATCTGAATAGAAAGGTATGTATGATATGGGGTACTTGTGGGACCACTAGTTGTGTAAATACTAGAAAATTTTAAATCTTGAAGGCACTAACGTATGGGCCGCCCTGCTTCCTAGCCTTGTCATCTCTATTGGTGTTCAGTTCTGCATGAATCTATTTTGCAGCCTACCATGATGGCTATGTTTGGGGTTAGCATATATCTGGGACCACTATCTTAACTGCACAAGAACTAGTTGCAGCTCTAGAAAGCAATCTTTCTGGCAAGCAGTATACAAACCTGTTCTTTTTTTTTTTAAATTGTTTATTCTGAAAATCTCTGGGGGCATATTGTGTCTATAAGCACTAGTTAGGCACTATGGTAAAGGACAGATCTTTCTTCTAGTGTGAGAACTTAGATAGGGGTGAGTTCTGTTTCTCTGTTTTGCTTTAATCCTATCTTGTGGAAGATTTCATAAATGAAATGCTTCACTGGCCAGAATATAAATATAGTTTGGTTGCTCGAGCAGTAAATAGTGTTGTTTCTAACAGTCATGGTAGTTTTGGACTTGGTTGGCCCCGAGTGCAAATATCCCCTTACCATTCTCTTATTAATAAGAGTACCATCCTCCCTCCTGTTGCTTCTGGAAAAAGTGTGACCTTGCTAAAGTAGGAAGTTGAAGATCATATCCACACCTCCTCAGAGTTTAGGCCACAAACTCAAAGATCCAGCTTTGGGAAAGAAGACAAATGAACCGGAAGAAATCACATCTGAAAGCAAACATAAACCTATTTGACATCTTTTCTTACTCTCTCCTTTGGGGCCCATCTCCATGTCTTTACATTTCCTTCTCATTCTCAGATTCTCACAACAGTGGTGAGATTACATATGATTTCCCTGAACTCCCAGGAAAAACTCTGTCTTGTCAAGAAGTGTATCCCAGTCAAGAGGCCCTTGGCTGTCTCAGTCAGAAGGGCATGTGATTCTTCATCTCAGGGTCGAGAGTTCAGTCCCCACATTGGATGCAGAGATTACTAAAAATAAATAAGTAAATAAACTTTAAAAAAAAAAAAAAGTGTATTCAGCATGGCTAGGAAGCCTCCTAGCATCTGGTTCCCATCATTATTCTTAACAAGAACATTTAGCATAGTCTAACTACTCTTTCATTTCTACATCCTCAAGCTCTAACCCAATGTCTAAGATTTATAAAAATTGACTCATATACTTAGTGCTAGAGCCCTTCCTTCATTTAGTCTTCTGGTAGAAATCGTATATAGCCATTCAGTAGGAGCAGAGCCAGGTCTCTGACCAGAATATTTCCTAAATGTATTAAAGTTTACCTTCATTGAACTTGTTTATTCTCCCTATTTATAAACTATTTAACCTGTTTTCTAATTTTGGAAGGGTGAATGTGTTTGTGTGCTTTCATTTCTTAGCCTATCCTCTCTTCCCTAACTGGTAAAATGATGAGAAGTCTGTAGGAACCTGGGCTTTACTATATACACAGTCTAGAATGTGTCTGCGCCTGTGCAAAAAGGCGGCTCTTCGGTAAAGAAAGGCTCCTGTGTGTGTCCTGTTTCTTCGGAAATGGGCAAGAGCCCTGAAAGTTAGAGTGACTTTTACAACTTAAAACAAGCCCCCATGGCTTAAAACAGGACAGTCCTATCAAAACGCATTCACCAAACTCCAGCTGATGGTGTTGCCTAGCAACTCAGTCTAAGCAGCAAGAGCCCTTCATTATGGGAACCAAGGTGGCAGAACTGCCTGACCCCTGAGAAGGTGATTAAAAAGCACATGGAGGCCCCCTCCTCCAACAGTATTGCATATAATGATCCTGAGATGGACTTTGTAGCTCTTCAAAGATAGCTGGTTCTTAAGCTATAGCTTCTCTGCTTGGTGTTGGTGAAAACCTTGGAGGAAAAAGGCCAAGAGTCAAGTCACAAGTAAATGTGGCATAGGTGTTTAGTGACTGGGTCCTCGTGCCTCCTCTCCAAGCTGTTGCTGGTTTGAATGTGGGGAAAAGACACGAAAGCAAGAACTGCAGGTGGCTTCCAGTGCCTGTGGCAGTACATCAGTCTCGGCATCTCCAACCCTGGAGTCGGAGGCTTCTTCACAGGTGTCGATGGCAAGTGCCCATTGTGTCCCTGGTACCCGGGGGAAGCACAGTGATGAAAAACTCCAGGATCCCTGTGCTCAGAGAGCTGCTGCTCTTGGAAAGCAGCGAGGCCAGCCATCACTGCATCCTTTTCCCAGAGAGTGCACCAGAATAGGATGGATTTTTATGTGGAGAATTACTGAAGTCAGCATGAGAAATTTAGAATTCTCATCAGAAATGAACATTCTAAGCTATCAAAAAAGAAGCAGTGTTTGCCGTCTCTATTCTCTACGTTTCTTTCTCTGATGCTTTGGCATCTCTCCTCTTTGCAGTGAGAGAGCAAGGAGAGTGAAATGACCTTTCATTCCAGACTTTCATGTCTCTTTGATGTGGTAGTCACAGGAAGGACCCCAAACACCAACCTGTTGTCACCCTGGGTTGGTGACTCCAAAGGCTTTTGCTGTGACTAGCAGCCCCAGATCAGGGTATATAGAGCTTGGTCATAGTCATCTTTGGTTGAGACTTTTTCTTTATTCATTTGGAGACATGATATTCCGTACAGGCTTAAGAAATGATTTACCTGCTTAAAAAAAAAATTCTTAAGCTTCCAAGTTAATAAATTTGACTTGCACGATTTCTGCCACTCTGTGCCCTTTTCTGGCAGTTGAGGCCAGAGTGGCTCACGGTGAAGTAGCAGCGACTTGGGGAGTGAGTGTGGATTTGAGCACCAGTCTGTGTATCCCTGTAGCTCTGGGATTGGGGTTCTGGAAACGAACACCTACACACCAGTCCCTGTGGGCACCACACATATACCCATTGCTGTCTGTGTCCACTTCGGAGCATTTTTATCTGTCTAATGCCTAGTTTAAGATTACCCACTCTGCTGACCCACCATAATCTCCACAGGTGACGTTTACACTCATGTCTAGTTGCACCTTCCTCTGTTTTCTGTCCTGGAATCTGTTAGGCGCCTCAAGAGCCTCTTCCTCATCCTGTGCTGTTGCGGGAGCAGGGCTGTCTGAAATGTGCGTGTGCGCGTACACGATGGCACGTCTTGGGAGACTGTGTGCACGTGGCTCATACGGATGTCAGGAAAGCACATTTGTTTAATATTTTAACTGAAGGTGTGGAATTTTTAATCTCTGTTTCTAGACACTGTTTCCAGCAAATTGCAAAACAACAATGTTTATACTATTGCCAAGAGGAATGTGGAAGGGCAGGACATGCTGTACCAATCCCTGAAGCTCACTAATGGTATTTGGATTTTGGCTGAGCTACGTATCCAGCCAGGAAACCCAAATTATACGGTAAGTCCTTTCTCGAGGTAGATGGGTGCGAGAAGTGAGGTCAGAGCCCTTTCATTTTTTCTAGCCTGGTGGAAAGACCTGGAAGAGGTGCTTCAGACCCCAGATAGCCAAAACAAGCAATTAGTAAAGAAGTCCCCAGTGATCTTCTCTAAGGAGTGCTGCAGACTTCCCCTGGTGTTTGCTGAGTGACTCGCAGTACTCACCTAGCATTTCTGTGCATATGGTGCTCTAACAAGCTGCTCAGAGGCCTGTCTCCATAGCTCATTTCCAGAAGGCCTTCTTTCCTGCTTTAGAGTTCATGATCTAAGGCTGTCAGAGTCCTAGACACATGAGCCTTTTTTTTAGCTGCATTGTATGCCCTGAAGACCCTGCTGAGAAAGGTAAGGCAAAACTGGGGCACACCGTTGGAAGACGACAAGGGGACTGTAGTTGGGAAAACTCCTTTAGGACCATACTGGACCAAAATTTAAATCTGGCAATATTTTTAGAGCAGGAGCGATTGCCTTGAACAACAAAGACTACACTGCAGGCACCGGACATGTGTTTGCTGTTGTGAAGTGTGATATCCCAGTAGGATGCTGCCTGTCATTGCCTGTTGTAAAATAAAAGCCCTTGAGACGGGACAATATCTTCTTCTTTGGTTATCTTTGAAGCTTCTGTAGGCTGTTTTGAAGGAAGGGACAGAAGAGAATACCGTTCAATATTGAATGGCTAAACAGGAGACTAAGGGGGCATATTAGCCACTTAGCTAAGAAAAGCCTGTGACCGCATTCCGTAATTTTAACAGCCAAGTCTGTTTTCATTAGCATTCATCAAGGGAATAGTACCACCCAGAACTGAGAATTCTTGGTGTTTTCCCCACTAGTTCCCTCCCTTGAAGTAGCTGGGAAAGTGTGTGTGTGCACGTGTGCGCACACGTGCTTGGTCCTGTCAGGCTAGATTTTTGTGAGTGGGGAACTTCAGGCTTCCTCCATGAAGTAGACACTCCTCCCACCCACCTTGTCTTCCAACAGTCTTGTCTTTTTTGGAAAGAAAATCCCCATCATTTACTTTGAGTTCCCTAAGAAAGGAAAAAGCCCTTCTGTGCTGTTCTTGGAAGGGCAGGTCTTCACTATAAAATCAAGGTTTTGTAAAATAACTTCCATTTTCTTCCTTAGAAATGTGCTCAGAGAGAGAGAGAGAGTGTGTGTTTTGTTTTATCATCCATTTTATTGTATACAGTCTTTCATCTCAGCTAAGTTAAAGAAGCATGATTACTCCTAGTTTGCAGATGAGAAAACCAAAGTTGAGAATGATTAATGACTTGGAGCGCCCGGGTGGCTCAGTTAGTTCAGGCGTCTGACTCTTGCTTTCAGCTCATGTTATGATCTCAGGCTTTTGAGATCAAGCCCCATGTTTGGCTCCATGCTGCTGCGCTTGGAGTCTACTTAAGAGTCTCTCCCTCTCCCTCTAACCACCTTCTCTCCTGCTCTCTTAAAAAAAAAAAAAAAAAAAAAGGGAGGGGGGCACCTGGGTGACTCAGTGGGTTAAGCTTCTGCCTTTGGCTCAGTTCATAATTTCAGGGTCCTGGGATCGAGCCTCACATCAGGCTCTCTGCTCAGCAGGGAGCCTGCTTCCCTCTCTCTTTCTGTGCCTGCCTCTCTGCCTACTTGTGATCTCTCTCTGTCAAATAAATAAATACAATCTTTTAAAAATAAATAATTAAAAATTAAAATTAAAATAAGGAACGATTAGCAACTTGTTCAAGATCATGTAGTTTGTTGGTAGGTGTGTTGTGCTTAGAATTCAGGCTATCTCTTGACCTTTCCTATGGTATTCATTGTAAGGATAATGAGAATTTTGAGAAGGACCTCTTAATGTCACTGTCTTAAATATAATTTGATTAATTTTTTTTTCTTTTAAAGAATTTATTTATCTATTTGACAGAGGAGAGACACAGTGAGAGAGGGAACACTAGCAGGGGCAGTGGGAGAGGGAGAAGCAGGCTTCTTGCCGAGCAGGGAGCCCGATGTGGGACATCATCCCAGAACCCGGGATCATGACCTGACCTGAAGGCAGATGCTTGACAAACCACCCCTGTTTAAAATTTTTAACTTTTTGTTTTGAAATAATATGAGACCCACAAAAAAAATTTTTAAATGGTTCCAAGTTCCCATGTATCTTTCACTCAGTTTTCCCCATTGATAACATCTTACACACTCATAGTACATTTTCTTTTTTTCTTCTTCTTTTTTTTAAGCAGGCTCCATGCCCAACATGGGGCTCTAACTCACGACCTAGAGATCGAGCGCTGTATGCTGTACCAGCTGAGCCAGCCAAGCACCCCCATAGTACATTTTCAAACAGGGGATTGATGTTGGTACAACACTATTAGATATTTCCAAGTCCTGCATTACTATTTGTTGTTGCTGATGGTGGCAGTCAGGGAGCGTATAGCACCGTGCAGTCTTATCATACGTGTGTAGACTTAGATAACCACCACCACTGGCAGGACCCAGAACCGTCCATTACCACAGACATTCCTTCTTCCCCCTCTCCCTTTATAGGCTTTCACACGAATGCTATATAAATTTAAATTCTTACAGTATGGAATCTTTTTTTTGAGATTTTTTTTTTCCCCATTTAGCACCATACTCTTGACATTTACCCAGGTCATTAAATAAGTATCTAAAGTTCTTTTTTATGACCAAGTAGTAGTCCCCCATATGGGTGTACAACAGCTTATCCATTCACCTGTTGAAAGACATTTCTTCCCCTATATATATTTTTTTTCCATTTTAACAGTTTTTAATTACAGTCATACATAAGATTACCCTATTCCTGCTTCTCAATTGTTTCATCTTTATATTTGCCCTTTTCCTTTCCTGCTTCATGAGATTTGGCTTTCTGCTCAAGGATCTTTTTGCAGTCTTTGTACAGTTAGAGTCTATTGCTAAGCCCCTTGCCAGGGTGAGTGCCCCTGTGGACGGTGTGCTGTCCACCGTCTCCTGCTCTACTCGTTCAGTGTGGATGACGTATTTCTTCTTGTAAACCTGGATGACTTTGCCAATTTGCTGACCTCTGTACAGTGTCCTCACACAGCCTGTACTTCATCATGCTTTCGGATGGCCGTGAATCGCACATTGTACTGTCTCAGCTCTTTGGAAAGTGGGGAATACATCATCTTCCTGCAAATATGGGAGGGTGCACTAGAATGCCATTTACGGTTCCTGCTCTGGTCAGAAGTCATAAAGGGATTGAACTTCATGTTGGCCGCTGGTGCTTCTGTGATGGCTGCAAAAGGAAAGGGCTGCCTATGTATTTTTTTTTGTTTTTATTTTGAGATAATTACAGATTTAAGTGCAGTTGTAAGAAATAATGCAGTGGGATTTTGTCCTCATGATGCCTTTTTTTTTTTTTTAAGATTATTTATTTGAGAGAGAGTAGGGGGAGAGGGAGATGGAGAATCTTAAGCAGACTGCCACTGAGCACAGAGCCCAATGTGGGGCTTGATCTCATGACCCTGAGGTCATGATGTGAGCCCAAATTAGGAGTTGGATGCTTAACCCACTGAGCCACCTTGACTCCTGGTGCCTTTTTATAGCTACACCAACCTGCCCTCTCTCCTGTTTTCCATCCATCTGGTGACTAGATTTCTTCTGCCCACAGAACAATCCAAATTTTCCATCTCAACATCTGATACAGACCTAATCCATTCCCTAAATGGTGCTACAGACTTCAGAATCCCGTGGGTCCATCCCCTTTCCTCTATCACCCTAAACACCCATTACAATATTACTCTGTTTCCACTAGGTATTAAGGAGGAAAGCAATCTGGTTGAACCAGTACTAATGCAGGAGGACCAGTGGTCCCTTAGCCTCCTAAGGGGTTGATAAATCACTCCCCCCACCCTTTACCCAGTCCTTACTGTATTGAAATGTTTATCCTATAAGGATGAGGCCCCATCATTCCAAGTAACTACAACTTATTTGGAAAGATAACTTGTCTCTGGTGGAACAGCGTGTTCCAGACTATAAACCAGAAGCAGATATGTTAAGCCCTTGGCTTACTTAGCCGTGAAAAGTGACTTTTCTTTCCTTGATGGGCCCAGAGGGGTGATAATTCCTGAGTGGTTGATATTAAAGATATCTCACATAAGTAAACCAGCAGTTCAAAAGTTAAAACTTTAATAAGGTCTCTTTTCCCTTAGAAGCCATACAAAATGAGTCACAGAGTCCTAGCTTTTTAAGTCAAATTCTGTAGCTGCTTTGTTCTTATAATGTATGTTTCCCTTGTACTTGCTTCAGGATTTAACAAGATCCTTTTTCTTTTCCTTTCTTTTTTCTTTTTTTTTTTTTTGTAATTCATTCTAGCTTGTCTTAGCTGTACTAGTTGGAAGGCAACAGATGAGTTTTAAGTCTAAACCCAACCCTTTGTTAAAGGTTGGCATGGCTTGGCGGTTGGTGGGGGAGGGGAATGGAGGAGCGTAGTATGATATAGGGGAGAGAGAGAGGGAGAGACTGATTCTTCCTCATCACCACCACCCCCGCCCCTTTCCAAAGAGCACCAGAAACTCAAAGTCCAGGTCTGATCAGTCCACGACTGCTCCCCTTTCCTCCCATTGTTGGCCTTGGCAGATTGGGCTTTTGAAGAGGGAGGCATTTCCTTATCAGTCATGAACCCCGCCCCCCCCAAAAAAAAAAATTCTGTCTCCCAACTGGTAGATGTTCAAGTATTGTTACAAAGATGTGGAAAAAATATTTGGGGGGAGAGGAACCACCCCTCTTTAGTCTAAGAGTTAACTCCCATAGGCTGTTCTTACTCTTTTTAGCTTCCTCTCCTCCTCCTCTTCTGAACCCACTTACTCTCCCACAAGAATTTTCCACAACAGTGACAGTGGAGAGGCTGTGGAGGAGGAGGTACAGAATTGCCTCTATAGGGAGCTTGAAAGTCAGGGACATGCCATGGCTGCAGCTTTGAACGAAGTAGGGAGCTGTTTTCTATGCATATTTATATTCTTAAAGTAGTTGGGGTTTTTTTGTTTGGGAGTGTGTGTGTGTGTGTGTGTGTGTGTTTACATTTGTTAGAATTGTCTTCCTGATTAATGTCAAGCAGCAACTTTGGAAGTGCTGAATATTAAAGCTGTAAATAAATAGAGCCTCTTTTGATGTTCCTTTGTTTGGCTGGCTTTGTTTTGTTTTTTGCCCCCCCCCTTTTTTTTTAAGTAATCTCTATGCCCAAGGTGGGGCAGGAACTCACAACTCTGAGATGAAGAACCACTTGCTCTACCAGCTGAGCTAGCCAGGCGCCCCTGTCCTTTGCATTTTTTAAATCCGACTTTAAGTTTTGAGGATGTGAGGTTTTTCAAGAAATTCAGGGCTGACCAATATCTTGATATTTTTGCCAAAAACAGTCTCATCTTTTGTGTATTGTATGAAATCATCTGGTGTCTGAGAATAAAGAGGTAAAAGACTCTAAAATCTCATAGTGCTGCATCATGAAGGACAACTTCCTCCTGTCGGCCCTAACAGAGGAGGACAATATTGTCAGTAATGCAGAAAGCAAACATTAAATTCTGTGGTTCTAAATGCTGTTTGCAGGTTTCTATTATGTAGTGTCAATAATATTTTTCCTAATCTGATACAAAGATTTCGAATCTGGATTTAAGTTTTGTGCTCATTGAACCTCCAAGTGAAAACCTCAGTGTTCAGCAGTGAAATCATTTTCAGTGTCTTTATGTTGGTTTGGTAACTGTGAGATGGGAGGAAGCGAGGGAGCAGAGGAGCGGCCTCAGGAGTGTCTGATTTGCCTGTTGGAGGAGGCAGCAAGTGTGTGAGGAAGCTGTTGCCATGAATCGCTGTCTGCGTACGCGAAGTCTCTCATGTTCTTGTTTTCCTTCCCTAACAGTGTGTTTGGTGTCCTCGATGTGAGACAGAAAGGACTAGTACCTTGGACATACCGCACTTTTATTTCACTTGATCGTACATCCTGTTGAACCGGGCCTGACATAACCATCCTTATCTGAGTGGGAGACTGGGGCAGGCAGTCGAAGTGACCACCAGTGAGTTAGGGTTTAGCCCTTACCTTCTTATCTGGTAATAACCCCTGTGACTCTTAGCAAAGCCCTGGAGCAGCTTTTCCCTTACAGCCAGGGGTTTTGAGGTGTTTAGTATTAGTATTGGTATTTAGTATTAGTATTACAAATCTCGTGGACCCACAGAGAATTTAGGTGGAAACACAGCACTACTTGACACTGATTAAATTGAATATTTCAGACCCACAGAACTTCTTACCAGAATCTCCTAGTTTGGCTTCTCAGTGACAGAAGCTCCTCTCTCTTTGAAACAGAAAGAGATTTTCTTGAATTGAGTCTTGGATACCTTTTGAGCTCATGCCAGCCTCCATACTAATCTTTTCCTTTTCCTCCTAACAGCTGTCACTGAAGTGCAGAGCTCCTGAAGTCTCCCAATACATCTATCAGGTCTACGACAGCATTTTGAAAAACTAATAGACTGGTCCGGGGCCCTCCAGCCACGCTGTGATTGGTGCAAAGCCAAGAACTCTTAACTGGAAGAAGTCATATTGCCGTGTAGAATCTGAACCCAAACACACTGAGGCCGCCCACCAAGGTAGTGACTAGTGTAACCTGTGCTAACATTAGGGCACAACCTGTTGGATAGTTTTAGCTTCCTGTGAACATTTGTAACCACTGCTTCGATCACGTCCCACCTCTTGCCACCTGCCGCTGCGATCTGTCCTTACTTGTGAGCTTCTCCGTAGTGTGCCAGTGGCTGGCATTTTTGAGTGTAGTTTGATATTTTGTAATTGAGAGCTCATTTCAAAAGCAGAAAAAGACAAAAAATATTAAAGCAAGGAAAAGTGTCACTGAAACATAAACTGCACTTTATTGTTTTATATTTTTGTACATACGAGAAGGAGAGGGAATAGCGTCATGCCTGGTAGAAAGTGTTAAAACAACTGACCGCCAGGAACCACACAGTCCTGGAGGAAGAGATGTGGTTCTTTGCCCACCCTGGGAAGGGTTCCTTATCCATGGCCACCTTGTCCCTCGTCATTTGGGTTTTCACTTTTTTTTCTGTTTCCAAACTCCCTTTCCTTGTAGTTCCACCTACCCCATGTTACCTCATTTGATAGCTCTGCAGTTGGGAAGGGGGGGTCTTCCTTGTCAGGTGCTTTGGGGGCAGCATATAGGACCTCTGGGTCCTACAGCTTAGAGAGATTAGAACTTACTACATTCCTTTCCCTCCATCTAACACACAGATCACGCTGACCAAGGAGTTTTTGTAGAGATGGGGAACAGGAACCAAAATGGGCTTCCCTCACTCCCTTCCCTGGATTTAATTTAATTCTCAGGTCCAATTCAGATCAAAAATCATGGTTTTAGTGTTAAAACAGACTTTAACTAATAACACCAGCCCTGTTTTTCCTAAAATGGAAAAAGACAAAAGGTAAAAGACAAAAGGTAAACAGATGTTAGCTGCCTGAGGCCTTTTAGCTGTTGGGCGGGGTGGGGACTTGGTCTCCTAAATCCGCATCAGTGTTGTTTTCACTACAGGAGTGTCTCACTGATTTTCCTTTCTTCAATGCCTTTTTCTTGCCCTCTCCGTGCCTCCTCCTTTATGGCTCTTCTCATACTCCACACTGATTTTGGCAGTCCGTTCCTTGGCATCAGGTGGCAGCAGAGTATCTCTCTTCACTGGAAGGTACCCCCAGATGCCAGAGTGAGAGCGTACACTTTCCCCACGTGCTCCGAGCCCCGGTTCCTGAGGCCAGCAGGGCGGGTGCAGATGAAGTGAGACGGGGTGTGCTCAGAGAGGCCACAGACTCACTCCATCCCATTAGCTTTCTGATCTGACCTATTACTTAGGCTCCACAGCAGTTGGGACCATCTCAGAGGGTCAGGCAATCTTGTCCTCTCTCAGAAGGTGGGAGGTGTGAAATCCCTTTCCTTAACACTTTGGGTGTGTTTTGCCAAAGGATGCTTTGGGCCCAAAGCACCAACTGTAGCAGCGTCCACACTTACATCTCTGGGCACTTGTCACACTGCCTGGTACCCAGTATTCAGGATCTATGAACATGACCGCTCTTCTCAGCTGCCCTACACAAGTAACAGGCACTTTGGGGCCCAAAGGACTCACGTTGAACTCAGACCTCAGAGTGAGTGCCAAGAAGAGGAATCCTAGAAAACAAGAGCAGAAGCCACCCCAGAGTCCAATCATATCTTAAATGACCCTGATTCATACTAGCTGCAGAGCTTGGGGGGAGTGGGTCCCCCAAAGCAGTTTCCTAAACCTTGAGATTCCACGAGAAGAATGACTGGGACAGGGGTACGGGGGAAAGGGGAGGAACTCGCGTCCTGCACTCAGCACCCCTGAGGCATGTGGAGAACAGGAAGTAGCACAGGGCATATATGTGTTAGGTAGAAAAGCGGGCTGGTAGTTTCCTTGTTGGCAAATCATTCGTGGAGCCGGATGGACACAGGCAATGAAGAAGGTTCACACTACAAATACCGTGTTCTCATCTCAGAGCAAACTGCTGTTCCACAAGGAAGTGTATGTGTCATCTAAGCAGACAGAACAGTTTTATACCAGAGTATGTCCCTCTGCCCCCGACACGAGGCTTCTGTCAACCTCCCCAGCAGCAGTGTGTAACCGCTGCTGTTCTCAGCTCACCTTCCTGAGCCAGTCCGGGAATTCTTCACGCCTTGGGGAGGCTGCCCTGTGTGGTTAGGAAGGGATTCTGTTCCGTGGAAGAGGACCTCTCTCCTGAAGAGACAGCACCTATTGCCTCCCCTGCAGCTTCCCTTTTGGCCCATGTTGAGTTCGGCTGAAGTGGGCAGGTGCAGTGGAGCCTGCCCTCCACTCTCTCCTCTGCCTCGGTTTGTCTTTGTTAACGTCGGCCGGTGTCATACGAAGGGCAGGGAAGCACGCACACACCCAGAACTCTTGCTGGTCAGAGATTCCCTGAGTGTCTATCCTTGCCCGAGCCTGTTTCGTGTGTCTGTGTTGTGCAGCTTGGGACTCTGGAGAGAAATTGGGAGTGGGAGGGGTAAATGGTGCCCCAAGAATGCTTATCATTCTTCGGATCTGTTCTTGGGGAGGGTGGGGGTTGGGGGAAGCTTGACCTTGTGTCTTCGTCAATAAACTCATTTACACAAAATGAAGTTTGTGGTGTATACTTTGCTTCCAGAACGGACACTCTGGGACACAACACTGCTGCCCAGGAGCGGGGTGAGGCATTAAGAACCATACTACTACAACTTTTCTTTCGACTGCCCCAACCCTCCCAGGATTCAGCCAGATGAAATAAGATTGACCTGAGGAGGAATCCTGTACCTTTTGCAGAGGCTCCTGTTAACCAAGCCCTGTACCGCCACCACAGGCGGGACCTGCTTGCGGGAGCCAGCTGCGTTCCCTGGCAGGGCCCCTGCTAGGGCCCTGGAAGCAGAGGCAGCACAGCAGAACTACTCACCAGTTTTCTGTTACCCAGCATGATTTGTCTCGAAATGCATAAAAGCTGCTGGGACCTGAACTTGGGCCTCATGTGTTTCCCAGTGAATAGAATCAATGCTTGAAAGCAGGCTTCCTTAAGAGTTCAAGTCTAGTCACCTGCATTGCAGGACCCAGGTGGTGTCAAGCTAGAGGCCCCACCCTAGATTCTGATGAGCCACAGCCTCTGAAGTCTCACAACCTGGAGCGGGGGAAGGAGGCTGAGGGATCCAACCCCAAATGCCCTCAGACTAGGACCTGAACCTGTCACCACTAGAGTGACTGTGCATTAGCTGCTTTGCACGGTGCTCAACAGTAGCCGCTTTCATTACTTGGGTGTCCAGACTCCGTGAAAGAACGGTCTTTGGAAGCCAGCAACTGTTTGCTTGTCATCATGTTGCGGGGTTGCGGTTCGCTCAAGCTGTGACAGGAATGACACTTGGGAAGTAGCGGGACCAGGGTTGGTCTTTGTTAAGGTTCAAAGTTAAAGAAATGAAGAGGGATGGGCCTTCCTGAAATCTGTCGGGATTCACCAACTAAGAATGATACCAGGTTGGGCAAACTCTCAGGGCAGAGGCTTTCAACATTTTTGTTAAGATTTTAAGTAATTTCCACCCAATGTGGGGCTTGAACTGACAACCCTGAGATCAAGAGTGGCACGGTCCACTGACTGAGCCAGCCAGTTGCCCCTCAGAGGCTCTCAACTCTTGGGTGCACATGAATACCACATGTAAAGTTTCAAAAACCCGATGATTTGTGCTCAACCAGGCTCGGGTGGGGTGTGGGGGCTATCTGCATTTTAGAAGAACTCCCAGTATTTGTACCGTGCAGCTGGGGTCGAAAATCAGCTACCAGAGAAAGACACTCCGGTATGCCTACTTACTCTTAAATGAATGCTGGTATTCCTGTAACGGGAAGAAATGCTGAAGCTCTGGGACGGTGGGGTATCCGTGAGATAGGAGAAGGGGATGAAAAGATGCAAACTTCCCGTTATAAAATAAGTCACAGGGGTGAGCGGCAAAGGGAATACAGTCAGTAACGTGCAAGTTCCACATGGTGACGGGTTGTAAAGTACACGTACTGGGGCAAAGGTTTCATAGTGTATGTAACTGTGGAATCACCGCGATGTACACCTGAATTGAACACATTGTATTTCGCCTATACCTCAGTTTTTAAAAATATATTAAAAAAAAAAGTTGCCAAATATAATGGCAGTTGTCCAGAACCATTCTAGGGGAAAAAAAAGGAAAAATGGGAAAGCAATTTTCACGTACATGATACCTGCCTACCATACCCTGTGAATCTGGCATTAAATTCCCCACTTTTCAGGTAAGGTGTGACAGACGCCCTATGTGTGTCCTTACCCCAAGATACTACGGATTTCCCTTTGAGTTCCCCTGAGAGTTCTGTAATGGGCCCTCCATTGTCCCTCTGCACTCAACCACCAGGCTAGTGGCTGGCCCAGCTAAGCCCCCAAGTTACCAGTACATAGAACTAAGAGCAGGCCACGCTGGCCCCAGGCTTTGACCTCCCATTGCACTTTCTCAGCTGCCAGAATGGCAACTAGGAAATACTGAGATCTCAGGTACGTTGTTTCTGAAGCCTGAAAACAGTTGAGGACTCCGGGGTTTGAGCCTTCCTACTCCCACCTCATGCATTGATGCTTTTTCTGATTTTGCTTGGACCCAGATTTCTCTTCCCTGCCACCCCCAGCTCCAGGAGGCAAGAGCCTGTTTATTTTAATACCTGGTGTGGCACTTGGGAACGATCACACCTCCCCCGTTGTTACCCGTTTCTATCTCCTGAGCACTAATCCTAGAATCCCAACCAGCCCCCAGACATGTTATTAGCAACAAGGATGTTTCTTGAAAAGTTTCCGAGTTGGCTGCAAACTTGCCATCTCAGTTTCTCATTTAGCTTTTGCCCTGCCATTCGTGATGCTGCCAACAAGGTTCGGAAGGCTGATTTGGAGGTTGATTGGACCCAGAAGGACTTAATCTCCCGAAGTATCACTTTGAAACAGGACTGTCCCAGCGCTCTGGGACAGAGAGGACAGCTCAGCGGCTCCTTCACACCATACGGGTATTAGAGGAGGATGTTCACAAGCAGCCTCTAGCTCTCCCTCCCTGGTTTCATTCACTTTCCACTTCCGGTCTTAGGCTCCAGAATCCGGCCAAACAACCTTTGAAAGCTCAGTGGGGTTTTGAGCTGTGATGGGGTGCAAAAAAAGCAATCAGCATGGTCTTTGTTTATTCTGTCCCACTTGGGTGTCTGGGCCTTGGGATCTACTTGTAGTCCCCAATCTACTTGTCGCAGATATAGTACATCTCCCCCAGAGAGTGAGCTTGCATCTCAGACATCCCCAGCTGAACCAGAGCCACGTGAGGCTCAAGGTCAGACAGACTCCAGGACAGGGCGCCTCAAACCTTTTCACCAAGGTAATTAGAGAGGGAGCAGGCCCTGCCAGTGTAAGTTCTCAGCCCAAAGTGACTCTCAAAAAACTAAATGACCTAGCTAAATATTAAATGCAGGCATATTTTACATTTTATGTTAGTACTGTGGCTGCTTGTTTTTTATATAAAAATACTATTTTAAATGACCTACCACTGAAGGCAAGGATGAGATCCCTTAATTAACCTATGGCTTTGTGTTCTAGCAAGAGAAGTTTCTGAGAAGCCTGGCACCAAGGCATGAGTGTGAGCATCACAAATTATATTTCTACTCCACTTGGGGGGAAATAGAACCAGAAAATGGGGAGTGGGGATGATGGCATGGGGGGTGGCGGTCATGGCCAGGGGAGTAGACATAAAGTCTGAGATCCTTGGGCAAAGTAAGCATTAATGATTTCGAGATACAACAGAGGACGGATGGTGCTGTAGACAATTTAGTCAAGTTAGGAAATGCTCTCAGTGCCCCTGGTATGGCCCCACAAAGGGCCCATAAAATCTGATTTCTCTCTGCAAATTCTTCAAGGTGGAATATTTCTGGGAGGAAGCCATATGCTTCTCAGCCCTGTATTTGCTTCTAGCTGCTTCCTGGTCCCTCTCATACCCCACCCCAATGCCCTAAGACCCCAGCTAGAATAAATGGAAACGCTTTCCCAAGGTGGTGTCCAACCTCCCATATGAATAGCTGTATGTCTTTTTAAAAGGCAAGAAAAAATAGAGGTCACACGTTGAGACTTCCTCCAGGTCCCGCACTGTGATTAAAAACTCTCTACACCTGGGGCGCCTGGGTGGCTCAGTGGGTTAGGCTGATGCCTTCGGCTGAGGTCATGATCTCAGGGTCCTGGGATCGAGTCCCGCATTGGGCTCTCTGCTCAGCAGGGAGCCTGCTTCCTCCTCTCTCTCTGCCTGCCTCTCTGCCTACTTGTGATCTCTCTCTGTCAAATAAATAAGTAAAATCTTTAAAAAAATAAAATAAAATAAATAAAAAAACAAACTCTCTACACCTAAAAACAAAAACAACAACAAAAAACCTCTCTGTACCTGTAGCTCCTTTAGGCCCTGAGGACAACTGATCACATCTCCACTTTACAAATAAGGCAATAGAGTTAAGAAAGTTCAAGTTACGGGCCTTTAGTCACATAGTAAGAAGGTGGGCCAGGATTTAAACCCAGATCTGTCCAATTCTGAGGTCCAGGCTCATAACCACTACGCTTTGTCTGGATGGGAGAGGGAGGAGGAGCAGTTGGGAACATGCCCAAAATGCAGAGCCCAAAGGGAGGAGGAAACTGGCTCGGTGAGGAATCTGGAGCCCATGAGTAATAGAAAGTCTAGAAAGTCGTAGTGGGTAATGCTGGGTTCCAGGGGTAAAGCACGGGAGAGAGCTCTGAGCTTGCCTTTCCTTCTCTCTGACCTGCAGGCAACTAAAAATTCATTTTTGCAACTCTGGGCCAGGTGGCTGCCCTGCTTAGAGACCCTTCACCGCCTTCCTATCCTGCCCAGGGCTAATCCAAGTCCTTACCCAGCAAGCACCGCCTTTGAGACCTTACCTCAAGCCCCTTCCCTGCCTCCTCTCACCAAGCTGCAGGCCCTGGGCTCTCTGCTCCTAGCACTCCCTTTGCAAAGCTCTGTACCTGCTCCTGCCTTCCCTCACCTGTAGCCCTCCTCTCCCACAGCCTCCCTCCCACCCGCTGCCCCAAATCCACTTCTTTCAAGGCTCCTTCCTTCAAAGTTGCCTCCTCTGAGCCTCATGACTCTAACTAGTTCGTCCCTCCTGCCCTCCTCCAGAACCTAGGCTTTTCACCCAGCACAGAATTCGTGAGGCTGGGTCTGCTTCTCCCCCTTGGGCTGGGAGGGCCGCCCAAGTAAGGATTCCCCATCTTTGTATTCCAAATTTTGCCCTTCAGTAAGACCAGTTACTCAGCCCCTCTCGGCCTCAGCGGTCTCATCTGTAAAAGCAACCTCCTAGAACCGGGAGGATTGAATCTGAGGACGCAGGCAAAGCTTGGAGCGCGGTGTCTGGCACATAGTACACCCTGGCGGAATGCGAGCTATCGACGGCGAATGCCGCTGTCGCCGGTGGTTTTAGAATAAATATATAAGTGATCGTGCCTGCAACCCCTGGCAAACGCTGCTATCTCCCAGTCTGGAGAAGAGAGGGGGGCAGTCGGTTTAGGGGAGTGGAGGTCATTCGCTGGCAGGAGATAAGCTGTGCTCTGCGGCTACCCCGGTCTGTCCTTCTTGCTCCGCTGCCACGAAGGGCGAGAGTGACCGCCCGGCGTTCGCCGTGCGGCGGCGGAGAAGCGGGACGCTGTCGCCAGCACTGAGTGAGGGGCACACAGGTGCGGCCAGCGCGCTGGCCTGGGAAAGGTCTGAGGGAGATCTAGAGAGGGAAGCTAGTCTGGACGTGGAGGGCGGCGGGGTGGAGAGGGAAGGAATTGGAGTGCAGCAGAAGGCTTTAGGGCCTCTCCAGTGCCTTCCTCCCACCCCCTTCGGGGAGTGGGAAGCTAAAAATCTGGCGGCGTGGGTCGGGAGGGGGTGCAAAGGAGGCTCGGGGTTCAAGAAGAATTCTTCCAGGCCCGCGCGAGCGAATCTGTCAGGCTCAGGGACCCAGCGGAACGCCAGCCCGACACCACCGCCACCACCACCACCCCCCCCCCCCCCCCCCCCGCCGCCGCTGCCACCGCCGCCGCCCGGCCTGGCGCTCCCCTCCGCCTCCCTCCTGCCGGCGCGAGCGGGCGGCGCGCTCCGGAGGGAGCGCTGGGCTGGAGGTTTCCTGCCCCCTCGGCGCCCGCACCTGCCCTCCGCGCCCGCCGCTGAACCCGCGCCGACTGGGCAGCCGGGGGCGCCCCCACCCCTCTCCCCCCGGGCCGGGGAGCCGAGGGGCAGCGCCGGAGCCCGGGGGGAGCGCGGCCCCGCCGGCCGGCCGGCCAGGGCCGGGGGCAGCTAGGACGGCCCCGGGTAAGCGGCGGGAGGAGGGAAGGCGGGCGGGGCAGGGCCGTGGGCTGGTGGGAGCGAGGTGGCGGGGCCTGGGGGCAGGGGCGAGGAGGGCGGAGGGGGTCGGCTGGCTGGCGGGGAAGCTGCGCGGGGCGGCCACGTGAGAGCGGGAGCTGGCGGCGGTGGGAGGGGGGGGGGCTGCAAGGTGCTGGAGGCGGAGAGCAGGCAGGGCTCCGGCATCCCCCCCGCCAGACTCCCACCAATCAGGTCATGGGGAGCCCAGCAGCCTCCGACGCCCCCACCCGCTCACTCCCACATGAACGTGTGGGGACAAACAGCGGGCAGACGTGTGACTCGGCCCATGGGCCCGCGAAGCCAGGGCTATCAGTCTGGGGTAGGACTCGTGTGTCCAGATCCAGGGAGGGGAAAAGAAGCAGGCTTGGGCCCCCGTGTGTGTCCCCCGTCTCTTGCCTCTCTTGCTGAGGCGCTGTCTGCAGACTCACTGCAGAGCGCAGGCCTCCGAGAGGTCGCGCTCAGGGGGCTGGGCCCTGATTCTCGGGACAGCCCCCTTCAGTCCCCACCCAGCTAGGGACGTTGGGTTAATAGGCACTTAGACCCAGGACTCCTGCCAGAGAAGAGGGAGGGGGCACCGATCACCTCTGAGTCAGGGACAGGGCCACACTCGAGCCTGGTGAGTTCCAGGAGGCTGGCCCCAGCCCAGTGGTGGCCTCTCTTGCACCCCCTCCCTGGCTACAGCACTATCCCCGTTTATTTCCCAGCTATTCTCCAGAAAGGGTTGATTTCTGCGCAGGGAGTGTGGCGTCCAGGAGAATCTGCAGGTAGGACACATCTTAGATCCCTCTAAGTGGCCACACCCAGAGGGAGGTGGGGGGACTCCTCTTGCATTCCTTGCCCTCTCTTCCTCCCCCAGGTGCCCCCCTCCCCAGCTGCTTGTGCTGGTTATGTAATTAACCAAGCGGAGGCTGTCTGCCATGCTGACAGTGTCCAGGGAGGCCTGAGGGGCCCAGGGCCTAAAGGGATTTATGGGGAGGAGGGACAGGCCCTTACCCCAGTGGGAAGCCCAGGGAAGTAGATAAACACCTGTTGGAGAAAGGATACCATATGGGGCAAAAGGAATCAGGGTCCTAGTCTTTAGTTGAGAGCTCAGCTCTGTGTGTGGTCTCCGCTTGCCTGAGCCTCTGGTTTGGGGTTTTGGTTTTACCTTCAATAAAACGGGGAGAAGAGTCTCTCTCTCTCTCTCTGTCTCTCATACACACACACACACACACACACCCCACACCCCAAGTACATGAGCAAGAGTGGGTAGTGACCCTTCCTGGGATTGCTAGGAGTCCCATTGAGATTTTAGAAAACCTCAGATGGATGAGGAATCCCTGGACCCAACAGTGGCCACTATTAATTGCACACCTGCTGTTGCAGGCCCTGGCCTTTTCCTTTCAGCATCACTTTCACGGCATCACAACACCAGGGGAAGTCTCTGGGCCAAGACCACTTCTTAGGTGGCAGAGCTGGGAGTCAGACCTTGGTGGCTCTCACCCCAAATCCGGCCCTACGTTTTACTAGGCTGTGTGTACACTTACCCAGTGGACTGGATTTTTTGAGTCAGGCCAGACTGAGGGCCATTCAGACATGAACTGGGCATATATGGAAAGAACATGCATCCGCAGAGAAGAATGCATGCTTGGTCCTGTGGGAATCCAGCCCACCCATCTGCCCTGGGCCCAGGGAGCAGGCGCTGGTGTCACCCTCCTGCGAACAGTCCCTGGACAGAAAGTCTCAGGCTTAGTACCAGCCTTCCTGGTCACCATCCCTCACAGAAAGAGAAGACAGTTGACTTGGATTATCTCAGGAATAGGGACTCTTAACCCCACTTTACATATGGGCAGAGCGTAGCCCTCATTGGGTAGGTGATGCACCCTTGGACCACATCTAGGAAATGTCAGAGCTGGGGTTTAGACCTAAGCTCTAAAGTCACCAAAACTAAGCAGGCAAGGAGCGACTGAACCCAGAGCAAGGCCCAAGCCTGTAGCAGCCCTTTCCTGGGCACCTGCTGTGTGCCAGACCCTCTGAGCTCGGGGAGATGCCAGGAAATGAGATGTAGCCGGTGGACTATAGGCATGCACCAGCCAGAACTTGAACTTGGAAGTTGGAGGGACTGCAACAACGCTGCGGAGGGGAGTAGCTGCCCTTGGGCCCCCTTCTCGCCCCCTCTTGAATCTTCTCTAAAGTGGCAATACCTGCTTCCCCTGAGGGATCCTGTCCTGCCAATGGCCACTGTGTGGGTGTGCTAATACCAAGTGCTCCCCAAGTGGCGGGCTCCAGGGCCAAAGCGGTCATCAGTCCAGACTTCTCACTGGGGGACATTTGGAAATAGGGGATATTTTGGGTTGTCATGGTAACTTGAGTCGGCTGCTGGCAGGTACCTCCTGGCAGCAGGGCTGTAAGACGTCCTGCCCAATTAAGACCTCTCTCCACAAAATGCTGGGAGCGCCTCCATTGAGCCCCCCTGGACTCGGCTCCCCCCGGGCTCTGTGGGAAAGCTCAGATTGGAGCAAATCTAGTGTGCGTTGCTCTGCGTTACAGCCTGCCTTGGTGGGGGTATGAGGGTGGGCCAGACTTGGCCAAGAGTCAGGTCATAATACAGAAAGAGGGATTCCCACCAGAGGGTGGCGGGGGGAGTGGACGGAGAAGGGAGAATGGAGAGACTCCGGATAGATGCGGCTAGGTGTTCTGGGAAAGGGAAGGCATGCTGAGGGGCAGCGGCTGCTGCAGCTGAGTCCCCGAGGTGGGGCAGTAACAGGACAGATCCAGGGAAAAACGGGCCCACCAAGCCCACCTCTTGTCCCCACAGTCCAGGTGGAGGCCGCAGAGGGCCCAGGGCAAGCAAGGGCAGCAATGGTGGGTCCTGACGGTGGCTGAGCCCCCAGCCCCTGGAATATGCAGCCCGGGGGAGCCCCAGGCAGCGGCGAGGACGCGGTGGCGGAGCGGGGCGGGAGGCATGGTCTCCACCTACCGGGTGGCCGTGCTGGGGGCGCGAGGCGTGGGCAAAAGTGCCATCGTGCGCCAGTTCCTGTACAACGAGTTCAGCGAGGCCTGCGTGCCCACCACCGCCCGCCGCCTCTACCTGCCTGCCGTCGTCATGAACGGCCACGTGCACGACCTCCAGATCCTCGACTTCCCACCCATCAGCACCTTCCCGGTCAACACGCTGCAGGTACGAGGGCCCAGGACCCGCTGGGGCAGCCGACTGGGGAGTCAGGGGGGTGGCAGCGGTTGGTGGGCACGAGTGGGGTGGGGAGAAGCTGGTCTCCCACCTTTTCTGGGCTCTGGCCCCGTCCCCATCCTCTGGCTCCAAGGGCTCCGTGCCGCACCGCGGGCCACCCTGCTTAGAGCCGACATTTGGGTGCCGCTTTATTCCACATGCATGTCATGAGCATGTAACGTGTGGTAGGCTGGGCGCCAGGGTCGATGGGATGGCGTGCAGAACAGATGTGCAGTGTGCTCTCCTGGAACTACTCTACTCACAGTCAGGTGAAGACAAGCAGGCAGTGGTCACACACGCAGTAAGTGTGTGCTTGGCGGCCTTGCGTCTGCTGAGTGGGACTGGGCGGGGAAGGGGCAGTGGAAAGCAGGGCAGGAACACTAGATGCTTGCTAGTGTTCCAGGCTCTCAGACCCATGGCGTCTGTAGAAGGGGCAGCAGAAGGAAAAGCAAGGGCCTGGGAAAGGTGGGTTCTTGGAGACGGGAGGCCCCGACCAGTCTTTCATCCAAAGGCCTTTCTTTAAGTGATGCTGTGCCCCTTGGCCTCTGGACTAGCCCACGGGGCAGCCTTCCTGCAGGGTTGGTTTCCAGTGCCCCCAGTGCCCTGGCTGACAGTGCTCCTTTCCCTACCCTGCAGGGACCAGGTCCTCCTTCCCTCTCTCTCTCTCCGCCTCTGGTGGCTCAACACTAAGAGGCATTTGTTCACCTAAGGAAGCCCCTGACGGGAATGTTCGGAGATTTCTCTGGAAGGACAGGCAGGGGTCGTAGCTTGGCCACTTGTGACCACAAAGCCAGCCATCTCTGGGGCAGCGGCTCAGGCTCAGCACTGTCTTGGCAACTCCGGGCAGGAGGACTGTGGCCCAAGTCCAGAGACACAAGGCTATCCCGCCCCAGGTGTGAGGGACCCACACCGAAGACAAAAGCCTGATCTGCCCCTTGGAAACCACGAGGTCGGGGCCATGTGTCCGGGGTCAGGGCATCGTGCCTCTCCTCCGAGGAGACTTCAATGGAGGCCTTAGTGTGTCCGCAGTCTCCCTTCCAGTGTTGCTCACTGAGCGTGGCTTATTCGTTCACATTGTGTTGTAGATTAAATTTTAATTTAATTCCAGTTTTGGAATAGGTAAGACATAGTTTCAAAGTCTAAATTTGTATAAAAAAAACAAAAAGGAAAAAGGAAAAAAGTCCCAACTGCAAAAAGGTACACCCAGAGAAATCCCAGTCCCGCCCTGCCCTCTTCACCCTGATTTTGCCCCACTCTCAATGGCCATCCTCGCTGGCTTTTTATTCACACTTCCAGTTTCTTTAAACAAATAAGAAAATGTGTTCTTCTTCCACTCCCTTTCTTACAGAAAAAAAAAAAAAAAAAAAGTTCTCCACCTGGTCTTTTTGCCTTACATTATAACCTAGAGATTTTCCCCGAGGGCTGGTATCTGAATGTCAGTAGCACGGTTGTGCCACACCCCCCTGGAGAGAGGGACCATGGCATCCCTTCTTGTGTGTCCAACTTCCAGTCTGCCGCACCAATAGCCTGGTCCATGGTCTCTCTGCACAGGGGGAGGCGTATCTGTGGAATCGAGCCCCAGAAACGGCGTTGCTAGGTCAAAGGATAAATGCAGCTGAATTTGGAAGGAAAGTTGCATATTTCTGTTGTTGTGAGAGCAGTGTATGTGAGCGCTGTTTTCCCTGAAGCCTGGCCATCAGACTCTAGTGTCCAATTTGGGGGGTTCTGACAGTCTGATAGATGAGATGTGATAGTCTCGGTGTGGTTTTGGTTTGTGTCTCTGATGATGGTTGAAGCTGAGCATCTTTTCATAGGCATAAGAGCTTTTGCATTTCTTTTTCTCACAATTCTTAAGTCCTCTGTCCATCTTTTCTGTTGGGTTGTTGTCCTTTCTCTTCCTGGTTGATCCTGAGTTTTAGACTCTCCTGGATGCCCTGGAGCACAAAAAAAGTGACTTTGAGGAGAGACATACCGAGAAGGGACCCTGCATCCTCAAAGATCAAATATAAAAGCTAAGAATCTCACTGGCCCCTGTCTGAGAAGAGAAATACATTCTTCTCCAATGACAGCAGAGAGGCAGCCCAGGAAAGTGGTCTGAGCCTCAGCAGTTCCCCCTGTAGCCCCTCTCCCATCAGAGGAGAAAGCTAGCCTTAGAGAAATGAACAACAAATGCAGGGTCCGCACCCAGGTGGCAGAGCCGCCCTCAGCTCCCAGGTCCTTAGAACTGGACTCAGTTTCCCCTGCTCCCCGGTCTTGATGCAGCCCCAAGATGGTCACTTCCAGTCTGGAACCCCGCACAGAGCTAGCTTGGAAGAAAAGCTGAGCTTTCCTGTTCCCTCCCTTCAATCAGGGGTGAAGGCACAACCCAAATAATCAGGAGCCTTCCTCCTCTCCTCTTTGGAGCCCCCAGAGAGCAGTGGGAGGGAAGGCAGCCTGGAGGCCCCCTGGAGGAGGCAGCATGTGGGGGCAGAGGTGAGGCTGTCACCCTCAGAGGCTGGCAGCTGTTCCCTCTCCCCAGCAGAGAGCTGGAAGAAGGTGGGAGCCTCTGTGCCCATTTCCCCCTAGCTCCCATTCCTCCTGGCGGTGAGAGGAGGAACCCCATGCACCAGAGGGTCCCAGGCTCCCAGAAGGCACTGCCCTCTTCCCTGTATCCCTGGCCCGAGAATCCAGCCCCCTGGTTCCTGGCTTTAGATTTGTCCCCAGTATCTTCCCCCTGCACCAAAGTTAAAACTCAGCACAAAAAAAAAAAAAAAAAAAAAAAAGCCACATCATCTCCCAGGGGAAATGCACTGCAGCAGCCTCCTAAGCCTTTCAGTCAGGATGTGCTTTTCTGGAGCCGGACTGAACTCTCCACCAGGCCAGCCATCAGAGTCTTTCTTCTTTCATTCCTGCTCTGAGGTGGAGAGCCCAGCCCGAGTCCTCTGAGCCTGGCCCCTGCCCCAAGGCAACTCAGAAGCCGGCAGGGCACCAGCCTGCACCTCCTCCGTGTCTTTTGCCCATGCCCTCAAGGGAGAAGACCCTGGTGCCCTCTGTTCTCGGAGGCCTCTCCCTCCTCCAACATCAGAGACCTCCTCTTTCCACACACCCGTTGGCTTCAACTGCTCTTGCATGTGCCATCTGCTGGAAGGTTAACCGGCTAATTAATCTCTCTCTTTTTAAAGATTTTATTAATTTATTTGACAGAGAGATCACAAGTAGGCAGAGAGGCAAGCAGAGAGAGGGGGGGAAGCGGGCTTCCCGCTGAGCAGAGAGCCCAGTCCAGGACCCTGGGATCATGACTTGACCCGAAGGCAGAGGCTTAACCGAGCCACCCAGGCGCCCCGGCTAATGAATCTCTTAAGGAATCTTCTCTTCAGTACACTCAGCCTTTCCAGGGGCCTCTTCCTCTGGAACAGCAGCCCCTCTCTGAGAATTTGCCATAAGCATTCAGGAACCTCTCTCTCCCCAGAGCTGCCCTTGGGCCCTGGTTTAAGTCAGCCCCCACTATGCAGCTAGTCTCAGTCTTTTTTCCTCAAGTCTTCTCCTTCTCAATCCTGAGGGCAGCGTGGAGCAAACAGAAGGAGCACTTCTGGGTAGCAATCTCAGAGCAGTGCTGTAGGCCGAAGTTGCACGGATCCCAGCATGGAGAAGGGGGGTTCAAGGCCACAGAGAGCTCACCAGCCTAAGTAGTGCAATGAAAGAGCCTGCTGAGAATCAACACAAAAACACAGCAGGCCTGGCTGGCTCTCACCCTCTTGGGACTTCACAGCAGAACTAGGGAACTGGGGATGGAAACAGCTCTAATGGCCAAGGTAGAATCAGAGTGTTCTTAGCACACAAGAAATGAAGGGAGTAGTCCCCTGCTTGCAGGAAGGCTCCCTGGAGGAGGAAGAAGGATTTTAAACTGGAAGACAGAGGATTTCAACAGATGGAACAACTAGCTCAGAGGGCTTGGCTCTTAGAGGCAGGCACATGACACATGTACTTGAACAGAGGACCAAGTGGATGGAGGAATGCATGAATGGTTTGGGCGATGAAATGGGACAAGGCAGATCTCTGCTCCAGAAATGCACACGACAGTGAGTGCTGGGACTCTAGAGGTCAGGCAGTGGGACCTGCCCTATCCTGGCTTGGAGATGGGGAAGCCACTGCTGCACCACCGAGCTCCTCCATTCTGCTCTGGGCCAGGCCTCCTAGGGATGTGTGGGTGTGGGAGGCTTGAGGTGCAGTGGCAGGAGGGAATGCCCTCTGTCTATGCCTGGAGGTGGCTGGGGGCAAAGGGAGCCCTCAGGTTTGCTCTGACCTTGGCACCGGCTGCGGGTGTTGCAGGAGTGGGCAGACGCCTGTTGCAGGGGACTCCGCAGCGTCCACGCCTACATCCTGGTCTACGACATCTGCTGCTTTGACAGCTTTGAGTACGTCAAGACCATCCGCCAGCAGATCCTAGAGACGAGGTGAGGGTCCACCTCTGGGGACTCCAATGCTATCCACAGCCCTGGAAAGGGGAAGGGGGGGGCGGTGGGGAGGAGGGCATTGGTGACATACCCTCTGGTTCCTGCACACACATCCAGACATACTCATTTTATTGTCCCTATTCCTAATAACTCACTTTTGGTTTCTTACCATGGGGTGGCTGACTAGTCTAATGCAGTGGGTAAGAGCCGGGGCTCTGGGAGCAAAACTGCCAGGGCCACGTATCTGTTCACTTTAACCCAGTTAACAGATAAGCCTCAGGTTTCAAATCTGTCAAATGGGGATAACAGACCCACCTTTTAGATCAGTTGTTCCCGTTAGAGAATATAAGGCACCCCGAGGACTGAGCACTGTGCCCGGAACAGAGGTAGGGTAGTAGTAGCAGTATTGACCAGGTACAGCCTGCCCTTCTTGAAGTCCAGGGGTTGGGAGACCAGGCTGTGTCGTTCTGAAATCTCCTCCCGCTCCCACCCCGCAGGGTGATCGGCACCTCGGAGACGCCCATCATCATCGTGGGCAACAAACGGGACCTGCAGCGCGGGCGCGTGATCCCGCGCTGGAACGTGTCACACCTGGTGCGCAAGACCTGGAAGTGCGGCTACGTGGAGTGCTCGGCCAAGTACAACTGGCACATCCTGCTGCTCTTCAGCGAGCTGCTCAAGAGCGTTGGCTGCGCCCGCTGCAAGCACGTGCACGCCGCCCTGCGCTTCCAGGGCGCGCTGCGCCGCAACCGCTGCGCCATCATGTGACGTCGCGCCAGCCCGCGGCTGCACCCCGACCGGCCAGGCGGGGGCCGCCCCCCCCCCCCGGGGACTGCGGGGTGGTTCAGGCGGGGAGCGCCGGGGGAAGGACTCGGGCTGGCCAGCCCTGGCAAGCCCCCGCAGCCGCGGGCCCTGCGGGGAGAGGTGGAGGGCGAGGGGAGCCTCCCACGACGGCCAGGTCCAGCCCCTCTCCGCATCCGTCTTCCTGGGCCCGCCGCCTTTAGTGCTGTAGCTAGCGCCGTGTGCCCGGCCGGGCCCCAAGGGGCGCCTTGGCCTTTTGGGATCGGGAGGGTGAGCGCGGGGCTTGGGGGTGGGGAGGTGCTGCTTTGGCCGTGGGGGCCCCCACCCGTCTTCTCCAGAGAGAGTGTCTGTCATTGCCCTGCATCTTCTTTCCCCGTGTCTGTCTGCCCAAGCATCTGTTGGTCCTTAGCTATCTTATCCACCCTCCGCTCCGCCTTCCCCAGCTCCGTTCACAGGGCTCTCATTTCGTTCATCCCCTTGTCACAGATCCTGGCAGCTTCTCTATGAGGCCAGCCTCTGGACCGTCAGCACCACCGGCACAGGGCAGAGAGATGCAGGTGGCCCAAGGACCCTAATCGGGGTCTGAGGGTTGAGTCCTAGGTCAGTCAGGAGGAGAAGGCTGAGCTCTCCCCGTTCCAGGGAGATCTCCCCGCCCAGCAACCCCCAGAGACACAACAACCTACCTTCCAGCCTTAACTCGATGGTCCATCCCTGCCGGGTGCCCCTCATCCCCTTCCTGACCCCAAAGCCAGATCACCCCCTGGGTTACAACTTTTTTCTTGATGGAGTGTGGAGAGGGAATCCCCCAAAGGATAAATTTATTTCCACGATGCCAGGTTCCAGCCCTCTATTCCCTCCTGCGTTGGGTGGTCTGCAAGATTGGGGGATGTTGGGTTTGGGGGGCTGGTGGTGGGCAAGGTGGTGCCTCCCGGGGTTGGGAGGGGGTGGTTAGGTTGTACTAGTGAAGACTCTTATCTCCCCCATCCCACTCCAGTCTGACTGCCCCAGACCCTGCCTGCCTTGAATCTCAGATTTTCTCTGATAAATCTGGGGAGGGGCAGAACCAGGAAAAGAATTATGGGGACCCCTGTGCTTGGGGGAGATATGCCCACACCTCCACCCCTCGATAGAGGCCCTCAGGATCTGATACACCCTTACCCCAACACCAGTTGGCCCTATGCCCTGACTCACTCCACCCCATTTTCTCCGGCTGCCTGGCCGGTTTCTACCTCTTGTCACCGGAGCTGATCACTGTCAGTTTTGTACCGATTTAGAAAAAACAAAATCCATAAAGATATTAGGACCGGCCTGAGGGATTACTGGGGTACTTGGAGGATGGGAACAATGGTGCGTGTCCCCTGCCCCTAGCTGAGTTCTCCTTGAGGCTAAGTCCTGGGCCCTGGTGTGGTAGGATGATAGGAAGGTCCCTCGTTAGAAGAGGGGCAGATAAATCAACCCAGCCTCAATGTAGCCAAGCTGCAGTGTATAGACCAGAAAATCAGGTAGCCCAGAGCAGTGATGGAGCAGATTTGGGGGAGGGGTCATGGGTAGGGAATTTATCCAGATCCAGTGTGAGAGGGAATCTGATTCTCCCTTCCACTTCCCCAGCTGATCCTCCCTCCATCCGTGGGGTGTAGCACAGTGCTTCAGTGACTGCCCTGACCTTGGACAGTCCAGTATTTCTGGGTTCTAGTCCCTGCTGTGTTGCATGACTGGGCAAGTGACCCGCCCTCTCTGAGCCTCCCTCTGAGACAGAGGAGGTGGCTCCCCTTCCCCACACCTTGGAGTGGCTGGGAGGGTAAGGAAGAGGGCCTGCCCCCTTTGATCCCCTGCATCCCTGCCCCCTGGTGCACCCAGGGGATGGGTGAGGGATGGCAGCATCTCACCTGCCCCATCATTATCACCCCCAGCTGAGGCACCTGAGGTGGGCATGGGGGACCCAGGCCTCTGGCTGCCCCTTATGGGAGCCATTGGAATGTACTGCCTGTCCGGCCCCCCTCACCCCACTCCACTGCACTCCAGGTATTTGATTTTGATTCCCTCCACCCCCATTCTGAGTCTCTGTCCGCCCCCCCATCAGGGTTTCCCACCACAGGGTCTGGAAGTGTGTATGATGCCCATTGCGCTGTGATCGGAAGTCAGATTAAAAATCAGGGAGTGTTTTCCCTTGTTTCTGTACAAGGTGTTGGCTCAGTTCCTGCCCTGGGAGGGAGAGGGCTCCCCTTCGGGGCCTGTCTGCTGAGCTCAGCTGTGGGAGGACTGTCAGGGCGAGGAGGCTGCTCTGAGTCCCAGAGCCTGGGTCAACCAGAAAACTAAGAAGTTTGGGACTCCCCTCTCCACCTAGCCTCTGAGCACTCCCACGCTGATCAAAACCATCACGAGGGGAAGTGAGAGGTCTCCCACCAACACTCTCGGGAAAACTTTCATAACTGGGCTCAGTCCCAGCTCCTGCTGCGGTGTCTTTGTTCCCAGTTAGGGCTGAGCCTCTGCAGCCCCTTCGTGGCTATAGATGTGATAAGAGCTCTTCACCATCCCTCTTGACTTGGAGTGATCTCAGTTTCCAAAACCGAGAGCAAAGCTTTGAAGTCCTGCCGGCTTGTGTGTCCCTGTCCTTGGTGCTGACACATGAGTGGCTTCCCGGAGAGAAGGGCTGTCTGGCAAGGTTGGCTGAGCCTCAGGAGAGGAGACCTCTGTCACTCGCCCTGCCCCTGCCCCCACTCCCTGTCCCTCATCCCCTTCCACTCCAGTGGGTAACGCTTGAAGCTATACCTTCCTGCACCTGGGGAAATGCTTGAAACTGTGCCTTCTGCACCACCACAATCCTCGAGTGACGGACTCAAGAAGCTTGGGACTCAGGAACAGTCCCAAAGTGTTTAATAACTTACAAGACTTATGGAAACGGTGGCCGTGGCCAGAGGCCAGGAGTTTGGGGAGCTGTTCTGGGAGAAGGCAAGAAAACCTAGGGTGGCCTCGGTGTCCTGAAGTTGGAGCGGGAGATTGAACCAGTATTTGTCTTCTGACCCCATCCATACCCTCTCCCTTGCCCAGGCCCTGGATGGAGGTGAGGGACCTTGCTCTCTGTTCCTGCAGCTGGGAGTCCAGTGGATAGCTGGCATCCTTTTCACTTCCTTCTGCCCCAGACTCACAGGCTCAGAGCTGGGAAGGCTCCTCCTTAGACCCAGGACTCCTCCTCAGGTGGGAGTGGGGCTTGATCAAGCTGCAGGAGACCCCTGTCCTCCGAAGCCTGGGGGTTGCTCTTCAGTGGGGCAGCTGGTTCTCCCTTCTTTCCTTCCTCCTCCTCCCCTGCTGAGGCTCCATCCACCCCCACTCCCTTGGTGCCCAATGCTGCTCTCCCCAGTCTGCCCCTGGGGAGTGCCCTGGCTGAACCCACATGGAGGTAAGCCAGTGGCCTGGGGATGCGTGAAGGCTGCTTCCCAGGCCTGTGGTCCCTCCGCGGCCGGATTTTGGGCCTCAGCTTTAGCTTGTAGATGGATGGGACTCTCTGGGGCTTTCGGAGTGTTCTCTTAATCTTGGCTGGACATTTGTCAGAATTGGGGTCTGAGGGTGAAGATGTGGGGGCTTCCAGGTTGGCTGACACAGTGGGGCCTGAGCAGTCCTGCCTTCCCGGAGCTGGTCCCTTCATCCCGGTGCCCTTGGCACTCAGGCTTGCCTTTACCTTTGACCCACTCTCTCTGGCTCCCAGTTTCCCTTTGGGGCCTCCTGGGCCTTTTGGTAAGGCTCCCTTAGGGGAGCCTGTAGAGGCTGCCTTCCAGGCTCCCAGGTCCACTTTAACAAGGGGTGGGGGGCCCTGAACCAGTTCTTGTATGACTTTGTCATAAGGACCTCCAGGCTCAGGCCACCGCCCACCTAGGCTGGGAACGTAGACTCCACTTCGAGGGATGACTCCAGACCCTGTGCCCTGGGGGCAGGCACCCCCCACCTCTAGAAGCGTCATGTTGGCCAAAAGCTCCTCCTCAAGACTGTGGTAGATAGCTTGATCCTTGGTTGCCTCCAGGGGAAGGGGAGGGTATCGCTCCTCCAACACCTGTGGGCCCAAGCCCCAGGGCTCCCCAGCTTTTGCTGTCACGTGGCTGTCCATCTTCTGGTCCCCTTGTCTCGCATTCACAGAGAAATCCCCATGTCTGCATCCAGCCAGGTCCCCAGGGACAGCCCTTGAGATGGGGTCACTCTCCAATTCTGTCATGGGACCTCCACTGGCAATACCTGGAAAGCTGCTTCCTGGGGTGGGGGGGTGGGCAGGGGGCAGCCGGATAGGGAGCTTGGTGGGCCCTTTAACAGGGGACAGAGAACGGGCAGCTGGTGGCTCCCTGAGCTGGGAGGAAGCACCCTCAGCCTCACCCCTGGGTGGTGGCCTGAGGCCTATGGGCTTGGCTGGGCTGGAGGATTGAGGAAGCGGAGACAGTCCTCTTGCTGGTGTCCTTTTGGTGGTGGCTTCAGGGACTTGGAATCTCTGGGAGGCGGAGGCCCTGGAGAGAGTTCCCTGGCTGTCTGTCTCCTCACGAAAGCAAGATGTGGGAGTCGTTCCTCTGGGATGTTCAGAGGAGTATCTCTCCTCTCTCTTCCCTGAGGAGCTCCACTGTGGGTCTTGGCCCCTACGGGGGGATGAGGAGTTGGGGCTGGGTGGGCTGTCCCCAGCTGGCAGCTGCCTCCAAGACAGGGTGGGTGACTGATCCTGGAGCCTGAAAGGGAGAATCATAAGGCCAGCAGGACCATCTCATCCAGTCCCCTGGCTCCAGGAAGGGAAGACATTTCCCCAGCCAGAACACCAAGGGGGCCAGAATTCATGTTGAATGAAACAGATGCTCTCTGTCCCTCTGTGCCTGCCTGAGTCTTCCTTATGACAGATACTGTTCAAGTTTATTCTCCCTCATTCCCCTGTGTAGCAAACAGAAGCCTGGTTTGGACCCTGGGTTATTTCGGGTCCCAAACTACAACTCCCGAACCTTGGGGGAGGGGGCGTCTGAGTGTGTGTTCTACTGTGAAATGGCAGAAGGTCCTTGGGAAATCTCTATGGGCCTTTATGGGCCTCAGCTTCTTCATCTATGTAATGGGAGGGGGTACAAAAAAGCTAGATGATCCCAATGGTACTGACTGGGTGCCTTTTTGGTTCTGAACACCTGGGGTAGGGGCACTGCCAGGAGACCTGCTTCCTTTATCTTGGGGAAGGGGGGAGCTCTGAGAATGTGAACTCCAAAGAAGAAAGGGACCCTGCTCTGCCCCTCTCCCTTATACCTCAGGAATGGTGTTGTCTCTCTGGGAACTCCCGCCTCTGCTCCCCGTTTATTGTGGGCTCTAGGGGAGGAGGAGGCTGGGGGCCTCAGCTTCCGGCCTGAAGAGGTATATGTCTTCCAGTCCACGGGGGGCAGCGGGCTCTGGGAACGGCTGATCGTCATCGTAGGTTGGGGCTGCGAGGGCCCATCCTGCACCCTCACCTCATGCTGCGCCGGTGGGACAGGAGGCTTCTGGAAACTGCCCGTCTTGTGTGCTACCCACACAGTCCCCCCAAGAGAGAGGAGAGGAGGAATGGGTTAAGTTCCTGCTGATAAGGTCCACTGTTCTGCCCTAGCTGTCCCATGTCCCGAACCCACATTAGAGACAGTAGGACCTACGGTGGCAGTGCCAGAGCTTCCTTATAAGAGTTCAAAGGATGAAATCTGGTCAGGGGGTCCAGTTTGGGGTGCTAATGGAGGTTACGGGAGGACTAAAGAACCCTCCAAGTCATACTTGGTGCCACCACAGGGCAGTACAAAGCCAGACCTCAGCCGTGCCAAGAGGCCCCTGACCAAATGCTGATTCTGTGTGTTTGGCGTCATCTTGTGGCTATGACTGGTATTGCACTAGGGCTGCCTCCCTCGTCATACCACTACCTTAAAAAAAAAAAAAAAAAAAAAAAAAAAAAAAAAAAAACCACACCAGTACCTTCTATAGTATCTTCCTTTCTCCATCCCCACATACTTCTTGTCCCTGGAGATCAGACCTACTTCCTACCTCTGCTTCTGGCCTTCCGACCCAGAGCCACAGGGAAGGGACGGACTCTCAGGGGACTCACAGAGGGATGTGCACCGGCAAGGGTCATGTTTGTCCAGATAATGACTGAGGGTGTCCCAGCCGCCCCCCACACGCACCATCACGTGGTTCCGGAGGATCTGTAGGGGACAAGAATGGGGTTGGGGGCAGGATGGAGGGCGTCTCCTCTTCCTGGAGCAGCCTACTGTTTTCCAGGAGGCACTCCTATCCATGAACACACGATCACGAAGGTTCTCCTTGCACAGGTATATTGTTGGGGGGTTGGGGGCATTGTGTATTTTGCAGCCTGCCTCTCCTCCACAACTAGCATCGGATAACACATGTTGTCAAGGGTGGCGGCCAGCCTGACAAACAGGCTGACAAACAGTTGCCCCACAGCTAGATGAGGGATCTCACAAGCACTGTGCACCCTGGCCCCGGAGCACTATCTTCTCTCCCTTCACTGGAAAGAGATTTTCACCTGCACATGCCTGTATCAGAAATGTGGCCCAGGGCCACCTGGGTGGCTCACTTGGTTAAATGTCTGACTCTTGATTTTGGCTCAAGTCTATCTATCAAGCCTATCTCAGGGTTGTAAGATCGAGTGCTACAACGGGCTCTGTGCTGAGTGCGGAGTTTGCCTGGGACATTCTCTCTCCCTCTATGCCCTGCCCACCCACCCCACCCCTGTCTCTAAAAAAGTGGTCCCGCTTTGTTCTGTAATGAGTGTGTCAAGGAATCCTGGGAGTCCCATCCACCCTGGGTCCACTCTGGGACCCTGGGACAGGTCACAGTGTCTCCAGGTTTCCATTTCCTCAGCTGAAATTCCTTGTCCCGACCTACTTCAGAGAGCTCTTGGTTCAGGGTCTGGGTGAGGACCCAGGAAGCTGGCTCCATCTCCAGTAATGGCCTGTGATCAAGGAGAGGGCTTGGCCAAGCCTCTAGGTACAATCTGTTTCTGGTGAGGCGTGACCGGTTATGAGGGGATGGGCAGCGAGGGGCACATCTCTCATCTGGACTGCTGCTCACTCTGCAGGATATACCAAACCAGGCATGTGAGCTATGGACGATGGGGCCCATGTGGCTGGGCTGTGCACTGAACACAAACTTGGGGTTCTCATGCCTTTTGCTCTGACCAAGCATGTGGAGGGAGTGGAGGCAAAGGACATTCAGGAATATCTGTCATACTTCATTGCTGCCTGGACACTCATCTGCACTGGGCTAAGGTGGAGAAGATGGGGGGCAGGGTTCTGGCTGCCCTAATGGGAGGAAGGGGCAGGATCACCAACTTTGCCAATGATCTTCCAGGAAATCTGCAAGGGAGAGAAAGAAAGCCCCAAGGCCTGATAGGTTGGGGTGAATGGTGACTTCCTGTCCTTGCCCTCAGTCCTGGGCAAAGTCCCATGAAAGGCATCCCCATTCCGCTGATCCAGGGGACACCCCAACACCAGTCCCCAGACTTACCCGGATGAAAATGAGGGTGTTAGAGTCCCCCACGCGGTACTTCCCCTCAGACACTTTGACCATGGGGAACTGAACTGGGCACGTGCATCGACTCACGAGGTTCCGAACCTGTGGGCAGTGATAAAGGGCTCAGTCTCCCCTCTGCACAGGTGCCCAAGCTCCCTACCCTCTACCCTGGGTCAAGCCCAATGAGAGGGAGCCTGCCTGTCCCCAGAGCCAGCCTCCAAGTCAGGGCTGGGGGCTGAGAAAGGAGCTTGAAGACTTTTAATGTCCACTGAGAAGGAGACCTTGAGTGCCTATAGTCCAAGTGCCCTTGTGGGTCAGTGGAGAAATGATTAAGAAGGTGGACCTTGAAATCTGACAGGTGTGGGCTGGAGTCCTGCCTCCACCGCACCACAGGCCTTGGGCAAGTTAAGGAACCTTCCTGAGCTGACTCCTGGGTAGTAGAGATGGGTTAATCCCAGTAACCTCCCACGCAGCGCCCCCTCGGTGCCAGACACTGTTCCAAGTACTTCCTATACGCTGGCTCATTTAATATACAGCGGCCATAGAAAGAGGGGACTAGTTAAACCTCCACGATACGGATAAGGGAACTGAGGCACAGAGAGGTTAAATAATTTGCCCCAAGTCACACAGCCGCGGAACAGTGGAACTAAGACTTGAACCGAGGCGTCGGAGACGGTGCCAGAGGCTGTGTTCTCAATAGCCGAGTGGCGGGGGCTCGGTGAGAGAGATCCAGAGCGCGGGATTTTGATGAAAACGTAACAAGCAGCTTAGCTGGGGCGATATGTGATGAGGATCGAGGCCCCGAGTGGAACACGGCTGACTCAAAGCCGCACCGAGAATTCATTCGCTGGGGGTGGTGGGGGCTCTGGGGCTCGAGATGTAGGCGGCTCGGACCCGCGCGCGCCGCGGGCAGGGGGCGGGGCCGACGGGGCGGGGCGGAGCCGGAGGGGCGGGGAGGGGGAGGGGCGGGGCCGGCGGGGGCGGGGTGGGGCCTGGAGGGCGTGTCCAGAGCCCCTCACCAGCTGATCCAGGTGGCGGAAGTGACAGGGCCGCCGCGCCGGCGGCTCGGGAGGCGGTGGGTCCGGCGGGGGCAGGGCCAGCTCCTGCCGCAGCTCCTCGTCTATCTCCTCCTCCAGCCGCACCAGGGTGGGCGCCGCCACTCCGAAGCGCCAGGCTCGGCGGCCCAGCTCCAGCAAGCACAGCACCACGTTCTTCACGTTCTTGCGTAGTACCAGGTCCTCGGTCTCGAACATCACCACCTCTGGAGAGCGGGGCGGAGGGGGAAGGGGGGCAGGTAGCCTGAGCCCCCTGCTGACCTCCGCCCAGCAGAGGAGCTGGTAGAGCCCTGGGGCGGTCCCAGGCGCGGGCTGGAGGCACCGCGGAGGGGTAGGTGGGGGTGGGGGCTCGGATCGCCAGGTCTGGGAGTCAGGCCGGCCCCTAGGAGGGGTCTGAGCAGAATTGTTCAGTCACTCAGAGCAGAGTAGGTGGCCCGCCTAACAGGACAGGCTGGGGTGAGAAGAGGTGACACAGCCAAGCAAAGAGGCCCGGAGCCCCACTGTGGACTAGCCCCACCTTGCCCTTCTCTCTACTCCGTTTGGCAATAGGGGTCTAGGAGTAAGAAGCAGTTTGTTCTGCCTCCCACCCGCAAGGCTCATCTCTAATATCCAGCAAACATCTGGAACAACCCTCAGCCCACATATAACCAGGCAAGGTTGAGCCTGACTGCCCGAATTGGAGTCCTGATTCTCCCACCCAGCAGCTGTGTGTCCTTGGGCTAGTCCGTGAGCCTGTCTCCTCCTCTGTAAAGTGGGATGTAGACTATTTCAGGGGGTTGCTGTGAAGACAGTCGTTAGGCGTCTGCAGCCAGGATCTGGCTACATGGGAGGTGCTCGGTCAGACACTGGCTTTTCTCAGCCTTCGGGTCTCGCTCCGCACTGCCTTACCAGCAGCCAGGAGCTGGGCCTGACTCTTCCCTCTGCCTGACCTCACACTCGTTTTGGCCTGGAGGATGGCACAACATCCAGCTTCATCCCACGAGGCCTAGGAGATGAGGGACCCTGTCCTGTCCCTCGCCTGTGCCTCACAAGCTTCAGCACAGCTGGCCCCACCCTAATGTCCGTCTGCCTCCCTGTCCTCCCCGCAGCCCACCCTGGCTTCTCCTAGTCATCCAAACACAGCACCTTCTTTGTGCCTTTGCCCCTGCTGTCCCCTGCCTAGAATTCCCTTTCCCATAAACTTCTATTTGTTCCCCAAAACTCAGCTTAAATCTTCCTCCTCTGAGTGGACTTTCTTGGCCCCCACTACCCACCTGTTTCCTCCCCGGCTCCTCAACACATAGACTTCTGTTTGGGGCTTTTAGCACACTGGGCTGTAATTTGTGAATCTGTTCATCTGTCTCTCTTCCTAGCATGAACTCTTTGGACTGGGTCTCAGTCCTCTTGGTCCTTTGTGCCCAGCACAAAGGAGATAGGGACTAAGCGTATGTTTGTTGAATGAGGGCATCATTGAATCAACACATTTATTTACTGACTCAAAGCCAGTGAGGAAAGAGGACCTGGCTCCTGACTTCTGGTGCTGGAGACTTAGAGAGGAGGTGGGTTCTGGCAGGATAGGGGCGTGGGGAGGGGAGGCAGGATGGTTTACCTTGGATGCCCATCTCCTTTCGACACCACTGGATGAAGTTGGAGACGTTGTCCCGAGCCTGGAAGGTACCCGGCTGGGCGGCCTCATTGCAGGAAACCCCAGCCCGAGGCAGGGGAATCCTTTGGGCTCGGGCAGGTGCCTCAGCCAGGAAGGCCAGGGCGGCCTCAGTGATGGCATTGGCATGCCGGCACAGCACCAAGCCTGTCTCCAGGACCTGCAGGAAGTTGGAGGCGTCGATGTCCAGCCCGTAGAGATCCCGAAGCCACTCAGCCAAGTCCTCCATCATGGCTTCCAGGTACTGCTCGCTGGACTTAAAGGGCCGGATGCTACGCACTGGTGGCCCCAGGGTCCCAGGCCTCCTCCTGCGTCCCCCAGGCCGGGGCATGGTTGGACCCTCAGCAGGGAGGAGATGGGTACCTGTCTTCACTCCTGCTACCTGCTGGGCCTTGGCTGGTTCTCCCTGACTCAGGGGTGCCCCTTCTACCCTCCGTGAATCGAGGACTTCCGGCTCTGCTACTTGCCGGCAGCCTTGGCCCGGCCCCCGCCCCCCCACATTCCTCAATGTCTGCCGGAACTTTCCCTACTTGGTGGCCCTGCAGTGACCTCACTCTCGGGCTGCCCAGTTCGGCCAGAATTCATCACCTCCCAGGACAGACGGGGGTGAGGATACTGCTCTCTCCCCCTCAGGACTAGACTGGTCCAGCAGGCTGCCTCCCACCCCCCAGCGGCCGGCGGCAGCAGCAGCGGAGCGAGCCTCCCCACTCTGCTTTCCCCTCCTCTCCTTGGAGACCGCGCTGCTACAAACACTCTTCCTTAACCCTTGAGGCAGCCAGCCAAGGACTGCCCCGCGCAGCCCGCCCTGACCCTCGGAGCAGGGAGGAGAGGCTGGGGCTGGTTTCTCTCCCTGGGTTGAAGGATGAGGCTTTGGGGGGCTAGGGAGTGGGGGAGGAAAGCAGGGCTGGGGTTGCTGAACCCCTTGGTATTTAGCGAGCACTGTAAGATGGGGCTGAAGAAGATGCATCGCAGTAGTCTGAAGACATGACTTCACGCCTGGCCCCTTCCCTGGGGCCTGTATCCCTCTGTGACCTTCATATGCCACCTCGCCCCTCTGCGCCTCAGTTTCCTCAGCTGTACAAGGGGAATAGTGTTGACCTCTAGGGTGCTTTGAGGAGTAAAGGAATGATGTAGGTGGAAAGTTTCAGGACACGCGCCCACTCGGGGCGGGGTGGGTCCCAGCTCTCGCTGATTCTCCCAGCAGCCCTGCTGATGCCCCGTGATCCCTGCTTTCTCTGAGAACCTGCTCCATCCCCCACTCTAACCACAGGATTCCTCTAGAGCCGGCAGTGCATGCTGTCAAAACCGCAGCACCTCACCCTGGCCACAGCAAAGCTCCGTCAGTAAATATTCGGAAGTTCCTCCTATGTGCCAGGCACTATTACAGGCCTGAAGAGAGAACAATATGGAGGCTCCGAACATGCTGGTGGGGGGACGGGTGACAGGTGACAAACATGCAAATCCACGGTAGGTCAGATGGTGATAAATACCAGGGAGAAAAGGAAAGCATTAAGGGAGATGGGACAGTGGGTGGCATTTTATGTGAGCTTGTCAAGGGAAAGCCTCACTGATGTGGTGATATTTGGACAGAGGCATGAGGGTAATGAGGAAGCAGGCATTGCAGGTATGGGGGCGGGGAGGGTGTGCAGGCAGAGGGAACAGCCAGTGCGAAACCTCCAGACAGGAGCTAGGGTATGAGGCAGAGGGGACATGGACACCCAGATCAGGCAGCACTTTTCTTTAACTTTTGGAGATAATTTCCTTTCAATTATTTTCAAAAGGCATCAGGACCGTGATTATTGTGTCCATTTCGTAGATGAGGGAACAAGAAAACTGAGGTGGGCAGGAAGCCTCTCTATCTCCCGCTATAGAGGCTATAGCCTCTCTAGCTCCCGTAGGGTCCATTGGGTGTCCTGGCAAAGTGGCAGCTGATCTTCCCCAGGGGGAGAGAGCAAGACAGAAGCCAGTGTCTTCACTGCCCAGCCTGGAAAGTCATGCTGTCATTTCTACGATATCCCATCGGTCACCCAGGTCAGCCTTACATGGGAGGGCACTGTATTGGAACACGAATTCCAGGAGTCAGGGACCATGGGAAACCTTTCTAGAGGCTGGTTATCCCTGTACAGAAGGGCTAGTTGTTTTTTCATGTATGCTAATAAAATCCCATTATGTTCAGGTAGTGGAGCTACCTGAACTGGAGCTTTCTTGAAATGTGGGAAAGTGGGCCCAGCCCCAGAAGAGGAACCCTGATTGTTCAAGTCAGTCATGGCAGAGCTAAGATTGAAGTTTCTGCTGAGGCTTCAAGACACAGTAGAGGCAGCAAACCCAAAAAGGAGTAAGACTGTATGCACTCTTAATTGAGGCATTATCCAAAAGCTGCCACTTGATCCTCATATTTCTCTCCCACTAGACTCTGTCAAGAGTTAGGCTGTTGCAGAGCAAGAGACAGTTTGCAGAGAATTGCAGCTGTGCTGTGGGTCTTGTGGCAGGCCACAGAATGGCCCCCACAGAGAGCTGTGTCCTCATGCCCAGAAACTGTGGATGTCCCCTTAGAGGGCCAAAGGGACTGTGCAGATAATCCAGATTGTCAAGGCCGACATGAAATGTAATCACAAGTGTGGGGCAGAGGGTGGCCTGACTGCAGAAGTAGGAGAGATGTGCCGGTCAAGCAGAGATCAAGGGGGTCGCAAGCCAGCCACTCTGCAGCCTCTGGAAGCTGGAAGAAGCAAGGAGCAGATAATCCCATGGAGTCTCCAGAAAGAACCAGCCCTGCCAGCGCCTCGATCTTAGTCCTGTAAGAATCATTTCAGACTTCTGACCTTCAGAACTGCAAAAAAATGACTGGTTTTTTAAAAATTTTATTTATTTATTTGACAGAGATCACAAGCAGGCAGAGAGGCAGGCAGAGAGAGGAGGAAGCAGGCTCCCTGACGAGCAGAGAGCCCGATGCGGGGCTGGATCCCAGGACCCTGGGATCACGACCTGAGCCGAAGGCAGAGGCTTTAACCCACCATCCAGGTGCCCTGTGGGTTTTTAAAAAAAAAATTAATATTTTACTTATTTGACAGAGAAAGAGAGAGAGAGAGAGCACAAGCAGCAGGAGCGGTAGAGGGAGAAGGAGAAGCAGGCTCCCCACTGAGAAGGGAGTCAGGCAGGAGGCTCCATCCCAGGACCCTGAGATCAAGACCTGAGCTGAAGGCAGACGATTAACCGACTGAGCCGCAACATGGGGAGAAGCAGAGAGAGGGGCTTCAGTGGGACCAGTCAGAGAACCAGACGTTTATCGCCCGTCACTAGGGAGACTCAATGAACTGAAGTCTGTCTGACTCCTGTGTGGGAGACGGAAAATGCAAACTCTGGGCCTGCTAGCTGCTCCATGCTGGGGACCAAGGAGAGGGCTGCGCTGGAATCAGCAAGCAGTCTCCTCAGAGCCGGAACAGAGGATGGGTGAGTGCTTCCTGTGTGCCGCTCCGCCAAGGGAGGTGTCAACTGAGGGGAAGACCTCAGTAGAGGGGAAGCTGGCAGTGGACCAGCGGATTCCTGAGGGTGCAGGGGGATGAGTGACCCCCAGAACCCAGTGTGTCCCCCTAGATCCAAGAGACTCCCTGGATGAGGGCAGGAAAGGCAAACAGCAGTGGTGGGTCAGCTGAGAAGGAAGGAGAGGCAGAGCAAGAGGGAGGGAGGAGCACGTCTTCTGCCTGTCACCCCATCACACTGCGGCCACCTGTCATGGCAAGCCCCCGCTGGGGGGAGAGGTAACATTATATCAGCTTTCGGTGACCACAGTGCCCACTTCTCCGTGGCCTAACAGTTCTCTGAACAATTCATAAGACCTGTCTGAGTTGTCCTCCAGGGACAAGGGAAGGAAGCTTTCTTCCCCTTGAGCAGGTTTAAAGGGACTATAGGAGGCAAAAAAAAAAAAAAATTATTTTATAACTATACTCCCTGAGGCCTACTTGACCAAAGGTATTAATTACAACCAGGCCAGGTCAATCTTGGCCCTCCTGTCTCTTTTCTCAAATGGCTTAGGATGGGTGCGTGCCTCAGTTCTGGCCAGTTGAGGCTCAAAGAGAAGCCTGCTGGAAGGGTTCTGAGAAGTCCTGGCCCTGAGGAACCTTTCTTTCTGTTTTGGTCGTGATTGCTCCAGGCCAGGATGCTTGGAGCTGCAGCAGCCGTTTTGCAACCAAGAAGAGAGGCAAAGAAGGCAGAGGGGAAAGATGAGAAGATGCCTGGATCCTTCATAACCTCATCCCACCGCTGAGCCAACCCTGGAGCCCCCCACTTCTGACTTCTTTTCTTTTTAAAAAAGATTTTATTTATTTGACAGAGATCACAAGTAGGCAGAGAGGCAGGCAGAGAGAGAGAGAAGGAAGCAGGCTCCCTGCTGAGCAGAGAGCCCGATGCAGGGCTTGATGCCAGGACCCTGAGATCATGACCTGAACCGAAGGCAGAGACTTAACTCACTGAGCCACCCAGGCACCCCCACTTCTGACTTCTTAAGTGAACTCATACCTTTTAGGAGGCTTAAGCCATTATTAGTCAGGCACTCTGATATTCCACCAACTATATACATCCTAACATAATGTTCAAAGGGCAAAAGATATGTGTGTGTGTGTATTGTGTGTGTGTATATATATATATATACACACACACACATCTATATATCCCCACTTGGGCGGCCCTAATATCCCACCTTATTGGATATTTCCTTTTGTAACTTATTTTTATTGCTCAACTAGAATGAATACAGCATCTCTGTGTTATACCTGGTCATTACAAGTTAATGAGTTATGTATACTACTAGTTTACACGTTAAAAATCTAAAAAAGTACAAAAATTACAGCTTTCGGGGCATCTGGGTAGCTCAGTAGGTTAAGCATCTGACTCTTGATCTCAGCTCAAGTCTTGATCTCAGCATCGTGAGTTCAAGGCCACGCTGGTCGTGGAGCCCACTTTAAAAAACATTAGAGCTTTACTTTTGACAAATGATCTCATTTTGTCCTCTAGATTTCTGTGAATGGCAGGAAATAATGCATGTGCTAGCCGATAAAATGTAGCTCATTCTTTTCTGGACTTAAGCAGTTTCTTTTGGACACAGCTCCAATCAAGTTTGAATTCATACTCATCAGCAGTACAACTTCTCCCCTTTCAAGGGGTCTTCCAAGGTGGCATCTGAGAGCAGGAGGCACGCTTCTGTTCCTGGTGTAGTGGGACTACCTGTTGTGCTGCTTTCACTACAGACCGTATTACCACTCTGTGATCAATTTTTCATGTGGCTTTATGCTGGTATTTGTTTGTTATGACAACCCAACTTTTTAGGAAGTTCCCACAAAACCCAAAATACCCCTGAGAAGAGTGAATGGGGGAAAAAAAAAAAACCACACAACAACCCAACAACAATGAGTGGATACCCTAAGGATTATAAAGGGCTTCTGGGCAGAACCAAGTGGGAGAGGCAGGATGAAATGAATGACCAGACTAGAGGAATCTCCTTTTGTGTTTCTTGGTGGGATGCCCCCTAAAACCACTACCTAGCCTCAGTGGTTTGGAGGTGCCTGGGGCACCAGGGACATTGAATCTTAGTGACTCAAGAGGGTCATTCCATTCCTGGTGCCAGTGGCCAGGGGTGGCACCCACAGTGGCTTCTCAATTGGGGCGTTCCTGTGGTGGGATCTTGGCTGTGTTCACAATCCGTCTAGAGGGCCTGTCCAATTGCCAAGCCCTCTGGCCATTCTGCAAGCTACCACTATTCTTTCTCATTTAATTAGCCAGAGTGAGCTTTAGAATTTTGCCATCCAGAGCCACAGTGGTTCTTTTAGTAAATGTAAGGAGAATAGGTTTACGGGGAGATAATTCTCCATGGGTCTTTTGCAATTCTGCTTTGTCTCACAAATAGAGGCGCTGACTTTTCAAGGGTGTTTAACAGAGTGAACACTCTTGGAGGAGAGTGATGGCCTCTCTTTCTGGAGCAAAGTTCAGACTTTGGTGCTGCCCTTTACAGAAGATTTGGGTTCCTAAGCTCAGAGCTTCTTTGGTGATCTAGACCCCCGCATATGCAGGCATTCACAGGCCCGTCCCCAAGGCACCCAGGGGACAAGGGGCAGGCTGTACCGACAGGAACAGGCTGCTGCTGTACCATGAGGAATCCAGTCTTTTGTCTCTGACCCAGGAGCCTCATGTTTTTGGCACACCCTGGACACTCCAGCAAGCAAACTTGCTAGCACGCAAGAGGAGTCAAATTCAGACCCCTCCAGTTCTTGACAGGGTGAACCCCCTGTGACTAGCAGATTCCCAAGAGCTACTCTATGCTCCTTGTTCTATATGCCACCCACCAGCTTCCCCAAAACTGGGAGACCCCACTCCCCTTCAACCTCAGACTTGGATGGAAACCAAGTCATTTTTCCCTGTCAGACGGAGGCTCTCCAGAGCTGAGTTTGCATCCTCTGAGCCCTCAGCCTACTCCTGTCTCTGACAACACACACCTCTGAGAAGGCCTGGAAAATAAGTTCTGTTTCCAAGGCCCCGTGATTTTATCCCCCCCCCCCCCGCACTCCAATTCTCACACAGACACATACATGACATTCAGGAGCTACACCCAACTCTTGCTTGGGTCCTGCTTCCTACTGGACTTGGAGGCATTTCCTCGGCTTCTCAGAGCTAAGGCAATGAGCTGGAAGTAAGGGGCGTGGGGAGCCAGGGAGAGGAAGGATAGAGAGAAGACAGAAAGGGGAGGAGAGAACATAATGATACAAGTAAACATAATGCTTGGAGGGCTTTCTGTGGGCCAGGTAAAGTCTGGTACTGTGTGACTGTCTCTGATTTACAGATGAAGAGACTGAGGGTCAGACAACATGCTGAAGGTCACATAGCTCTTATATTTATATGGCAAAGCTGGGATTTGAACCCAGTCTACTGGCAGCTAAAGTCACCCCTTTCTCTCCTTTAATCCCTTGCCAAGAGGGAAGGTAGGGGAGGCACCTGGGTTTCAAGTGCTCTTGGAGGTTCTAAAAAAGGCAGCTATTCCTGGATAGAACCCTAAGGGCAAGTGAAGTTCCAGCCCCACCCCTTGTGATCCAACAGAGACCCTAGAGGTCAGATAAAGCTCCATGTGTTCTGGGAACTCTGTCTCATCCCAGTCCCTGATCGGAGAAGAGGGCAGCACAGCCTTAGGAAGAATGGATAAGCATGGTGAGTGGGGCTGGAGATGGGCTGGAGACTGAGGACAGGACCATTGACTCCTGTCAAGTGTGGCTGCAAAGCCAGTGTGGACCAGCTCATCCATCACCATGACGACCCCAGAGAAGAAGTCCAGCTTTTTCTCCGTTACTTGTACAAGCCCTCTCCTCTCTCTTTCCTGAATATTCCTGACATCTTCTCCATCATCTTCATCTGCTGTCTTCTCTGGCAGGGACTGCTGTGACAACGCCTAAGTGGGTGTCTTTGTCCTGTAGAGAGACTATCCTAAAACATAGCTCTGAGCATGGCCCTCCATCAGAATGCTCAGGGGCTCCCCACTCTTGAAGGGCAGACTCTGAACTCCATAGCCTAGCACCCAAAGTCCCAACCTTCCTTTCTAACCTCATTTCCTGTTCCCATTTCTCTCAAAAAATTTCCAGCATCCGTTTCTGGCTGTGCACTAAGCCTGCCTTTCACAACCAAAAGTCTCCTTAGTGTGTTTTCTAACAAAAAGTGCCGCAGACCCTGGTTTTTCAGCTTCAGCAACATCGGGAACTGGCAGATTCTTTGAAATGACTTTTTTTGGAAAGCTTTTGGAAATCTTGGATGAAATTCAGAGTCCCCTTGGTTACCTCCCTCCCCCCCACCTGAGGTGGTTGTGAAAATGAAGGGGCACAATGTGTGAAGAATTTCTCACCGTGACTGCATACAGCTGGTGCTCAGTACATGTGAGCTAGAACACTAATTGTATCATGCTCCTTTGTCCCCAGCCTCTTTTAAACAGGATGGGCAGGGACCAACAGGAATTCTCTTGACCTTTCCAGGGCAAACCACAGTGGTGTCTCCCCAGCCCTCATCCCCCTGCTTTTCCGTGGAAGTCTAGCTCCCCAACCCAGCGAAGAGGAGCACAAACACAGAGTGGTTCCAGGAGGGAGGGTAGGAGGTTGCTGAGTGGTGGAGTCCTGCCCGAGAGAGGCCAGGTTACTTCCCATGGCAATCCCACAGCGTCCTGCCTGCCACGATTACTGTTCTGAGTTCCGAAGTTTGTGCTCTACAGAAGGCTGGAGGGACACTGGTGGCTGAAATCCAGCTGGTAACTGGGATAAAGTCTGGAAGGAAGAACAAACACCTTTTCCTAACTGGCTCACTCCTAGGACAGCCTTTTCCTAACTGGTCTGCCGGTGGTGGTGGTGGTGGTGGTGTGTGTGTGTGTGTGTGTGTGTGTGTGTGTGTGTGTGTGTCTGTGTGTGCACGCGCGCGCGCGCCCCCGCGCGTCTTCCGTGGGTTCTCTCCTCTGAGATGTTGCCGCATCTGGGCTTGCTTAAGGCCAGCCTTGGGCTGGGCACTTGACAGAGACCTGCTACCTGCCTCACAGTCACCCCGGAGATGAGCATTACTTTTACAGATGGGAACACGGAGCTGGACAGAGGCGACGTGACTTGCCCCGAATCCTCAGCGAGGAAGCCTAGAAACCTGGGAAATGGGGGGCAGCCCGGCAGGCCCTGTCTCACCCTGGAAATCACCCTGCACACTCTGTAATCCTCGCTTTGGAATCCTGCTAACCTGGGGCAGTCCGTGCACACTGTCCTTCAGGCACCTGCCTTTTTTGGGGCGTGGGGGGTCGGGCTTTGGCCAGCAGTCGGGGTACCCGGCTCTTAGCGGGGGACAGCGGGCCTGCGCTGACCTCCCCCGCCCGCCCGCCCCGCAGGAGTGAAGACCCCCTTGTGGAAGAAGGAACTGGTGGAGCCGCCGCCCAGCGACGCGGAGGCGGCCGCAGAGGAGGGGTCGGAGGAAGGGGAAGAAGAGGAGGACGAGGAGGAGGAGGAGGAGGCGGCAGCGAGGCCGCGGGAGCAGAGTGGGGCGGAGGGCGAGGCGCCGCGCGGGGAGGCGGAGGGCGGCGAGGGCCGCGAGCGAGGCTCAGTGTCCTACTGCCCGCTGCGCCAGGAGTCCAGTACCCAGCAGGTGGCGCTGCTGCGACGCGCGGACAGCGGCTTCTGGGGCTGGCTTGTGCCGCTCGCGCTGCTGGGCGGCCTGGCGGCTCCCGCGGACAGGTAAGGGCGCGCCCCGGCCGAGGCGGGCGGCGGGAGCGGACCGCGCGGGGCACTGAACTTCCCGGCGGGAGGGGACCGCGGGGGGAGGCACCGAGCGTCCGGCGGGAGGGGACGGCGCGGGGCACTGAGCGACCCGGGCCCCGCGCAGGAAGCGGAGCCTCCCGGAGCCGCCTTGCGTGCTGGAGACGCGGCGCCGGCCGCCTCGCGCGGGGGGCTGTGCGCGCTGCGAGATCCTTTTCTGCAAGAAGTGCAGGAACCTGCACAGCCACCCGGCCTACGTGGCGCACTGCATTCTGGAGCACTCCAGTCCGCGAAAGGCGCGGGCTTCGGGGGGCGCGGGGGCCGCCGGGTGCCCCTGAGCGCGCCCGCCGCCAACCCTGGTGCCTTCCGTCTGCTCCTGACCCCGGCCTCTCCTCCACCACCTCTTCTCCGATGCGGAGCGCTCTCCCTCACACTCCTTAGAATTGCCCCTTCCCAGTACACCTTCTCCAAGCCCGCAGGCCGGCCCACGGTCGCCGCGGGCGTTCCCACCTGTCACCGTGTGCCACCCAAGGCTGAGCCCAATGTCCCCTGGAGCGCCTCCCGAGAGCTCCCCTCCGAGCGGCATCCAGTACCTCCCGCTCGCCTGACACGCATCCCCTGGTGCAGGCTCATATTCATCTCCTGGGTAGTTCAGGTCCTCTGGTCCAGTGGGCAGAGGCGTCGCCTAGAGAAACTAACCCCTGGGTTCCCTCGCGGCTGAGAAACCTGCCCCTGCCTTTCCAACCCCCAATAAAGCCTCTAACAAAATGTCAGAGCCTTGAAGTGGGGCCAGGTGGCTCCCTTGAGGGTGATAAAGACCCTCCTTCGCCTTCCCCAGTGTTCAGGTCAGAGGGAGAAAGGCGGGCAGAGCCCCTCCTCCCTCCACCTCCCCCAAGACAGGGTGGAACAAAGCCCTTGCATCCAAGGGCAGTCAAAGGCCACCCCCCCATCCCCACCCCCTATCGCACAGAGACGAAAAGGAAGGCAGAGGGCCAGGAATGCCCTTGGGGAGATGAGGGCTGAATCTGGCCAAATCATTCTCCCCTTCCCCTGGAAGCCTGGACTTGCTGAGGTCAGTGTTTGTGCAAATGAGGCACTGGCAGGTGTGTGGGGTGGGGGATGGGGGGCAGGGAGGACAAGAGAAGCAGATGCTGAAACGCTGAGACTGGCTGAGGCCGAAGACAAGAGAGGATGGAGAGCTGGTTCCTTCTCCAGGAATCCCAGCTATTCTTGGCCGGCCAGCCAGCTCCTGGAATGCTGCGTGTGTGGCCTGAAGAATGGGGCCATTGTAAGCACCAGGCCTCCCCCAGCCTGCAGGGACCCCAGCGCCTGCAGCAGCACTGCCCTCCAGAGAGGCTCTATCCTCTCCCTGCCACCCCGGCTCCCCAGCTAGCCTGGGGGTGAGGAAGGATGGGATCATTTTGCTTTTTCAGGCCACCTCTCCCCATCACAAGGACTCATAGTCTGTACTTGGCTTAAATGGAAAAGAATGTTGTTCCAGCCTCTCCAGCGTCCGTACCCCACCTGCTCTCACTGGAAACCATTCCAAGGAAGGCTGATGCCTGCTTTGGGGCCCACGAGCTGGGGGCTCCACTTTATTTCAGCCCCCCCCCAATGGCGCCCAGCAGGCCTGCATCAGTCTCCCTCTTGCTCTGGGTGCTGACCTCCCACTATTACCCCCAAAGGCTCTCTGAGGTTGGAAATCCTTGCATCCAACCCACCCAAGTTTCCTGGGATGAGGCTTCCCATTTAAAAAGACACAATTCTCCAAAAACTGAGCCAGGAGGTCCTGAGAGGAAGGAGACAGTCTTGCGAAGTGGTCCCAACCTCTCCATCGAGTTCTGCACCCTCCCTAGCCGCCCAGTGCTGTTGCCTCCCAGACAGAAGTGTACCTTTAGCAAAAGAAAAATCCCTAAGGCTTGGGGAGGAGAGTCCTTCAGGGGAAGGGCTGTAGGGTTGGAGACCCTTAATGGTTTCTCCTTGGATTGATCCCTTAAAGATCGATGTCTGAAGAGCACAAAGCTATTCTCCAGGGCACAAATGCAAACTTTCCTGCCTGGTCTTATGCAGGGAGGCTCAGAGGCTTCCAAGACAGGTCCTTCTCCTGGGGCAGAGGATACACGTTGGCCACGAGGGCACCAGCAATTCACTAAGGGGTGGGAGCATCAGAAGAGGGCGCCCCCCGAATTGGCATGCCAGCAGCCCATCCAGGGCAGCTCTGCGGCCCAGCGGCCCGAGGTGGTCACACGTAGTTTGGCCTGGTCAAGGCGCCAGTAGCGGTCATCTCTGAAGAAGATGATTGAACCATCCGGCCGTGGCAGGGCACCGCTGACCTCCTCGGGGACACCACCCCAGTCCCGCAGGCCTCGGGGGTAGTAGGGCTCCACCTGCAGTCCGTCTGGGGCCAGCACGTAGTAGCGGGCACCCTTGAAGAGGACGAGTCGGCCCAGAGGAGGGAAGAAGAGGGCGGCGTCGGGGTGGCGGGGCAGGCCCCCTGCCCTGCACAACTGTGGTGAACCCCACACTGGCTTGGGGCCCCGGAACCTCCAGCATCGGCTCCCTGTAGGGCATCGGGAGAGCCAGGGTGAGCTGGTGGCTGTCCCCCTCTGGTCCTCCACCTCACCTCTGTCCCCCCAGACCCGTGTTCCCCCTCATGTTGGAGACCAACATGGTCAGTACTTGTGATCATCAAAATGGATCTCACAGTATTAGTAATTTCGTTATACCCAGTTAAGGAGAGAGGGTGGTGGCCAACTTCCAGCAGGTGTCAGCAGAGGGCAGACAGCACTGCGGGGGCATATCCCTGAATGGGCAGTGGACCACAGGGAAGGCCAGTCACCACCGTTTCTGCGGATAGTTCTATGAGGGCAGGAATTTCTCTCTTTTTCACGACTGTATCCCAACACCCCCAACTGTGTCTGATGCATAAAAGGCAATATTTGTTGGATGAGTGAAACTATTTACCCAAATATACTGCACACTCCTTGTGATATGTTTTAATCCTCCTTCCCCAACACACTTGGATTATTTTTCCCATTCGAGATAACTCAAGTCCAAGTGACAGGCCCAACCTCACACAGCCAGGATTCCAAGGAAGCAGGATTTTTCTGTTGGATTGCGGAGCTCAGGAGTGATCCTCTGCTCTCCTCCTCTGTGGCCCTCCCACCCTTTCTCTCTGGGACAACCTCAACACCCATGCCCCGCAATCCATCACTGAAGGAACCTCCTGGTAGAGTTCCCTGGGGCCACAGGTTCAGAGTGGAATCGGGACTCCACCCCTCTTTTGACTTGGGAGAGAACACCTCCCTTCTCCAGGCCTCAATTTTCTCATCTGCCCCAAGGCTGGTACCTTTGAAGAAGTAGAAGTCTCCATTGTCCAATGATACGGCAGCAGCCTCAATGTGGGGGGGCAGCCCCGCCCACCTTTCCTGTAGTGGGCGTGGCTCTGAGACGTTGCCATCCGCGGACACCTCCCAGAAGTGGCTTCCTTGAAAAATGTACAGTCTCTGTTGCCCATCTGTCCGGAGACAAGAGAGTTGAATGACCATCAGCCTCTCCCTGCCTTTCTAGGGAAGGTGCTTTCCTAGAACCAGCTTCCCAGACTCAGGAGAGAGGATGTAGTGAGCACAGCTGGGAAGGCATGCAGGAGGAAGCAAGTGTTTTGCTTGGCATTGGCTTGCTACCCCTGCACAACGCTTGTGGCTTGGGATTTCTGGATTTCTTAATTCTTAACCCCACCTCGTATTCCAGCTCTGGAGACCCCTAGAGATGTGGAGGAGGAAGGAAAAAGGCAGTGAGGCACAGGTGGGACCATCTTACCTACAGTGATGGCATCAAAGGAAGAGTGGCAATATTTAGGACCCTGGATTTCGGGGCGCCTTCCCTGTGGTCTGTGGGGGTCCCAGGCCTCAAAGTCAGTGAACAGTTTTCCTGGGAGCTGGATGGCCACGGAGCCCCCCTGGGGCTTCCCTTCATGGGGAAGGAGAGAAGAGGGAGAGAACACACACTGGTTGGGGCGTGTGTGGAGGGCTCAAGACCTCTCTTCTGGTTCCTTCTATCATTATCTAGTTTGAGAAGCAACGGGGTGGGGGAGTCTAAAAGTTTCCTTGGTTGTTATTAACCATAGCACTAAACTCAAAAGTCTTTTCTCCTACTGAACAGCGTGGGAAAGAGGCCTCTAGTGAGCTAAAACTTGAGTGGCAGACCACCCAAAAGTCAGGCACTAAGAAGAGCAGAAGGTTCTCTTCCCTGAGTCCTGGGCAACACAGATGGCATGAGGACAGAGTTCAGGGTCTGGGCTGCAATAGTTAGAGCAATCATAATAATTACATCATTATACTTATGAGAGTGAAGCAGGGTCCAACAAGCTTGGAATTTGGCACCAGGTCCTGCATTGTGGTCTACAACTTTATAGCTGTGTGACCTTAGACAAGTTACCTAACCTCTCTGAGCCCGGTTCTCCCCATCTGTGGACAAAGATACCTCATGAGTGTGTTAAGTGCCCGGCAGATAGTATACACTCACGAAGCAGCAGCTGTTCCGGATGGTTTCTTAGGCTACTGAGAAGTTGGTACCCCTACTAGCACAACAGCCCTGTGAGGTAAGCAGGGCCTCAATGATTATCCCCTTTCTCAGAAGGTAAAACTGAGAGCTCTCAGAGGGCTAATGCTTTGCCTAAGAGCAACTGCTTATCAGGAATCCCATGGTGACTTGAACCCAGGGCTCTGGCCCTGCCGACGCACTGGGCACTCTGAGCTGTGGCTGGCTGGGTGGCAGCCCTGGCCAGTTCATTCTGAAAGGGGTCGGGATGGGGCGGGGGGGTAACCTCGGCTGGGTCTACCTCCAGACAGAGGCCCAGGCTTGGTGGGAAGCGGGCACCAGCCTCAGGGAGGGGGAAGGCTGGAGGAGGGCAAGAGGAGCAGGAACGTGGGCTGGGATGGGGGAAGAGGTGGGACCGGACACTGGGTCTGGGTGATGGGGCAGCGATGGGAGAGGAACTGCCGAGGCCGAGACTGGGGTTGGGCAGGACTGGGGAATGGAGCGCCAGGCAGTGCGTGGGACCTGATTGGGATGAAGAGGCCAGGCACGGGGGGCTTTTTTGGATGTGAGGGGAGCCCGCGGCTTCGGGATCGCGAGGGACCGTTGACGGGGAGGCCGGATTCCCACGCTTGGGGCGGGGGGCTCCTGCTCGCCGCGCGGGCGTGCGGGCCCCGGGGCTGGAACGGGGGACCGGCGGTGGACACGGCGGGGGCTCACCATACAGGCCCTGCACGGCAAGCACGTCGTCCCAGCTGAGCAGCGCGTCGCGGCCCAGCCTCTTGTAGTATGGCGCCATGAGCGCGCGCGGTGCAGGCGAGTGCGGCAGGCCGAGCGTGTGGCCGATCTCGTGCGCCAGCACCACGAACAGGTTGCGCCCGCGGCGGCGGGTCAGGGACCAGCGCTCGTCGCCGTCGAAGTGCGCTTCGCCCCGGCGGGGCAGGAAGGCGTGCGCCAGGGCGCCCCCTGCAGGCGGCGCGGGGGGGGGGGTCAGTGGGAGCGCTACCGCCCGCCACGCCCCCCACGTTCCCACCTTCCCGTGCGGAGCCCCAGGGGTGGGTGTGGTTATTTTCAGCTGCACAATTTCCCTCCTCATGACCTGGCAGAGGTTCGAGTGGGCAGCCCTGAACCGAAGACTAGGCTTTGGGGTGTGGACGCCTGGGAGGCAGCGTGGTGTACAGACCCCATGGGTTTCCATCCCTGTTTCCCTGTTTACTAGCTATGTGACCTTGGGCCAGTCGCTCCCGCTCTGATCTGAAATGGTAATGATGATAATGAGCTGCTTCTTTCTCACGGGGTTGCTCTGGGGATTACAGAGGAGTGAGTCTCTATACGAGTAGATTACGCATAATACTTAGTGCCTAGCCCATGAGGAATGCTACACGGAAAGTATTTTCACAAAGATCTAGAATAGGTATATGGTTATCACAGAGGTAGGCACGATGGGGCCCTCTGAATGTTGGTAATGTCGATTCTTGATCTGGGTGCTGGGTATGTTTATGGGTATATATAGTCTTTAATAAAAAGCACATTTTTGTGTTCTTGCCTTCCTCTGTAGGGCCCCTCTGTGGGTCTCTACCTCCTCGCTCTAGTAGGAGTGAGCAGAGGGAAGGAACAGACAGGATCAGTGATGTTGGAGCTTGTGGCATACCCCGGGGGGCTTATCAGCTACACAATCCCAAGGCCCTCACATGTCACAATTCACTTTTTGCAGGGGCCACAGTCAGCAAAGGGCAGGGTGATAATGTTGGCCTAGAAGCCTGTGGAGGGCAATTCCTGCATTGCCTTCTTGGAGCCCAGGCCAAAGGGGATTGACTGCTGTTAGAGGAGAGTTGCCTGGGGTGAGAAGTCTCCGGGGATGGGGCCGTGTGAGTGTAGGAGGAATACATGCCTCCTGTTTTGAACATGCCTCGAGCTGTCGGAGCAGTGTTAGCCCTTTCGGTTCACTCCTCACAATAATCCTGGGAGACAGATGGCAGGTTTCAGAGAGAGAGAACACCTCAACTCAGAAAAGACAAAGCACCTGCCCCAGATCAGAGAGCTTTCTCCCAGCCCGGTATGGTCTTAGCCACCAGACTCCAGCGGGGCACAGGAATGTACATTTCATGTAGATATCAGGGCTGACTGGAGTTACACGCAGGAGCACATATATGTTACGTGTGGATTCGTGAAAAGCTTAGATTTCTGCCAGTCCTATCCCTGGTCCCAGCAACAGGACCTGGACATGGACTTTGCTGGGAGTGGGCCTGATTTAAAGCAGAGCAGCGTGAGGGAGGTGAGGGCCCACATTCCCTGGAGTTCTCACTGGGGTGAAGTGGCCCAATCAGGGCTCCTTTCCTCATTAGGGCATGGAGGGGGCTGGTGGGGTGGGAGGGTGATGCACAAGTAGCCTGCAGTCAGGTTCTGAAGGCCTGTGTTGGGCAGAATGGGAGGAGAGCAGGTTAAACTGCTGCCATAAGCCTTTTAGATTGGGGACAAACAGAAGAATTGGCTGGGTTGTGGGAACGCAAAGCACTTCTATGGTGGGTAAGGGACAGAACGCCTCTTACCCTGTGGCAGTGACTGTGGTAGTGGGTTTGGGGAGGGCAAGAGTTGGGTAGCGGTGGCCTCTGGATGTTTGTAGGGTGGTGGTCGTGAGAACATCCACTTTTGGAGAACAGGGGAGGCACAGGTCTGTCTAGAAGCAGAGGATGGGTGGTGGGACCTCAGAAGCTTCTCCCAGAAAATACTCTGGAATTTGCAAAGCACTCTCCATGCAGAACCTCATCTTGCCATCCCTTCAGTCACGTGCCACATAATTGGGCAGAAACCATTGCTCCCATTCTACAGGGGAGGAGACTGAGGGTTCTTTGAAGGGAGATCCAGTTTGCCCAAGGCTGAACGGAAAGCAAAGGCCCCATTGCCCTCCCTAGACTGCGTCTCCCAGCTGGGTTCCCCTCCTGCCATGGGAGAGAGAGGCTCTGTGTCAGCACCTGGGCCATCAAAGGCATTGCCCAGCCCGTCGTTGTGGTCCCCTTGGAAGAAGGTGAGGCGGATGTCAGCGGGGACTGTGGCTGGAGCCTCCCAGAACTGCAGCGCTGAGACGTTGCTCCACAGTTGAAAGGCGGCACGCACGGCCCCGCGAACTGCCGGTTCCGGGAGGTGCTGTGGCCAGTTCACCAGGCGGTAGGAGAGGAGCTGCTTGTACCACTTGCTGCCTGCAGGCCGGAGAGGCCATGTCAGTCTTACCTACCTGTGGAGCCCGGGGCTGGTCCCCAGGGACCCATATGAGGCGGCGTTGGCTCTCCTCCAGGGAGTCCTGGATTTGAAGGGGAAAGACACAGCCCTTGTCCTGGGAAGAGCCCATCTGGCTGGGGAGACACTGCTCTTGAGCCGACAGGACTACCCTGGTCCCAGAGAGTCCCCAGTCTAGTGGCTTGGCCTGGGGAGGTCCCTAGGGGATATGTGACCTCTGCCCAGGAAAAGCCCCCAACCTAAGGAATCTCTGGTCCGGGTCTTCTTTCTCACAGCCTCGGCTGAACCTGAAAACCGTTCTGCATGTCTTGGTGGCAGCAAATCCCTACCCCTGGCTGCTGTGTCAGGGGGTGGAGGAGAGATGGGGCCGACAGGGCCACAGCTGTGACCCCCTCTCACCCTTTCCTCTCCTCCACATCTCACACCCGCCTGCCCCTCCCATTCCAGTGCCGCAGGCCTGCTGCCCACCAGCTACCAAGACCCATTTATTAGAGGTTTTTCCCTGACCCCCAGCCCTCCCCCTCACTTCCTCAGGGATTCTGGAGAGCTCCAAGGTGTAAACAAATCAGAACACAGGGTGTGTTTTGTCACTCACTGAGACTGGAGAGAAATTTTTCCATCTCCACTTAGTTATGAGCTTCTATGCCTTTGCCCAGAACTGCAGTTCCTCCCTTGGACCTAAGACGCTGGCCTCTTGCCCAAGCCTCATGTCTACTGAGTCCCCCTGCAGCCCACAGCACACCCAGGACCAGGGTGCTTAGAAAGTCCAGATCCCGAGTTTTTCACGGGCTATTTCTGAGCCTTGCAAAGCTCAGGGGCTGAGACTGTGACCCCAGCTAAAACACTCACAGCTCAGAGCCAGGCTTCATGGGTCCAGGGGCTGCAAAGCTATCATGTGGTTTTTGGGGTCTCAGTTTCCCAACTGGATCACAGTTCCTGAGGTATGGGTGACAAATAGGCAGGCTAGGCCAGTGGGCACAGCCCTCTTTCTCCCTGGAGGAAAAATCGAAGGTTCAGACCACCTGCCCTTTTGCCTCTGGGAAGTCCTTGCCTAAACCAAGAGGGGGAGGGCTGAAGTCATGGAAGGCTGGCCCCCTGCTTCTCCAACCTTTCTGCTCTGTTGTGGGGAAGTTGAGACGAGGGGAAGGGACCTGCCCAGGGTCACAGAGTGAGTGAGTAGCAGAGCTAGGCCCTGAGCTCAGGCCCTGACATCTGACCTTCCACTACACCATACAGGTAAGCAGACACATTTGTTAAGACTCAAGACTTATAAATTTGCCTGAACATCGCTCCTGTGGGTCAAAGCAGGGGCTCTGCTTGAGCTGAGATTCTCCAGATGGGAGGGAGGGTGGTCAAGAGCCGAGGAGCTGAGTGCCCTTTCCCTCTCTTATCCCCCCGGGGACGTGGGGGGGAGGGGAATGTCTTTTCTCCCACCCTGAGCCAAGCTCCATTCAAGGCAATGCTGCCTTCCCAGGCCTGTTTGGCCTGGCAGTCATCCAACCTCTCCCAGCCAGTGACCAACCCTCAGGGAGGGAAGAGGGAAGGATTCTTAGGAAGGGAGGGAGACACGGAGGGCGGAGGGAAGGCCTGGGATCCAGAGGAGACTCGGAGGGCTCTGGACTGGCTGCCGCGGGGCACTTCCAGACCCTGCTGGGGCTGACTGACTCCCAGACCCTCCCCGCCCACCTTCAAGCCCCCAGAAGTGTGAGAAAGCTCCTTCTGCCTCTTTGCCTCAGAAGGGGGCTTCACTCAGCCTGGCAAAAAAGGGAGAGGGTGGGCAGTTCTCTCACTCTAGCTAGGTAAGGTGGCAGCTTGCAGGATACAAGTCCTCTGTGAACGTGTGTGTGTGTGCCTGCATGCGTGTCTCTGGAGGAGGGCAGGGAGGGCTTATAGGTACATGACTGAGAGAAAATGGATAATTTTCCTTGGGAGGGGTTGTTGGTATGCCTGCCAAAAAGGAAGACCCCCTCCCTCACCCACCACCTACCCCCACCAGCAGCCTGAGGCCTCTCTCTGTCCTCTTCCTGAGGTAGGTCCTTACAGAGTAGGCTGGCTACCTGGGGCCCCATCCTGAATCCTGGCCCAGGCGAGGCTGGATTCTGCAATGACCCTAGGCCACACAAGCACCTGGCAGTGCACCCCCCACGCCCTTGCCCCAAAATCCAAAAGGGAAGAGGGAAGGAAAAGGACATGGGGAAGAGTGGACACCAAGACACCTTGCTTTGGGGAGGACCCTGGAGTCCTGACTCCCAAAAGGCAGCGGATACTGTGGAAAGAAGGCTGGTCGGAATCCCAGCACTTCTACTCGCGAGCTTACAGAGCAAATTATGGAATCTCTCCAAACCTTGGTTTCCTTATTTGCCAAGTGTGGTTGGTAAGACTTACTTGTGGTGAAAACAAGAAGGCAAATGAACTAGCAGCATGCAGCTGCCAGGCACGTGGTGGGTGCTCAGTAAATGCCTCCTCCTGTCTCCTTCCTTTTCCACCCCGGGACCCCCCCACAACGCACCCCAGCTCCATGGGGGACTGAGGGGGATTGAAAATCTCCCCTGCAGGCACACCTGGAATGAGACTGCCAGACTGAGCAAATAAAAACATGGAACACCTGGTTACATTTGAATATTAGATAAATAATGTTTTTGTATAAAAGTGAGCACAAAGCAATGATTTGCTGCTCATCTGACATCCAGATTTACCTGGATGTCTTATATTTTAACCGGCAACCCTACCCTGGAACCTGACGTTGTCAGGAGAGCATTCGTCCACAGAGTAGACAGTCACTGGCCTAGAAATCCACATCATTTTTACGGCACCCACCCGTGTTCTGGGGTTTCTCACATGTGGCATCTCACTCAGGCCTCCCAGGGATGGGAAGGCTTGGCCACACTCTGGCTCTGGTTCTGGGGAAATTTCCTCAGCTCTTTGTCCCCTTAGTTTGCCTCTCTTTAAAATGAGGATAATGATGGTCCTTATCTCCTAGAGTTGTTATGGGATGACGTGGCTTAACCCATTTAGAGCCATACTTGGCATATCATAGACGCTCAGGAAGGGTCAACTGTTATTAAACACATTCTCCAAAGGAAGGCATAGGAAGCATTCAGTGCCTGCCAAGCATACAGCTCCTTTCTAGGGAAGGTCTTCTCATTCGGGGTAAAAGAAGTCAAGCTGCTGTGGTTCAGGTTATGAACAAGAGGGGAAAGTCTCCATCTAACCTGAGCCACTGCTGTCTGAACTAGGAGTCACGGTCAGACAGTGACATGGGGCCAGGCTGGTTGGGCAAGGCTACCAAAGATGCCTTTGCTGGAATCTCTGTTCCAAATGGATGCTCCAAATTGAACAGCGCCAAGTGGGTTCCATCAGCGACTCCCTGGAGAAGGCAGGAGAAGATGCTGCCAGAAGGAAGGATCTACGGTGCTCAGGCTGTGCCTGGATGGCCCGGAAGGCAGCATCCCAACTCTCTGGGAGACCGCCTGTAGCTGGGAAATGCCACTGCTGAGGCTGTGTATAGGGCCGCCCCACCTTCCACTGCCAGCCCCTTCCCCTTGCTGATCGGGGCCCATTTCTACTTTGCAACCAGAAAGGGCCTATGTCTTAGATGAGGAAATGGAGCATGACACACTGCCGATCCCAGAGCCCCAGCTCCTGGAATGCTGCCTCCGCTCATGCTATGACTTTCTTCTAGCTCTGTGGTCCAGAAACACGGTGGGATGCAGAACATGTGGATATCAAGGACTTCTGGACCCCAGCGTCCAGACCCCATTACTGCTATCCTCCAGGAGCTGAGGGGAACGGCCCATAGCTTCTTTCTGGATCAGCAAAGAAATTAAAACGACCTATGAACCTTGTGTTCTGTTCACAAGGGATATTGTTGGTGCAAGCAGCTAAGGCAATTTAAGAGGCAATGGCTCAAAGTGCTCGTAGTAAACTTGGTTACAGATGAAAACCTGACTCGACAGCCCCATCTTGTTAGAAATCCTAAAAACTGCAGAAATCAGTCAGAGAAAATTAGACTTAGTACAAAGAAGATGTTAAAATTAAACACAGGAAAACTTGATGGTGATGAAGAATCGAGAGAAGAATCAGAACTTCATAAATCTTAGGTCCGTAACATTTGATCCTAGAAGACTGAATCAGGACAAAAGGGAGGAAGAGGAGGTGAAGGAAAGATAAAACAAAAACTACAAAAGGAGAATCACAATGGCAGAAACCCCGATGTATACAATGAGCAGTGATGAAATGTCTCCAAAAGGCAAATCCACAGAAACAGAAAGCAGATGGGTGGTTGTCAGGGGCTGGGGGAGGGGGCAAGAAGCAGGGGAGGGGGAAGGGAGAGGGGAAAAGGGAAGGGAGTGACCGCTAGAGAACATGGGGTTTCTTTTGGAGGTGATGAACACGTTCTAGAATTGGATTATGGTAATGGTTGCACAATTCTGCAAATATACTAAAAACCACTGAGTTGTACACTTCCAATGGGTATATTTTATGGCATGTGAATTCTGTTCCAGTAAGGCAAAATAAAACTGACTGGTAAATCACATCTTTGTTGAATCACTCTTACGAAAAAAGAATAAATCCCGATGAGAACAACTTTGGGAAAACACAAGGCAAAATGCTGGCAACAGTTCACAGCGTAACCAATTGACCCAGGAATGAAGGGGGCTCGATGGGGCTTGTCCCGGGAAACATCGGCATATTGAAAATTCATCCATGTCTGTAAAATTCTGATTTAAATGTCTGTGTTCCCAAACATGGCCCTCCACTTGACCGGTCCTGTTCACCCGCTGCTCTCCCCTCTCCTGTCCTAGGGAAGAGGACACTGACAAAGCCCAGTCCCAGGCTGGGCTGGTTTGTCCTCTGGCCGTGGGACTTCTGGGCGTCGGGAATCCCAGCTTAGCTAGATTTCAACAGGGCTCACCTTGCTTTGCAAAGCGTTTCTTACGCCTCATTTTGGCCCGGCGTCCGGCGAACAGGGCACTAACCCTCTCGGTCCAGGCTGCCTGACTGTCTGTGTCTGCCACCCCACAGCGGGGCCGCATCATCTGGCGCAGTGTGGCAGGGTCTAGCGTGCCGCTGATGGGCAGCTGAGATACCCACTGGAACTTCCTGTCAGGAGGAATTGAGATAAAGGAGCACAGCGGGAGGGCGAGGAGTGGGGGCGAGAGCAAAGAGCTTCCCAGGAGACAGCAGGAGGCTGGCGGAGGGGGGAGGGGAGGGAGCAATGCAGTGTGACCCTCTGGCACCCCCAAATCCCCACATACCTGATGGCGTCGCTGAATCTTGCCGCGGTGAGGTCTTTGGGGACCTGCTCATTGAGATATCCATACTTCTCCAGAAATGCCTGGCGGGGAGAGGAGTGTCAGTTTTCCCACAGTGTGGCATCCTCTTCCCTCCCTTGGTCTCCGAGGGTCGAGGGTCGGTGGCACATGATCAGGCCCAGTCCCAATGAGGTCTATGAGCTCTAGGAGAAGGAGTCCTGGGACCAAAGCCAGAAGGACATAAACTCCGTTCCAGCCCACCATTGACTAGCTTGATGGTCTTGGGTCCAAACTTTAGCTTCCTTAATTCTCAAACTGACCGAGCTGTCCCTCCCCAGAGTATTTCCCAGCACAATCAGGGATCTGGAGAGGCAGGCTGGATGAGCAGAGTTAGGGGCTCTGGAATCACAAGCCGGCCTGGGTTTAAATCCCAGTTAGCAAAAACTATTTCTCTAAACGGCAGGTTTCTTAACTGTAAAAGGGGCTTAGAAACAGTACATAACATACAGGTTTTCTTGATGAGGCTTGATCACAATAGAGTGTACAAGGCACTTAACACAGGGCCTGTCACTGGGGAGGGGCTCCAGACAGAGCAGTTTTATAAGTATAAATGTGCACTCAGCTCTGCTCCTGAAACATCTCACCTGTCTGGGGGGTGCCCTGTATTAATCAGAAGTTGGGCCAGTCACCTGCAGGCTCTGCCATGCCTGGCTTGGGAATTAATTTTCTCTCTATTCTGGCTTCTTCCTAAACAATTCACCTACCCCCAAATGCAGACACATATAAGGCCCTAGGAACGACAGATGCACTTGCCCTCAACTCTATGGTTTGTATAAAAACTCGTCTCCTTAGAAAAGTTGTTTATGGGGGCACCTGGGTGGCTGGCTCAGTGGGTTAAAGCCGCTGCCTTCGGCTCAGGTCATGATCTCAGGGTCCTGGGATGGAGCCCCACATCGGCCTCTCTGCTCAGCAGGGAGCCTGCTTCCTCCTCTCTCTCTGCCTGCTTCTCTGCCTACTTGTGATCTCCGTCTATCAAATAAATAAATAAAATCTTAAAAAAAAAAAGGTGCTTATGGGGGGGGCACTTGGGTGACTCAGTTGGATAGGTGTCTGCGTTCATCTCAGGCCATGATCTCAGGGTCCTGGGATTGAGCCCTGTGTCATGTTCCCTCTAAGCCGGGAGTCTGCTTATCCCTGTCCCTCTGCCCCTCTGCCCCTCTGCCCCGCTTGTGCTTGCCCACTCTCTCTCTCTCTCATTCTGTCTCAGATTTAAAAAAAAAAAAAAAAAAAAGTGTTGAGGGGCACCCTGAATGGCTCAGTGGTCTGAGCCTCTGCCTTTGGCTCAGATCGTGATCTCAGGACCCTGGGATCAAGCCCTGCATCGGGCTCTCTGGTGCCCCTCTCTCTGCCTACTTGTGATCTCTCTCTCTGTCAAATAAATAAATAAATAAAATCTTAAAAAAAATAGTGTTGGGACACCTGGGTGGCTCAGGTGGTTAAGCATCTGCATTTGGCTCAGCTCATGATCCCAGGGTCCTGGACCAGGATTCCCGCACCAGGATTCTTGCTTAGTGCAGAGCCTGCTTCTCCCTTTGCCTGCCTTTCCCTCTGCTTGGGCTCTCACACTGACAAATAAACAAATATTTATTTAATATAAATATAATATACTATAATATATAATAAATAAATAAATTAATTAATTAATAAAAATCTTTTAAAAAATAGTGTCGGCTCAGGTCATGATCTCAGGGTCCTGGGATCGAGCCCTGCACCAGACTTTCTGCTGGGGTGGGGGGAGCCTGCTTCCCCCACCCCCTGCCTACCTCTCTGCCTACTTGTCATCTCTCTCTCTCTCTCTCTCTGTCAATTAAATAAATAAATAATCTTAAAAAAAAAAGGAACTTGCAACTTCCTCTTTTCAGTCACTCATTTGTGAATTTATACAATGTACGATGTACACCGTCAGGTACAATGACCAACAAGCCTTGTGGATAGAGACGGATGGTAGAAATATGGACCTCAAGCAAAGGAGGCAGTTTGGGTGCTATAAAGAAAAGAAATTGGGTGATGTGATTGAGAATATTTTTTTTTAAATTTTATTTATTTATTTGACAGAGAGAGATCACAAGCAGGCAGAGAGGCAGGCAGAGAGAGAGAAGGGGAAGCAGGCTCCCTGCTGAGCAGAGAGCCTGATGCGGTGCTCAATCCCAGGACCCTGAGATCATGACCTGAGCCGAAGGCAGAGGCTTTAACTCACTGAGCCAACCAGGCATCCCAACTGAGAATAATTTAAAGAGAGCTTTTCTATCAGGGAGGTCAGGGAAGGACCCTGTGAAAAGATGATCTTTAATGTGAGTCGTGAAGAATGAGAAGTGCTGGCTTGCAGCGAGGTGGGAAAGGCTGTTGCAGGCGGAGGAGCATCAGGCCCAGAGCCCCGAGCTAGGAACCAGGGTGAGGGCTCTCAGGAACCGAGGAAGGCTAGAGCGCAGTGAACGTGAAGAAGCAGGACATGTGATGAAGCCGCAGGGAGAGAGGCAGAACTGCCACCCAGGGTGGGGAATGGGAACCTTCGTTTAGTCCTGATCAGGTGGCCTGACTGTGAGGGCTGACAGAAAGAGAGTAATCCGGGACGGCTTATGTTTGCCTTGGAGGGTGAAGCTAGAGACCATGTAAGGAAACCAGAAGAGGGGCAGAAGGGGGTGGATTAAAAATAAGATACACACTCTGATGTCAACCGGCATTAGTTGTATGATCCCGGAGCTCAAGGGAGAAGCCAGAACCTTCCATCATGTGATGGCAGTGGACCCGGATGTGACCCCCCCCCCCCAGGAAGTTAGTGTGCCTAGAGAACATCTCATGGCAAATGCCTTTTCGCCCCCCATGCCCTTACACACCTAGAAGCTGCTCTCTCCGCAACCACGTGTGTGGAGGCCAGTGGTGAGAAGTGTGGGACTCATCATCCTTACCTCTCACCAGCCCTGCCCTTCGGGGAAACAATGCGCTTGGCTCCCTGCTTGCCCTTGTCCCTGAGAAAGCCTCATCGATGGATGAAAAGAAACGTCACCTCGGCTGTTTAATTCTTATACAGACACATATCGTCTCCCCATGGTTAGCCCTCCTGGCTGTGTTACCTATGGGAAATCATTTTCTGTCTTCCTTGTTCTCTTATACTCACTTTTCTTTGCTGCGTTTCTTGAATCGGCTCCAATCACGGCTGCTGCCTTAAGGAGAAGGCGCAAATTGAGAACAAAACCAGACACGAAGAGCCAGGATGGGCAAGCTCCTAAACCTTTGCAAATATCCAGCTTGGGCTTTGTGAATTTCATTATATCCGCCCTCAGCGACCTCCACACCCACTTCTCAATAAAGCCACTTTCCACAAGGAACCCTTGTTCTAGACAAGGGAACACTTCCCAAGTCCATTTTGTTATTTTTCTGCACTAATTTATTCGTATGTCAGTACTATTTTCTTTTTCTCCCTTTCCAAATTTGCACTATTGGGGGAGGCATAATGGATTAAAGGAGTTCTAGTGGCTTAATCTGGAAAACCATTTATTGCCCAAAATAGCGTGGCATCATGGAATAGCCACCGGGCTTGGAATCAAGAATCTGTTCCCAACCCTTACTCTGGGTGGCCAGGGACAAATCACTTAGCATCTCTGATGCTGCTGCTTCTTTTTCTTCTTCTTCTGTTTCTTCACTTGCAATGGGAAAACAAGAATAAACCCACAGGATTCTCCGAAGGATTTTAATTTATTTAATTTTTAAAGATTTTACTTATTTGTTTGTCAGAGAACAAGCAGAGGGAGCAGCAGGCAGAGGGAGAAGCAGGCTCCCTGCTAAGCAAGGAGCCTGATGCAGGACTCAATCCCAAGACCCTGCAATCATGAACTGAGCCAAAGGGATGCTTAACAGGCTGAGCCACCCAGGTGTCCCAATTCTCAGGAGGATTAAGTAAAGCAATGCCTATCTAGCATACTTAGTAAATATTCCATGAACAGCTGACCTAGTTGATTTACCTTAGTAGAAAAATTAAGACTTTCGGAATACAACCCGTCTGTAAGATGGGAACTGCTCAGAACCAGGCGGTAACAGCTCTGTTCTCAAGTCAGCTCTACCTTAGACTTGCCCCACCCCAGCCAAGTGCCTGATTCTCTTCTTGCCTCCTCCCCTTCCCTTGGTGTGGATGGGTAGAGTGGCTTTCTAAAGGAAGTCGGAAATTCAGTGTCCCCTTTGAAGCTGATTTGCTGAGTGACTTAGGAGAGACTGGGTCACAGGCTAACAGGCTGGCACTCCCTGTGCTCCTCCCCCCAAACCCACCCATCCCTTATCAGAAAGTTGGCTCTGATTCTGGAACTATGAAGCCTTGGACAGAGCAGAAGGGAGGGGATATTGACTAGCGGCGTCTCCTGTTTCCTGGCTGGGCTGCCGTGCATGGTACTTTGGCAGGCAAGGTGGCCTGGAGGGCAGGATGAGGGTGGAGGCTTTTTTGAGGGGTCTATCAGAGGGGAAGTCCTGGGCCTCTCTTCCTGACTGGTCTCTGGCACCCTGTGGGTTGCAAAGGCAGAGCTGAATTCCCAGGAGGCAGTGTGAGAGTGTGAGCACGAGACCAGGCCAAGAATGAGAAAAATTAATTTTAAGAATTTGACATTTTGTATTTCCATAAAAGCACTTAACTATTTTTTTTTTTTTTTAAGATTTTACTTATGCATTTGAGGGGCGCCTGCATGGCTCAGTCATTAAGCATCTGACTGTGGCTCAGGTCATGATCTTGGGGTCCTGGGATTGAGCCCCGAGTTGGGCTACCTGCTCAGTGGGGATCCTGCTTCTCCCTCTCCCACTCCTGCTTGTGTTCCCTCTCTCGCTGTGTCTCTCTGTGTCAAAGAAATAAAATATATATTTTTTATTTTTATTTTTATTTATTTATTTTTAAAGATTTTATTTATTTATTTGTCAGAGAGAGAGAGAGCGAGAGCAAGCATAGGCAGACAGAGTGGAAGGCAGAGTCAGAGGGAGAAGCAGGCTCCCTGCGGAGCAAGGAGCCCGATGTGGGACTTGATCCCAGGACGCTGGGATCATGACCTGAGCTGAAGGCAGCTGCTTAACCAACTGAGCCACCCAGGCGTCCCGAAATAAAATATTTTTAAAAAATATTTTATTTATTTATTTGTCAGAGAGAGAGAGAGAGAGCACACAAGCAAAGGGAACAGCAGGCAGAGGGAGAAGCAGACTCCCAGCTGAGCAAGGAGCCCAATGGCGGGACTCCACAATCCTAGGACCCTGGGATCGCAACCTGCGCTGAAGGCAGATGCTTAACCGACTGAGCCACGCAGGTGTCCCATAAATCTTAAAGAAAAAAAAAAGATTTTATTTAGTCACTTGAGAGTGAGAGAGAGAGAGAGAGCACAAGGTGGAGGGGAGTGAGGGGCAGAGGAAGAGGGACAAGCAGAGTCCCCACTGAGCAGGGAGTCTGATGCAGGACTCCATCCCAGGACCACGGGATCATGACCTGAGCTGAGGGCAGACCCTTAACCGACTGGACCAACCTGGTGCCCCTCAGTCAAATATTACAATAGCAGTTACCAGAACTTAAGGATTCCCTTTCATTTATATTATTTTTTTTAAAGATTTTATTTATTTATTTGAGAGAGAGACAGTGAGAGAGAGCATGAGCGAGGAGGTCAGAGGGAGAAGCAGACTCCCCGTGGAGCTGGGAGCCCGATGCGGGACTCGATCCCGAGACTCCCGGATCATGACCTGAGCCGAAGGCAGTCGTCCAACCAACTGAGCCACCCAGGCATCCCCATTTATATTATTTTTAATACGAACATTCATATTTTTAATATAAACATTTTAAAATTACATGTAGGAAGGGGGGTCCTTCATATCCTCAGGGCTGCGTGCTCTAAAGTTCTGTTGGGTGAAGGCCGAAGCCCCATCGCGGGCTGAGGGGGAGGCATGGTCGAGACACGCTCTCCTCCTGCAGCTGTCCCTAACCCTCTCTGTAAGCCCATCTGCCAAGCCTCCGTTTTCCTCCGCAAAGGTGACAGAAATGGCCTGTCTGCATGGGAGAAAGGGGGGTGGGGTGGGGCAGGTGACAGCATGGTGAAGGGGTCCCAGAAAGAGACACAGGACGAGGACGGGGAGCTCCTGTTTTCATTCCAGCTCGACTACTATTGCCTTGGAGGGTCATTTCCCTTCTAGGCTGGAGCTTCCCTAGGGCTTGTCTTATATTCTCTTAGGGACCCCCTGAGCTCTCCCTGGGGTCACGCCAGTCCCTCTGCTCAGAGGCTGTATCCTGGCTGCTCCCCTCTGCCTTGCAGTTCCAAACACAGGCTTTTCTCTTTGCCCCATTCTCCAGCCATCCTCTCTCCCAGGGAGGCTAAGGCTTAAGCTGAGTGGAGAGGAAGCTGCAGGACCGTGCCCTTCTGTGATTCACCCTACTCAGGCCTAAAAGCTTGTGACAACCTGCCTCACCCACTTGGTCAGGGCTGGGGCTACTTCCCTGGGGAGTCGCCTCTGAAAAGTCCTGGGAGTGGCGGTGGTGTCTGAGTAAAATGAAAACGGTTCTTCCTGGGACCCAGAAAGCTGAGTGGAATCAGAACCCTTGAGGTTCTGGTCCTGCATCCGTCCTGACTTGTCATGGGAGGGTACGTAGAGCCCAGCACACTCAGTGCCCAAGGGATGGGGAAATTTCTGGCCATTGTAGCAATGAGGTGTAGCAAAATAAATTGAGGCCCAAGTCAAGAACTCTGAGTCACTGGCCTGCAGGGCAAGAGCCCTGGGCTGTGTCTTGAGTTTTATTCCTGTGCTACTAAGAAGTGTCTGTCCTTAGGCAAGTTCTGTTCCTCTCTGGGCTTCTGTTTATTTCTTTACTTACTTACTTACTTTTTTTTTTAACGTTTTATTTATTTGAGAGAGAGAGTGAGCATGAGTGAGGGGAGGGTCAAAGAGAGAAGGAGAAGCAGACTCCCCATTGAGCAGGGAGCCCGATGATGTGGGGCTCCATCCCAGGACCCAGAGATCATGATCTGAGCCGGAAGCAGATGCTTAACCAACTGAACCACTCAGGCACACCTGGGCCTCCATTTCTTCTTCTATAAAATGAGAAGGTTGGATTAGAGCTAAAATATACTCCAGCTTCATCTATTATCATAGCCTTGCTTCTGCAGCTGATTAGCTGTGTGAGCTATGGCAAAGTTGCTTAACCTCTCTGTGCCTCAAAGTGTGACATACAGGTAAGAATGCTTTAGCTTTCTCACAGGAGTGTCGTGAAAATCCAGTAAGAAGACAAGATGCTCTGGGAAAGCTTTATGACAGTTGTCCCATTAAAAATGTTGTTTTCCCACTATAGTCACAGAGCTTTACTGCTGGAAAGGAAGCTTGTTAGGTAAGTCTAGGAAGGGCAGGTCTCAGTTTTATGTCTGTAGAGTGGCTGTGACACCCTTCATAATCAAAGAACTGCAGGAGCAAAACCAAGAGAGGAAATCTCCAGCAGACTCCCTGATGAGCCGAGCATGGGGGCCGACATGGGGTTCGATCTCCCCACTCTGAGATCATGACCTGAACTGAAAGCAAGAGTTGGGTGCATATCCTACTGAGACACCCAGGCACCCTGAGACCAAGAATTTTTAAATTGCAAAAAGGCAAGATCGTGCGGAAATCATGTTGCTCTACCTATGACTTATTCTATCTCATGTTACATTTCATTATGATTTTAGTCTTTTCATAGTGACTCTATGTGATTGTCTTTGTCATTCAATATATCTTGAGCACTATTAGCCAAGTCAAGATGCAAGGGATGATGGCTGGCGTTCTGCCTTGGCATGTTCTATATATAAAAATATTTTTCTGGTAATCAGGAACATGACAAGTCCTTGACTAGTATAGAATTTTTAAGAGTTCCAATCTCCTTGCATAAACATAGGCAGGACAGGCGTTGCTAATCCCATGTTAAAGATGAGAAAAGTAAGTCTCAGGGGAGAAAGCAGAGTTTTGCTAAAGGCTCTCAGGGGAGCAACAGAACCAGTCCTTGAGTTCAGATCCTCTGATGCTTATCCCAGGACGTCTTATTTCACATTCAAACAAGTAACTCAGAGGATTTACAACTGGAGGCACAGGGGCCAGATGGCTCTCCCTACTGGATGCTCAAATGAGAAAAAGGTAAAACTGGGGATGTTTCTAGCTGAACTCCTTCTGTCTCCTCTGTAAGCAGGTCCAGGGCCAGAGCAGAGGAAAGAAGCTGCTTCGGTGGTGGGCTCTGGCTTTCAGTAGAGGCTGGGATCACATCTCCCATCACACCCCAAACAGGGCATCTGACAAGCCACAGGTGTGCAATGGGGCTTAAGCCTGTTCCTTTTGCTCTCTGGCTCTTGGGTTCTACTGAAGGTCTAGGGGCAGTGGGACCAGCTGGGACCCTTCCCTTTTATTGAGAGCAAATGCCTCCCTTTCCCTCTGTCTGACTCCCTTTATCTTCTCCTCCTTTCTCTTGTTCCTAGTCTCATATTCACAAAGTTCTGTGTGGGTGTAGCCTGGGTAACCTCTTATCCCCACTCCTTTCATTTTTTTGTCCTTAAGGATGTTGGAAAAGATTAGCTGGTCAGTCTCCATCCAGACTGCTCTTGTACTTATTTCTCAGGCCAAATACTCGTACTGTGCGGACCCATGGTCCTCACTACACTTGCAGGGCTACATGTAGGGCACAAAATCATGCCCTAAAGGCTGGATTTAGGGAGAGCTGTCCACCCATCTCCCCACTGTGGTCATGCTTCCCCACCCAGCTTTTGCCAGATCCCTTGGTTTTACAACTGGTTTGACAACTGCTTTTCCACCAGCTCGTGGTCCTCTGGGACCCTCCAGAGCCTCTTCAGCACTTCTGTTCACTCTGCACCCATGAGTCACTCCTCCGCTCAGCTCTTGGGAACAGCTTCCACACCCGGGCTTCTGGGTTTCTGACTCACAAAAAGTCAAATGAATGGCTCTGGGTGTGAGAAACAGACACTGCATCTGGGGGTGGTTACTCCACAGAAGCTGCAGTGTTTCCCTGGAGAGACGAACTAGCCAGCTCCTTGCTGTGCTGGCGTACTGGGAGGAGCTGTGCAGATCTGCGTAGACCACCAAATGGAAGGTAGGTCCTGACATATCCCCTGGTGTTTAAAGAGGGTCCAGGGGAAACACAGTAGGTAGCTCCCCAGGGACAGTCCGTGTCACCCAAGTACAGGATAGGGCCTGATTGCGAATGGGAGGGGGGCCAAGGTGATGAGGTCAGCGTTAACTCTCAATCTTGCAACTCAGCAGTGGAGGCCCTTCCTCCCCACTAGCATCGTGAGCAGCCCTAGTTTTCCCAAGTGGGCAACAATGAACTCGTTCATAATGCAGCTTTGTAAGTGGTCTGTCTCCTCCCAGGCAAAGCCCACTTTGGAAAACCCTCAACTTTATTGTTTTGTATGCATACAAGAGACACACACTGGCAGGCAGGCACACAGGGCACAGGGAACAGGCACACAGGGCAAACAGAGACCTCAGAACACAGACACATACAGACAGACAGACAGAGACACGCAGGCAGATGAAACACACACACGCACACACAGGTGCCGGCATACAAACATACCAAAGCCAAAGAATGTTAGCGCAAAGAGAGTCCCTGAAGAAGCTTGACTCTTACTTTACAGAGGAGGAAACTGTCGCCTGCAGGAGGGTACTAGTTTAAGATCACTCAGCTGGTTTTTATGATATCTTTCTTTCTCTGTCCTGAACTCTGCACTTTGCCCATAAGCTCAGCAGGAGTGCTGTGCTTTGCTTGGGGTCTAGCTCTCTGCACCCCCGTCAGGGCATTAGACCCGAGCAAAGAGCTGGGGTGATCATGGGGCTCACTTTTGTGGTTTCCTTCTGCGGATGGTTGTACTTCCCCAAATGACCACAGTGACACCTCCCATTCCCATGCTCTTTTTACAGTGACTTCAGCGTCCCTGCCACCAACTGTGGGGTCTATGTTCCCTCCCCTTGACCTGGAGTGTGTGACTTGCTTCAGCCGGTGGGGAACAGCAGAAGGGATGCTATGAACTTCGTCAAATCAGTCATGAAGTCATGCTTGTCCTCGCTCTCACACTCTCTCTCTCTTTCGGAACACTCATCCTGGAGACCCAACGACCATGTCTGGGCCCAAACTAGCCCACCTGGAGAACCCATGTGGGGACGCCCCCAGGAGAGACCGATGGCCCCCAGCTGACAGCCAGAGAGGTGAGTAAAGAGCCTTGCGATGACTCCATCCCCCAACTTTGTAGAGCAGAGACAAGCTGCCCTCATGCGCCCTGTTTGAAATTCTGATCCACAGTATCTATGAACATAATACATGTTTGTTTTACTTCACTAATTCTGGGGTGATTTATAATGTTGTCATAGTAACTGCAACACCATCTCTTAGGGATGATAGCTCTGTGCTGCCTGTTGTCCGATGCTGAAAATAGTTGCCGTACATATTTTGTCCTGTGTTATTGTTCTTGGAGAGCTAGTCACTGAACCAGTACTTCATTTTATTTTATTTTTTTACAGATTTTTATATATTTATTTGAGAGACAGAGCAAGTGAGCATGAGTGGGGAAAGGGGCAGAGGGACAAGCAGACTCCCCACTGAGCGGGGCTTGATCCCAAGATCCTGAGATCATGACCTGAGCTGAAGTCAGACGCTTAACCCACTGAGCCACCCAGGTGCCCCAACCAAGCCGGGACTTAAGTCTGAAGCTCTATTCTCTAAAATAATGATAAAGATAATAACAATAACAAGAATATTGAGAGCAGCTTCCTTTTGACTGTTTGCTATGTACTAGGCACTGTGCTAAGCATTTTACGCACATTATCTCAATGAAACCACACAGCAGTCTTATGAAATAGACATTGTTAACCTCCATTGTACAGAGAAGAAACCCAAGGTTCAGAGAGATTAAATGATTCACTGATGGTTTGCACACACGTCTGTCTGAGACTGAAACTCATGCAACTGACCATTTACAGAAGCGCATATAGACACACTAACACCACCGAATTGCATATGTATACATATGTATGTACATGCATAGGCATATAGAGACACATACACATTTCAAGTTTATATTTCTTGTTCTCAGAGCTAAAAATTCCCATCCCCCAATTATGTTAAAAAGACTGCAAGAGACTCAATCTGCTTAGTATTATGCTTCCCAAGCACACCCCAATATAAAATTCTCTCCATCTGGGGCCACCACAGGCATGGGCGGCAGAGAGATTGTCTCTGTTCTCCTGCCAAGGATTGCCTGGGACCCGGACTTGGGGGGGAGGTGGGGCGGTACTCTTAATAGGACTTGGCTTGGTAGAAGGAAGCCTTCTCCTGGGGCCGTGAGGACTGTGTACTTGATGTTGTAAGATTCTAAATTCAGTGAAACAGAGTGACTCCCAAGTGTGTGAAAGCAGAGAGTCAAAACAAGAGACCATGCTTGGAAGCAGAGGTGGTGGCCCCCATTGTTGAAACAGGGTCATTTCCAAATATCCCAGAACAGTGATAGGAGCTGGCTGCTGGAAGGAAGAGCCATTCCGTTCCGTAAGGGCTTCTTCATTCTGGAGGTTTCTTAGATTCAGCATGCCAACTTCTAGGGAACGGGAATAGGAGGGTACTGAGAAGTTCTGGACTGGCAGTTTTATTATTTTTTTAAAGATTTTATTTACTTATTTGACACACAGAGAGAGACATCAAGCAAGGGAATACAAGCAGGGGAGTGGGAGAGGGAGAAGCAGGTCTCCCGCTGAGCAGGGAGCCAGATGTGGGGCTCCATCCCAGGACGCTGGGATCATGACCTGAGCCAAAGGCAGATCATGACCTTGAGCCACCCAGGCGCCCCTGGACTGGCAGTTTTAGAGCAAGAATGAGACACTTAGGGAGCAAGAGTCTCAGAGCAGAGCGCCAGGCTCAGGAATTTAGAACTCCTTAAAATAGTGGAGACCCCAGGGTGCCTGAGTGACTCAGTGGGTTAAAGCTTCTGCCTTCGGCTCAGGTCATGATCCCAGGGTCCTGAGGTTGAGCCCCACAACAGGCTCTCTGCTCAGCAGGGAGCCTGCATACCACCCCCCCCCTGCCTCTCTGCCTACTTGTGATCTTTGTCTCTCTGTCAAATAAATAAATAAAATCTTAAAAAAAAAATAGTGGAGACCCCAGTCCTAATCTTGAGAATAGATAACAACACAGAGATGCTTCTTTGGGGGAAGAAAGAAGTGATACTCATGTATTACAATCACCTTTATCTGGAAAATAGATACCCCAAGTAGATCCCCGTCCCTGCCTCCAAAAAGCTCCCCCTGTGAAACCTACAACAAGTAGGTGAGTCCCAAGCAGGACAATGAAATGAGAAGTGTTTAAGTTTCGCCACCACTCCCTGCCCCCTTTCTCAAGTTCAGTCCAGAAGCACTGTTCCAAAGCTCCTTAGAAGGAGTTCTTGGGACTCTAATACTCTTACCCATTTTACAGGTTAAGAAACTAGTGCCGAGCTTCGATGCCGCCTGGCTCAAGCTGGGCAGTGGCAGCCCCAGCCCAGTGCCGTCTCCTGTGTCCCGGCCAGTCAGCGGTATCCGCTCCACCTCACCCATCTAGGGGGCTCCGCAGCCTCCGGAAAAGCTCGGGGCATCCGATGAATGAACTGCCAAGTCTCCGCAGCCTAGGCGGTGAGGGACAGTAGACTGCGCCAAAAAGGGGTGCAGGGGCTGTCTCTCTCTCAGCCGTTGCCCGCCTGTCCCATCTTGTCGCTCCCTCCCCACCCCCCGCCCGGTCCGGAAAAATCAATGCAGATCCCGGCGCCTGTGTGGTCCCAGCTCTGGCACCGGGGAGAACGCTCCCTCAGCTCTTTGTGTGCGGACAGGGAGAAGGTAACGCAGATTGCCGGCTCCGATGAGACGGCCCAGTGGCCCGACTGCAAAGTTCTGGAGGGTCTCTAGCACGCGGCCCCCTCTCTGCCCCGCACGCATCCTTTACCTCCGCCTCCCTGCGCAGCTCCTGGCCTCCGCGCTCGGAGAACTGGGCGTCCAGGCCGCCCCACAGCAGTAGCTGCAGGGCGCGCAGCAGGAGGCCGACACGCGCCGCCATCTCGCCGCCGCTCCTGCTGCCCCGCGCGGGCGCGTGGGGAGTCCACGCGCGCAAAGCTGCTCAAGGCGGTTAGCGGCGCCCGGGACCCCCTGAGTGCTCTGGCTCTGCGCCGCCCCTCCCGGCTGAGTGGGAACGCCCGGGGGCGTGGGGTGGCTCGCGGGTGCTCGGGCTCCAAGCGCAGGGCCGCCCCTCTGAGGGCGTCGCCGGGAGCCGGCCCGAAGTGGTGCAGCCTCGGCAGTGCCTGCCTGCGGACTGTCGGCCCCCGGACCCGGAGGGCAAGGGAGGAAGGGAGGGAGGAGGGGCGGGGGCCGGGTGCCGGCCCCACCCACTCCGCCCCGCCGCTGGAACGCACGGCGGTCGCGGAGCCTCTTCTGCAGGCTCCACAGCCTGGCCGGATGCCCACCGCCGCCCTGCCCACCGGTTCTCTTGCCAGCCACCTCCAGCTGATCCGGATCTCTCCGGGGAGGGCTGGGAAGAAGGGTCTCGCGGAAACTGTAGCTACCTAAGACATTGATCTTGGAGCGTCCTGGCCTGCCCGAGGGTCACATTATTTTAGCCAGGCTGGCAGGTCGAGTCCCCTGGCTATGAGAGAAGGACCCCTGGATTGGGTCCAGAAGAATGGGGTTTCAGTTCCAGATCTGCTTCTTTGCTAGCCCTGTGAATCCTACCTCCATTACTTGCTGGCTGTGTGGTCTTAGGCAAGTCACTCACCCTCTCTGAAAGTATTTTTCTCACCAGTAAATGTCGATAATAAGAATACCAATATCATATGGTTGTAGGGAGCATTTAATGAGAGAATAATGTAAGTGAGCACTGTACCCGACTTCGTGCGGTATGCGTAAGTGGTAGGCTGCCGCTTTGTGACTTGTGGCAAAGGATTTAACTATTTGGAGCGTCTGGTTTCTCATCAGTAAAATGAGAGCAAATGATACTTAGTTCCCAGAGTTGCATGGAGATTAAACGAGAAACTGAGGGTAAAGTGCTTGTCTTTATGCATTCCGCAGTCTTCAGAGAAGGTGGAATGAGACGATTTGCCTGAGAGCCTTCTCTAAACTCGCCCTGAGCAGAAGTCGACAGTTTTCATTATCTGCCTTCGTCACTGCGAGCAGGGTGCTCTCTTCGGGTGTCAGTTTGCTAATGTGAAATGCAAATGGCACAATGACACCGACCTCTGGGGGACTGTTTGGGGATTCCACGAGTTGATCCGTGTGATTTGGAATGTCTAAAGTGCTAAGCAAATGTACTGCAGTGTTCTTATCCTAAGGCTCAGAGCCTCAGGAGCCCACAGAAAGTTTCTATGTTATTTCCAAAAAGGTGCCACTGGGGTGGAGGAATTTTTAAAAAGACACCTCTCTCCGGTGGACTGACTTAGAGGCGAACTAATTGGCGATAGGCCCCGCCTACTTCCTAGATAGCCAATGAAAAGGGGCACTCCTCCTGGGCGAACCAATTAGAAACAGGCGCGCCTCTGCGCAGGCCAGTGGATAAAAACAGCGGCCTTTGCCATCTCTGCGCCAGGACCCAGCTGTGGGCATAGAGTTGTAATGGATTTATGAGCCCAGCCCTGCTCCTTCTCCGCCGGTGCCCTGGTGCACATCCGTAAGGAGCGTCCTTGCTTGGGGCGGAAGCCCGGCGATGGTGGCCAAGGCCTGGGCCTTCCCCTCAGAGAGCTTTCAGTCTAGCGGGGCAGACTGGACGAAGGTTCTCAGCTAAGGACTGCACTGTGACACCGCCACGCGTTCAAGCGTAAGTCCTGCGGTGAGCTTAGAGGAGGGAGATGCTGACGGCGTGTGGGATTGCTGGATTTAGCAAATAAAAATACAGGATGCCCTGTTAAATTTGAGTACCGGGTTAACGACAAATAAGTTATTAGTATAAGTATGTGCCAATGCAACATTTGGGACACACACTAAAAAATTATTCACTGTCTATCTGAAATTCAAGTTTAACTTCTTTAACTTAACCCCCTTGTTTAACTCTCTAGCGACCCTAGAGAGTGTGTGTCTGTGTTGCCTGAAGGTTGCCGGTATAATGGGGTATATGCTGTCCTTGACCAAACAGGTGTTTTGTTTTTTTTTTTAAGGTTTTTATTTAAATTTCAGTTAGTTAACACATAGTGTAATATTAGTTTCAGGTGTACAATATAGTGATTCAGGATATTGAAATAGGTGATGGGGATTAAGAAGTGTACAATACATTGTACAATATATTGTGTACAATATATTATTGTATATATTAAGGAGTGCCCTTGTGATGAGCACTGGGTGTTGAATCGAAACTTCGAAACTTCGATTCAACACCCAGTGCTCATCACAAGGGCATTCCTTAATCCCCATCACCTATTTCATCCGTCCCCCAACTCACCTTCCCTCTGGTGACCATCAATTTGTTCTCTAAGTTAAAAGTCTGTTTCTTGGTTTGCATCTTTTGTTTTTTCCCCTCTTCTCATTCATTTTGTTTCTTAAATTCCACATGAGTGAAAGCATATGGTATTTGTCTTTCTCTGACTTATTTTGCTTAGCATAATACTCTCTAGCTCCATCCACGTCATTAAGATGTCAAGATTGCATTGTTCTTATGGCTGAGTAATATATTATTATATAATCTATATTTATAATAATATAGATTTTATAATATGATTATATAATTATATATAACCTAATTATATATAATATATTACTCATATATTACTATATATATTTATCATCTTTATCTATTCATCAATCAATGGACACTTTGGCTGTTGGCTATTGTGGATAATGTTGCTTTAAATATTGGGGTGCCTGTATCCATTTGAGTATTTTTACATTCTTTGGGTAAATACCTAGTAGTGCAATTAATTGCTGGATCACAGGATAGTTCTATTTTTAACTTTCTGAGGTACCCCCATAGTGTTTTCCCAAGTGTCTGCAACAGTTTTCATTCCCACTAACAGAGCAAGAGGATTCCCCTTTCTCCACATCAATAGCTGGATTTTGAAGGGCTAGATACAACTCTGTATCGATCTAGGGCAGGGAGCTCTGAGGAGCACCAGTTGGCAAGGACACCATTGGCCAAGCTGGAGTCAGTCCCAGATCCGCCAGTTCTCTTTCCAGGCAGGATTTCTCCATCCCTCTCTCCAGCCCATGCCAGAGGGTGTCCATATCAGCTGCACTGGGAAGAGAGGGAAAGTAGGAGGCAGTGCTTCCCTGGAGGGCTGAGACTGGGAGGACTGAGCCACTCGGAGAGCTGACTCTGCCTTTCTCTGCATCCCAGGTTAGCCGTGGTCCCTGGACCTTGAAAACTAGCACCACTGTTGTGTATGAACATTGACTTCCTCTGTTTTTCTTTTGTGTTCTTGGTTAGATTATTTCATCTGATCCTCACCTGTCCCACATTATCTCTGTTTGTGGTCCCTTGGAGATGCTGAGAATTTGCACTTGGAAGTGCCTGCAAGAATTTATGCAGAAAAGAGCTTCCTTTGCCCACATGCTCATCCTGGCCTTCAACCATGCTTTGGCACAGGATGTCTCCATTTCCCAGAAAGACGGCATGTTTCCATGGTTAGAACCGTTTCAGTTCCCTTCTGCCTCCAAAGCTTATTCATAAGTCCCAGAATACCCAATTCTGTGATCTTCTTTAGGAATCCAGGGGCCTATGCAACTCCACAACTGACTTGCTGTACGCTTTCACTTTCCAGGATACATCTTGAGCCAAGTCGCTTTGGATAGGGTGGAGGAGGGTGGCCTGCCATCTGAGAAGGGCACTGAGGAAGGAAGGAAGATGAGAAAGGCAGGATAGTTTGTTGGAAGAAGCTCAGTCCACAGCAAGGGCATCAGAAGAGTGATGAGGTTGGGGGGAGAATGGCTTTGGATCAGCCATGGACCAAACAATCCTGTGATGACAAGTCCCTGTGTTAATCCAATACCATTATTTCCTCCTCTGGTGGGAGTGGGGGTAGGGATGGGAACGAGGAGTTGGAACAAATAATAGTGGTTAATGCTTGCTGAGAAATTAACACGTGCCATGTAGGTGCTATGTGCTTTACATAAATCATGTCACTGACTCTTCGCAGCTTCCTTGTGAAAAAGCCACTATTATAAGCATCCTTATTTATTTATTTGTTTATTTAAAAGATTTTATTTATTTGACAGAGAGAGATATCACAAGTAGGCAGAGCAGCAAACAGACAGAGGGGGAAGCAGGATCCCCGCTGAGCAGAGAGCCTGATACAGGGCTCAATCCCAGGACCCTGAGATCATGACCTGAGCCTAAAGCAGAGGCTTAACCCAGTGAGCCATCCAGGTGCCCCCAAATCCTTATTTTAAAGATGAGGAAACTGAGGCACAGAGAGATTATATCATTTGTCGGAGGTCATAAATCTAGTAATGGAACCAGGGCTCAAATCCAGATCGTATAACTCCAGATCTTGAGCTCTTAAGCTCGATGCTATCTCACCTCAAGTCACAAGATCACTGGAGGACCTGCACTGAATCACCTGGAGGCAGTTAGTAAAGATTCAAATTCCTGAGCTCTACTTCAGACCTACCAAATCACTAAATACTAGACCCCATTGTTCAAGGGGAAGATAGGAGGGCTAGGTTTTCCAAGTGTCTGGCTCTCTTCTTTCCTTCCTCCCTATCTTGGCTGAGCAAGTGCCTGACCCAGCTAGGCTAGCAGTCCTCTCTGTTCCTCCTCTTCAAAAAGAGCTGCTTCCCCTCCCTCTTTCTCTGCATCGGGGCTCATTTCAAATCCACAGTACCTCCCAGCTCTCCCAGAGTGGACAGGGCTTGGGCACATTGCATGCCCAGGGGAGCGGCTGGCAGCTGCCTGGGCCATTCCTTCTTCTCTGCAGAAGGCAACAGCTGGCCAGTGAGTCCTCTTCCTGACCAGGACCCTTTGAGTCAAGCAGGATGTATGGACCTGGACAAGGCCCTTTCTGGGCCTCAGTTTCTCTCTTCATAATATGAAGAACAATTAGCTTTGTCTCTGCCCTTTCCTCCTTCCCAGGAAGCGTGCAGAGCACAAAGCAGATTTTATCAGAAGGAATTAGGGGCTCTGAAGAAAGGCGCTCACAGAATGACCAGCCTCCCCAAGTGACAATAATAGGAATAATAAGAAGAAGAATGAGGACATGGGATTAGCCTGGGAGCCCTGAAGAGGAGGTGTTCCGCAGAGTTGTGAGGAGGTTAGCTGTGATAATTTGGATCCGTTATTGACTACAACCTCTGTGCATTTTTAGCTGTGATTCATTTTTAGAAGCCCCGAGTCTTTAGGAACCACTTCTGCCTCTGGAAGAGAAATTTCCTCCTCTCTCCAGCACATGGGGATGTGCTCTCATTAGACTGGTTCACCTTCCAGTCTCATTAGACTGGTTCACCTGTCTGTTTGCCTGTCTGTGCATACACACACATGCATGTGTTCATGGGAGACTGGAAAAAGCAAGAAATTTGGAGGGAGACAGACCTGGGTTTGAACCTGGACTTTTTCTTACTCTCTTACCTCTTGCAAGTCCACTAGTATCATCTTGAAAATGGGACAACAATAATTCCTGCCTTTTCTGTTACCCTGATTTGCTAGAGGGAGCCAACCAGACAATTATTCACAGTTAAAATCCTATCAAGTGCTAGATATTGGATGCACAGACACAAGCTTACATGCTTGTATTTTTTGCACTGTTTCACACTGGGAGATGCTCATCTCCAGACAACATACAGAAGCCTGCCCTGGGACAGCCACAGGAGCACCTTCTTGCCAGGCAATGAATGCTCTCTGTCTCAGAGCAGCCGATCTCTCCTAATCCTCATCCAGCCTCTTCTGGTTTGTTTTTTACTCACAGCAGGACCCAGGGGACTTGCAAGGAGCACAATAAAAGCCTAGCCAATCTGGCACTGTGCCCCACTTCCCTTCCACATAAAGGCTGTCTAACCGCCAGGCATCTGGCTTGAAAGGCTGGCCAGGACCTGCTCAGCATCTGCTGCTTTGCTTAAAAGACCTGCTAACAGGAAAGTGTCTGGTTCCTTTCCACCCCAAACAGGAAGTGCCTGCCACCGTCCAGAGGAGGGGGTAGTCGGTCATTTACAAGGAACCGATTCCTACTTCACAGAGCCTCAGGGAAATCTTCACAGGAGGCTTGCTCTCTAGGAAGGCTGGAGGAGCAGGGCTCCAGGGACACTTCCTGGGGTGGGGGTGGGAGGTTATTGATGATGGCTAGGACTGCTTACCAGCCTGTGACACTTGGCACAGAGCAGGCTGTCAGTCTTTGAACAGTGCTCCCCGAATACTTACTCCGTGTATTGTGGGAGATGCAAGAAGATCCTAGAGAAGGTCTTTGAGCTTGAGGAGTTTACAGAAGTCATCCCATTTCTCCCCTCATTTATTCATTCATTCATTCATTCAACACAAGCTTCCTCCTTGTCCTCCTCCCCACACCCGTTTTTAGTGCCTACTGTTTCCAGCACTACCTGAGGCACTGCGGAGTTCACAGGGGGACTAGGCAACCCAACTAGAGAATAAATTAGCCTCTAATCAGGTAGCAAGCCTGGAATGATGTGGTACAACTGTGAGTCCCACAGGATTTCAAAAGAGACAAAAGATCACTGTGCTCTTGTTTTGACTCTGGTGGGAGCCATAACCTCCTTGCCCACTAGGGTCCGTTCTCAAGACTGCAGCCAGGGCAACCCCAGTGATACAGGCCAGATCCTATCGTGGCTCTGCTAAATGGCTCCCTCTCCTGGCTTCCTCTCTCACTCTAACAAAGCTCACCGTCCTTCCAGGGCCCTACAAGCCCCTACAACCGTGTTGGAAGAGTTGGGAAACCAAACAAACGGGGGAGGGAGTCAACTCAAGAAATTTTCAACAGCAAGATTCTCCCAGCCATAGGCTGGAGGGATGAAGAGAAGGTTCGAAGGAGGGAAGGGTTACAGGATCTCAGGAGCCAGGGTTGCCGATAGAAAGGATCTCCGGAGAAGACAGCTGCTGCCTGAGACACTACTGGTGGCAAAGAAGGAGCGGGAGACCGCACCCTGGCTCCTCCCTTTCTTCAGCCCTCTGATTTTCCACCGGGTTGTTCATTGGCTGATTCTCGCTGGAACCTACCACCTGAGGGAATCTCTGAAACTGGAAGGTAGCCGGCTGCGGTTAGCTCTCCAAGGGAGGAGAATGGATCAAGGGCAAACAGGCCCAGTACTAAGACTTTCCCAAGTACATTCTGCTAAAGCTAACGTGTAAAATGTACCTGCTGTCTTCCCTAACTGAGCAGATCCTGAGGGAGCAGGATCTTGTAGCCTGAAAAACGACTGGGTGAATATTAAATTTGGTTCCTGATAATTATCCCCAGGCAAAGTCTAGAAAACAGGAGGGTACAGGACTCAATCTGTGAGTCAGTTCCTGGTAGAGAAAGGCCCTTGGGAAGAAGCCCCAGGGCAATACAGACTTGTGAGGAGATCTGTGTTTCATGTTTGAGAGACCAGGGACATTGTAAAAAGAACCCTTGGCTTGGTCCAAAAGCCTGGATGTGAGCTCCATTTCTGTCCCTAATTAGCTGTGTGAACTTCGTAAAGAGATTCATTTTCCTGAGCTCTGGTGTTCTCTCTACAAAATGTGGACAATAGCAACACCTATTTCACAGGGCTGTCCAGAATATTAAAAGAAATAATGAATATAAAAAACTAAACGTCACTCCTTTGACTGGATTCCTCAGAAGTTCCATATTGGTTTTTTGTTTGTTTGTTTTTTGTTTTTTTAGGATTTTATTTTTTAAGTAATCTCTACCCCCAGCATGGGGCTTCAGCTCACCGCCCAAGGCCAGGAGCCCCATGCTCTTTGGATTGAGCAAGCCAGGCGCCCCTTCCCTATTGTTTTTGATTTAATATCCAACCCCCCTGCCAGGCACACAAGGCTCTTTAAGATGTGGCCTCTGTGTACTTCTTTCACTCATCATTTATAACCACTGTCCACCCCTGCACATGCCCAGAGTCGCCAGCCAGAGCCACTTCCAATTCCCGGCACTTGGCTCTCTTGTAGTCTTTGCAAATACAGCCCTTTCTGCCTGGAGCATGCTGTTCCTGATATACATCCAGGGCCCAATTCCTGTTCTTTCTTCAAAATGTAGTTTAGAAGGTATCTCCTTCACAAAGCCTTCCTTAATACCCTGTCCACCCTTCCTGAGGATTAGATGCTCTTACTCTATTTTCAGAGCACCCTCTGCATCCTCTGATTCTAGCACATTCCATAGTTATTGGAATTAAAGGTTTGTACTGTCCCTTTTATGAGACTGCAGCTCCTGGAGGGCAGGGGCTATGGTGCTTCCTCTTTCTCTACCTCCAGACCCTCCAGGGCCTGACGTCCAGTAGACCTCAGAAGATGGCAGTTGAGAATGCATGCATGCATGAATGAATGAATTGAAGGTACAAACTTCAGGGAACAACGATGAGAAACACTTTCTGCATTCCATCTTAAAAAAAAAAAAAAAAAGATAGGGCACCTGGGTGGCTCAGTGGGTTAAAGCCTCTGCCCTCGGTTCAGGTCATGATCCCAGAGTCCTGGGATAGAGCCCCGAATCAGGCTCTCTGCTCAGCAGCGAGCCTGCTTCCCCCTCTCTCTTTGCCTGCCTCTCTGCCTACTTGTGATCTCTGTCTGTCAAAAAACAAAACAAAACAAAACAAAAACAAAAAACACCCAATTGTAAAATCAATCAATCAATCAATAAATAAATGAATAAAGAGGAAGAACAATCTAGAAGTTTTCCCCATCCCTAACCCAATCCTTCCCTGCTATTGCACATGTCTATTATCTCCTCCTCTGGGTTACCTTTCTCAATGTACATGCTGATCAGCTGAATCACTTTTAGTCATAAAGGAATTTTTATTCCTTTAACCTTGCCTGTTTGGACTTATCCAGAGAGCTCTGTGACCCTCGATCGTATAAGGAAGAGAGATGACCTCATGCCTTTGTTCTGACCCAAAGGTGTTAATTCTGAACTTACCCCTCTACCTCCACCCCCTCTTCCCTACCACAGTGAATGGTACCACTATCTGACCACCCCTCTAAGTAGGAAACTTAGAATTCACTTCTCACTCTCCCCTAGCTCCTCCCTCCCAAACTGGTCACTAGATCTTGTCCAGTCTACTATACAACTATTTCAAGGCTCTCTTCACTTACTCTATCTCCACAGCTAAAACCTAAGTCCAGGCTGTGGTGATCTCTCACCAGAATGACTGCATCGGCCACCCAGTTGGTCTCTCTGCTTTTAGGCACCTTTCATCTCTATATATTTTTCATACTGCGGCCTAAAGATGCAAATGTGACTGAACTTCCTTTAAAATCCTCTGGCTTCCCAGTGCCCTCAAGATAAAGCACAAATCCTAATGCACTGTATTTTGCAAGGTATGGATTATTTAGCATTCCACTTTTCTGGCCTCATCTACCATTCTCGCCTGGAGGGTAAACTCCAAACATACAGAATTACTTGTTTTACAGCTAGTCCAAAGCCCTTTACCCCACTTCACTTGGTCTGCTTCCGCTCATTGCCTCTGGCTTGGCTTAGATGTTGCGTCGCCCTCAGGGGGTGGGGGGAATGTCCTTTTGTGCTCTCTGAGCTTTCAGGCCTCATTTCATACTCCAGAGCTCCATCCCACACTAGGCAGTGCTGCCCAATGGTTAAACCCACAGGCAATAGTGTCTGGTTTCTAGGATTCGAATTCCACGTTGGCCATGTACTAGCTGTGCGACCTAGGGCAAGTGAATAATCACCCCCGTAACGTCGGGATAATATTTCATCAGTGTGTTGTGAGAATTAAATGAGATGATGTAAGGTGCCTGATAATTAGAGGTGGCCATTACAACAGTATTGAAATCTAAAGCTCGACCTCCCACCCACCATATTCTCAAGACCGGGTTTGCGTGTGGTTTCGCTTTAATGCAGACGTTTGTTTCATATCACCTTGTAGTCTGTGTTTTACTTGACAAGGTAGTTCGACCGGGAGGCGATCACGACTTTCGTCCCCGAGCTCGCCGACACCCAACGCCCCCAGGTGGCTCCAGCTGTCTGCAACCAAAGCTGAGCGAACTAGGGCATACCACTCGAAATTTCACGGGAAGTAAGGCCTTTTCTAACCAAATAGTCTGTGTTTTTAACCCCTCCCCTCTTTCGCTTCCTAACCTCGAATTCTGTCAGACGCTATAAAAGTCAGAAACAGGACTGTAATTGGGACGGAGAAAGTAGGCTCAGCCTCCTCCCCCATGCTAATGCCTGCATTGGTACTTTCTCCTCTCGGTTCCCTCTCAATAATGGTACCGCCTGCGGAGGGGAGAACAGAGAGAGTTTCTGAAGATCTCAGGGTTCAGAGGCCGGTACTCGTACAGAACTACCCCTCGCGCGCTGGCACGGTGGTTCCGTCCACTGTCCTCTGATTGGCTGCGGAGGCCCCGCAGTCGGGCTCAGCCCGCCGCGCCGCGTTCAGTACAGCTTCGGCCGCCGCGCCGCCTGGCTCTCGTATTCCTTGTTGTCGGCGGGCTCTGGGGGCTCCGCGCTGCGGCCGTTAGTCATGTCGGGTAGGTGACTCCTTCAGCGAGCAGCGGCAGCGACGAGAAGGGGCCTGGCGGGGTTGGGCCGTTTTCCCGCCCACCGGAGGGCCCTGAGGGAGAGCCTCCGGCCCTGAGGGAGGCTTGGGGTGGGGGGGGGCGGCCGTGGCCGCCGCCATGTTGGACTGAAGGGACGCACGCTCCCAACGCTCTCCGTCTGCAAATCTCCGCGGGAGCGCTTCGGGCCCCCCTTTTTTTTGACCCTGTCCTTGGAACCTGAGGAGACGTGCGGCTCCCGGGGAGGGTGTGTGAGTTGGGGGGGCGGAGGCCGTCTACGCCATCACGGGGGCGGGGGGAAGCCCGTGATTAGAGCATCCGCCTGAGAGAATCGGTGCTTCTGGTTCTCCGCTCCGCCTCAGATCTTTCAGCGAGGCCTCGGGCCAGTCATCTCGCCGCCTCGTACCTCAGTTTCCCCATCTGTGAAGTGGAGCTGGGCCTTCCTGACTCACCCATTCATCAGGTGGGGGTCTTGACGCTCTGGGAGCCCTTTCAAAGGACGTTGCCTTGCACAAAATCCTACTTATCGTCATTCCCTCTACCGTAACCACCCGGATTCGAGTGGGGGTGTTAGCATGTAATTCAGCTTCCTCCTAGCCCTCCTCTCATTTTTCTCCCTTCTCCAGTTGTTTATCTCCTATAAGAGCCCTGCAAGTGAGCCTTTTCTGGTCTGAATAGAGTCTTGTAGGTACATGTGTCATTTACCTTAAAGCATCCAGGCCAAAGGAAAGGCAGTGTTACACGAAACATTTAAAGTGGTAGACAACCCCCCTCCCCCGCGGTGTGGAAGAGGAAAAAAAAAAAAAAGGCATCGATCTCTTTAGGTCAGTTTAGGTCCTGCTAATAAACCCGAACATAAAGTCTGGAACACGAATGTTTCCTAGATTTTAGCAGTCCTAGCTAACACACAAGGTCCTCTCTGTTGTGGGTACCTCCCAGGCTGCAAAGACCCAGCTATCCGCTTGCTAGAAAACATCATTAGAGATCACATTTCATGTGGAAAAGCAGAACATTTCCTTGAAGCCATATGATGGGGATCAAAGGGATGGCTGGCACAGTCTTCTACATTTTTTAAGGGAGGACCTGTTGGTATTAAAAAAAAACAAAAACAAAACCCGCAAACAACACCCCCCCCCCCCCCCCCCCCCCCCCCCCGCCGCCCCCACTCCCCATCCAGTGTTGTGGAAGGATGGAAATCTGTGACAAAAAGCAAGTAGCAGGCTGAGATGAGGCCAAATTAACAGGACTGGCTGGACAGGAGAATAACTGATATTCCTTAGATTAACCTTAATATTACGTCTGAGGATTGAGTTTTTGTAGGACAGGGCACCTACCCGATGAAAGAGGCTTTTAACTGCACAGGATTTCTCTTTAAATATTTAATCCTTGCTCCAAGAAAAAAAATAGCTTCTTATTCCAAATAGACATTGGTACATCTTTTACCAGGTACATAATTTGGAATGAAGTCTGGTAAAGCTCCACAGAAGTATGTAGAAGTTTATCCTTAGGAGATGTGTTACCCATCCATGGTTTAAAAAAAAAAAAAATGAAAAGATTCTCCTACCCTCATGGGGAAATTGACCGTTTCAATGGACATTAAAAACTATTGGCGTGTGTTGATTTTTAACATCTTTATTGGTGTAAAACAATGGCTGTTTTTAATAGGACTGCATAGCTTTTATGGAAGGTTAAATTTTAGAGGTTATCATTTGCAAAATCCAGGATTTTCAGCTGTCATATTAGTCTGTGAGCTCTTTTATCCATTAGTACTGATCTTTGAAGTACCAAGACACTAGATTAATTTGTCACTTTGTAAATTAAGTTTTTTAAATATCAAGATTGGCTTTCACATGTGAAAAGGACCTTATTTGATTGTTCCTAAATTTTATGTCCATTAAAGCGAGAATCTTTAAGTTCTGCTTAGTGTTACATAGTGTTTTTGCATTTTGTAAAATGTGTATAAAAATATTTTGACTTTATGTAAAAATAAGTATTATGCTTTTGACTTTTTTTTTTTTTTTTTGGTGAATGTTTCAGTTAATAAATGTAACAGTAAACTCCCTGTAAACAGCTAATTGCATTAACTTTAGTTAAATGCTTAAACATTCCAAACTCAACCACTCCAGATGCCTGACAGCAGACTTACAAACCTAATAAAATAAAAGTGCTTACATAGTCAATAAATAAGTAAAAATTATAAATATTGTAAGTCATACTCATTCATATATTGTTTACAAATGTGAATTATCTGACACCTTCAAGTTAGAATCAAATCTAATATCAGTTATACATACAAAAATTAAAGTTAAGGTAGTTCTCATTTTGGCAGTATGGCAGACCAAAATAAATTCAAATCTTCTATCTACAAACATCAGAAATAAAAGAATTTATTTAAAAAAGGGGGAAGGGAAGACCTAACTGCCAGAAATGAAGTATAAGCCAGCATAGGGCTAGCTTGACAGTTGCCCTGAAGAGGCAGATGTAGGTCTCCTCATTTAGAGACTTGGGATTTTTGTTTGTTTTTTAAGATTTTATTTGAGAGAGTGAGCACAAGGAGGAAGGGAGAGGGAGAAGCAGGCCCTCTGCTGAGTAGGGAACCTGACTTGGGTCTCGTTCCCAGGACTCCAGGATCAAGGCCCTGGGCCGAAGGCACACACTTACCTGACTGAGCCACCCAGGTGCCCTGAAACTTGGGTTTTATTACCCAAGTACCCAAGGAAATGAAGCCTTGAGACTGTTAGAGCCAGATAATGGGAACTGAGACCTTACATAAAATCTAGATGTTTAAAAGATTGTCTTCAGTGAAAGAGTGAACTAGAAAAAACCTTTGTATCAGCATAACAGATAACAAGGAAGCTTGGGTCCTGAGTAAAAAAGTTCTGTCCTGAGAATTTGTAACCTGGGAACTATGCTTCATACAATTTGGGCATACATTTGGGCTAGTTAATGGGGAGTCCAGGAAAACTCAAGCCAAGAAATTAACATAAAAATTGGTTCTGCGCCTGTAATAACCTTGGGGCTCCTGGTAGAAATGAAAAATCTTTTCTGGGGGGAAATTTCACAGACTAGGTCACAGGAATCTTCTAGAAAAAATAAGCCTTGCAAAAGGTAGATTCACATTAAACAATTGTAGAACTTGAGGAAACAGTTCACCAAAATGAGAATTTATGGCAAATGGTGTTAGAACCCTAATAGTTAATCTGAAAGCAATTAAGTTTGACATTACTAAAAACCTAAAGGAAGGAATCAACCCTAAGACCTAAGATGTTATGAAGAAAGACAATATAGCTTTAAAAAGAACCTAGTATGAAATAGAAACAGTGGTTAAGTTGAATTGCAGACTTAGCAGAAGAAATAATTAGTGAAGTGGAAGACAGATACAGTTACTCACAGTTTAGTTCAGAAGATGAAAAATAAGGTTTAAAAACAGATGGAGAAGTCCTATCATACATATAGTATGTATGTAGTATGTCTCCTAAGAAAATGGGATCAATATTACAGTTGAGATTTTTCCAAAATTGGTAAATATTTTGGCTCAAAAAGCAGTAGTTTGAAACACGAGACATAAAAATCAGTTCATACCTAGGTACATTGATGTGAAACTGTAGGTTATGAAATCCTAATTACCTATCAGAAGAAAATAGGAAACGGTTAAGTTTGGTAGACTTAAAAGTTCTAAGAAGTTGAAAAATAATGAAATGATCCTAAGTCTAAAGACTAAGTACCACTTTCAGGCCTTTGCCAAAAGAACTAAAATAAAGTAAATCCAGGAAGGAGAAGTAGAATGCAAAAACAGCAGAAGGAGCAAACACAGTAAATAAAAGGCAGATATTATTAACAGTATGGAACATTGAAGATTAAAGTGATTACATTTGGAAGTTAAAAAGGAAGCAAAAAGAAGAAAAATTGAATGTTTAACTTCTAAGGCAATATGGGAAAAGAGTAAAGAAAATCTAGTACGAGGCAGGAAAGGAGTTAAAAGGATAAAGAAAATCCTAGTAAGTAGAAAAATCTAATAAAGCGCATAGGAATAAATGAAAACTAGTAGTAAAAATAAGAAAATGCCAATTCAAAGAGTTTCATATTGGGAAAAAAATTGTTCAGAAATGATATACCTAAAACCTAAGATTAAGAGATGTTGGAAGTACCGAGATAGAAAAAGATGAACCAGACAATCAATAACCAAAAGTAAGATTGTTTTGTTATGTTACTAGTCGAAATAAAGTTTGGACCTTTTTAATCATGATATAATGTTAAAAGAGGATTCATCACGGATATATAAACCTGTACTTTTGGGTGCCTGGGTGGCTCGGTGGATTAAGCCTCTGCCTTCAGCTCAGGTCATGATCCTAGGGTGCTGGGATCGAGCCCCACATCAGGCTCTCTGCTCAGCAGGGAGCCTGCTTCCCCCTCTCTCTCTCTGCCTGCCTCTCTGCCTACTTGTGATCACTCTCTCTGTCAAATAAATAAATAAAATCTTAAAAAATTAAAATAAACCTGTACTTTTGCTTAACAATAGAGCCTCAGAATATAGAAACCAACAAAATATAAATGACAAGCCTGGTAAAATGGAGTTTTTTTTTTAAAGCATACCTTTCTTTATTTTTTTATTTTATTTTTATTTTTTTAAAGATTTTATTTATTTATTTGACAGAGAGAAATCACAAGTAGATGGAGAGGCAGGCAGAGAGAGAGAGGGAGGGAAGCAGGCTCCCTGCCGAGCAGAGAGCCCGATGCGGGACTCGATCCCAGGACCCTGAGATCATGACCTGAGCCGAAGGCAGCGGCTTAACCCACTGAGCCACCCAGGCGCCCCCATACCTTTCTTTATAATTAATAGATGGGGCAGACCAAATGTTAAGAGTATGAATGGTATAACCAACAAGTATCATCTAGAGTTAGAGAATTTACTCAACATTTAGGGAATATATAGTTCTTTTCAAGCTCGTAAGGGGCATTTGTGCAAGTAGAATACTTATCAAGGGGAAAAGCGAGAAACAGCAAATCCTAGTAAGTACCAGGAATAATAGAGAGAATACCTTTTCTGGCTGCAATGGAATATAATTAGAAAACAGCAGAATCAAAACCCTATACATTTGGAAATCAAAACATTTCTAAATCATGGATTCAGACACAAGGCTCAAGTGTAGAGTACTCCTAATTAGCAGTAGTTTAAAATGCCATAACATTTACAAACTCAACTTCTCTAATGAATATAAGGGCCATTCTCACTGGTTAATATATCTTCTACCAGTTTTAAAGTCAGCCAATGAAGAAAGTCAGATTTAAAATTTCAGAGGACCAAAGTGACTGGGTTAAATTATGGACTCACATACTTAGATTTGAGCCAGGGTCACATGACCTATGTGTTATATACTTGTATAATTTTGAGTGAAAGGGAAATAAACAGGTGTTGAACACCATCCTCAGTGGGAGAACCCCCCTCCCCCCCATCCATGCCTTGGCGTATAATTGAAGCTAAAGCTTCATTTATCACCAGGGTACCTTAAGTTTTACTCATACATGCCCCCCTCCACACTTCATAATCCTTTTCAGTTTCTGATTTAGTTGAAGCGAATTTTCTTTCTCATTTGGTAGATGTGTCTAATTTGTTTATGGTCCAATGAGATTCTATGTGCTTTTCTTACTTGGTTATTAGTGATAAATCTATGGTCATTTTATCATGGGTGTGGTGGTGATACAATTTTTTCTTTGTTTCAGCCTTATGTTCTTCACATTCATAGAAGTAGTTAGGATTTTAATCAATGTTCTTATGATTAAGGATTTAAAAAAAATCTTGTTTAGTCTGATTGTAGATCTCTGCTGCAAAAAAGTGGTGAAGCTCATGTCATCTACTTATACTGGCAGTGGCAGTGTTTTCATATTGTAGCTTTATGTGAATTGAATGCAGATGTCACTGATTTGATTTCTGGTGGGTTTTCAGAAGAATTGTTTGACAGCAAATGATTTTGTTTCATGTTGGATGAGATTGGGGTTAGGGGACAGCAGTTTCAGATGGAGTTATTTTTTGCAGTTTGAAAGAATATTTCATATAAATTGCTCGTATTCATCACTAATAAACTTAGGTCATTCATTTGACTCCAAAAACCCAAAGGATAGGGCCTCTTTAAAAGTTTTTGATACAACTGATGTTTTGAGATACCGAGAAAAGCTTTTTTTTCCAGAAAAAGTTTTTTTTTTTAACATTATTTAATTCATGCCTTCCTTTGTAGTTTTTATTGCCAAAAAGGAAACTGGAAGTAGGTATTGCTGAGTTGGTATACCGATTGGCCAAGTCCCTGAAACCTTAGTAAAGTTGGAGATTAACAACTAACTTAGCTGCTTTTACCAAAATCTTCAGCGATCTAGTTGTTGCTGCGGACAGCCAGAGCAGTCCAGTACAGGGAAATGATGTGTATGTTGGGCTGGTGAGGATTTACAAGTCCGTGTAATCCTGGGGATTTATCTTGTCCGAGTGTGTGTCTTTCCCCCTTTTTAGTCTCGATTAATTTCAGTAGATGCCTTTTTGTGTATAAAGATAACTTGAGTTTTTTTAAAAGGATGGATTTTTCACTGATTGTTTTATACTGGTTTACTTGGTTCTTGTGACCATTAGGAGCCATTTATAGATTAGTTGTTTTTCAAAGATGTAGTTACTGTAAGCAAATCCTTAACACAGTAATTTTAAGTAGTTTTCTTTCCGTAGGTAGTTTTTATTACATTTTCTTACCAGATTTCATCTGTAAAAGCTAAAGTCAGCTTTTGAGGGAAGCATAATTTTAAATAAGATTTAAAATTCTTTTTATGTGTTTTAGATTCTGGAACTTACGGTCAGTCTGGGGGTGAGCAGCAAAGGTAAAGTATATGTACGTTTTACTAACACCGTGTAAGAGTAGAACTGAGGGAAAAAAAAGATGAATTTAGTCAAGTGTTCCTTTTGAGATTTGGTATGTGGATTTTTTACAGTTAAATATTAGCTTGTCAAGGGGGAAGGGCCTGTGTACATATGTACTGAAACATTTTTTCTTCTTTTTAAAAAACCTGCTTGAATCAGTAAATACAGATGCCCCCTAGAGATTAAAACAAATCTCATAGGTATTTTAAAGCATATTTTCTTTAAGAAATTTTTAAGATGAAAGTATTAAAAGGATTAGACAATTGAACTATATAACAGGTTCTTAGAGAAAGCACTTAAGTTTTTTTTTGTATATAATAATGCGATTTTTTTTCAGAGCAGATTTTCTTTAAGCACTATAATAGAAATGTTTAGCATTTTTAAAAGACTCCTTACCATACTTACGATAAAAAGAAAAGTCTGATTTTACGTGACTGTATACATACAGTAGGGTTCTCGTAATTGCCAGAAACACAGCCTTCAACTTTCACTATAAATATTATGGAGCTCAGTGTGAGATCCTCAGAATAGCATCTCAGGTATCTTCTGTCTTCAGGTTTTACGCTTCATGAATACAAAACTGGTTTGACTTTTCTATTCTTATTGTAGTTCTAACTTCACAGTAGGCAACAAGCAAATGTTTGTTCAGTGAAATATGTTTTATAAAGTTAAATTCTGTTAGCATTTGATAGCTTTAGAATAATAAAAAGGTTTTCTTTTCAAGTATTTTGGGGGGAGCATATATTCAGAAAGTTTGTTTCTGACTTGTTAGAATTTGCATGCTATCAAATGAAAGTTCAGATCTGAGGAAGGTACCTTTATTCAGTCGACAAACTATATGCCAGGCTGTGCTGTGTTACTGGGGGTACAATATATTAAAGGCAGATTAAAGGCAGATGGTAGGAAGAAATTAATCTGTCAAACAGCTAATTTGATTAAAGTGCTGACTTAAACAGTTAATTTTCTGTCTTGGATTTTTAAAATCATGGGTTTTAGTTCCATGTAGTCACTGTCCACACCTGAGTCTAATTCCCTTGAGATTTTCTGGTTCTTTTGAAATTGTATTTGTGTGAGATTGTCAAAGCTAAACTTTCGGTGCTTGCTTAGTATTAAAGAGTCTGGGAGTGATTCATTTATGTCTTAATAGTCTTTGGTTTTCACCTTTCAATTTAGACTCTAAGAGACAGGCAGATCGGCAGTTTTTCAGAAGAGAGCCTTGTGCAGAGTTGAAAGTTGAAACTGAAGATGTTTGTTTTTTTTTTTAAGCTTTTAAACTCTAACACATCTCTTTTCAAGTACTACATTTTTCTTTTACAGTTATTCTTCCTATGGAAATCAAGGGAACCAAGCTTATGGACAAGCACCACAAGTAGGTTAAAATATAAATTGTGCTTTTTGTAAACAATTATTTTTATCTTAAGTAGGTGATGAAACTTGTATTTACCTAAATTTCAGAGCTATTCTGGCTATGGACAAACTACTGATTCCTCATACGGACAGAACTATGGCAGCTACTCCGGCTATGGACAAAGCCAATCAGGTTGGACTGGTTTGTTAAATTTGCTATTTTAGAAATTAAAAAATCAGAACATTTACTAAATAGTATATCCATTCGATCTTCAGGTTATTCACAGTCCTACGGTGGTTATGAGAATCAAAAGCAGAGCTCATATGGCCAGCAGCCTTATAATAACCAGGGACAGCAAAACACGGAATCATCAGGAGGGTAAGGAAAACAATAAAAATACTGATTCTGTGTTGGGTAGTGGAAATAATACTTTGGGTATTAAATAGACTTCACCATCAGACTAGCTTTACATTTTTTTTTTTCCAGAAAAGTTTTGAAGTATGAATTTCACAGTTCTTTGTTAAGAAGAATATGCAAATTGTCTGCATTGTCATTTGATTCCTATGTGTTTTTTGTTTGTTTGTTTGTCTTTAAAGATTTTATTTATTTGACAGAGATCACAAGTAGGCAGAGAAGGAGGTAGAGAGAGAGGAGGAAGAAGGCTCTCTGTTAAGCAGAGAGCCTGATGTGGGGCTCGATCCAGGACCCTGGGATCATGACCTGAGCCGACGGCAGAGGCTTTAACCCACTGAGCCACCCAGGCGCCCCCCTATGTGTTATTTGTAATATTGCTATTTAGTTGTTTATGAATGCACATTATTTTTAAAGATTTTATTTATTTGGGAGAGAGAGAGCAAGTGAGCGAGCATGAGCCGTGGGAGGGGCAGAGGAAGAAGTAGAGTCCCTGCTGAGTAGGGAGGGTAATTTGGTACTTGATCCCAAGACCCTGAGATCATGACCTGAGCTGAAGACAGATGCTTAACCGACTGAGCTACCCAGATGCTATAAACCACATGATTTAAATGTTAAAAAAAATTTGGACCTTTGCTTTATATGTGAGATTAAATAAGAAACTGGGAGAGACTTTTAGTGCTTTCTTTTATTTCCATTTTATTTTTTAGCCATTTTAATATATTACCTTTTCAAGGACAAAAATACTTAGAGAGTGCCAAAACCTATCCACACATTTTAGATACTCTAAATTTGTCTTGTTAACATAGGTGGGTGAATATTTACCAAGAAGTTTATGGGTTTTGTAGCTTGCCTTTTTTTCTTAAATTTTTGTTTGTTTTTTTTAGTTTTTTTTTAAAGTTTCAGATATGAGGAGCTTGTTCTTGTTACTAATTTTAGTAATAGCAACTTAATTTTTTAAAATTGCGCTTTACATTTTGTGAAATACTTTTGCATTCTCTAATTGATCCTTAGCTATTATGAGTGTCAGTAATTATCCCCAGTTTGTAGAGGTGAAGAGAAAGTAAGATTATGTAGCCTGTTAAGTTGCATAGCTAAAAAATGAGGCAAAAACTGAGATCCCAACAAGTATTCTCTCTGTAGTGAAAAAAATTATTCTAAGTGAAATTCAGTTAAATAAAAGCATTGAGGAAAGATTTGTAAGGTCACATTGTTAGTCTTATAGATGTGAGACTGTTTTGAAAAAGTGGAGTACACATGTAGAGAATAATTTTCAGAAAGCACGTTACATCAGAAAGATGAATTCTTTAAGCCCTGTTGGTTAGGTTTTTTTTTTTTTTTTCTTTTAAGATTTTATTTATTTGAGACAGATCTCAAGTAGGCAGAGAGGCAGGCAGAGAGAGAGGAGGAAGCAGGCTCCCCACTGAGCAGAGAGCCTGATGCGGGGCTGGATCCCAGGACTCTGGGATCATGACCTGAGCCAAAGGCAGAGGCTTTAACCCACTGAGCCACCCAGGTGCCCCAAGCCCTGTTGGTTAGTTTTAAAGTTAGGAGAATCCTTTTATAAGGATACATTTTTGGAGGAATGAGGTATATAGCAGGTATAAATATAAATATAATAATAAAAGCAAATATAAAAATATAAAATAAATATAAATGCAGGTCTCAATGAGGTATAAATGTAAAAGATAAGTGTTAGATTTGGTTTGACAGCCATTTAACTTTTTTAATTTTAATTTTTTATTATTTTTAAAATTTGTAAAAATTTATTTATTTGAAAGAGTATGCATGTGCGTGTGTGCAGGTGGGGAGAGGGACGGAGAGAGGGAGAGAGAATCTCAAGCAGACTCCCCACTGAGCGTGGAGCCTGCAACATGGGGCTCCATCCCATGACCCTGAGATGCTTAATCGACTGAGCCACCCAGGTGCCTCTAGTTTTTTTTTCCCTCTCTTTGACAATTTTAAAGTGAAGCACTAAGGTTCTGACTGTTGATGTGAGACATCAACATGTCTCTCACATCAAAATACTCATGTTGGGGGAACATACTGATCTTTATTACATTGCTCTGGTCACCTGATGCAGAATAAGATGTCACTATTGAGTTATGAGACTTTTTGTTCCCTTTTTAAAAAGGTAAACATTAGAACTCAAATCTAATTAAATGTTCTTTCAACATTCCCATCCTGAGAACATGTAATTAATAGTCATATTGCTTAGAAATTTCTTCTTGAATTGCCAGAGATAATAAAAATATCTCATTTTTTGGTAGACTAGTTTCAGATAAGAAATGGCATCACAGGGGTGCCTGGGTGGCTCAGTGGGTTAAAGCCTCTGCCTTCAGCTCAGGTCGTGATCCCAGGGTCCTGGGATTGAGCCTCACGTTGGGCTCTCTGCTCAGCATGGAACCTGCTTCCTCCTCTCTCTGCCTGCTTCTCTGCCTACTTGTGATCTCTGTCTGTCAAATAAATAAATAAAATCTTAAAAAAAAATAAAAATAAAAGTCCGATTTACTATTGTTACTTTTTTTTGGTAATATTCTGATTTTTAAGTAATCTCTAACCCCAGTTTGGGGCTCAGACCCACAACTCTTGAGATCAAAGTTTCCTGCTCCACCGACTAAGCCAGCCAGGAGCCCCTTATTACCGTTTTCTGAAATTTATCTTTGAAGATACTTGGAAGAATGTACTATAGGTTCCAAAGATAATTATAAGAAAATGGTACCCAAAATGTTATAACAGTGTTAAAATTAAGTGATAGAGAGAGCCTTTTAATGTAACTATTAAAAGGACTCAGCACTTGCGGTGCCTGGGTGGCTCAGTTGGTTACACATCTGCCTTTGGCTCAAGTCACGATCCCAGGGTCCTGGGAACGAGCCCTGCATTGGGCTGCCTGCTCAGTGGGGAGTCTGCTTCTCCTTATTCCTCTCCGCCAGCTCATTCTCCCTCTCTCAAATAAATAAATAAAATCCTAAAAAAAAAAGACTCAGCACTGGTGTGGTATATTTGTTAAAGAATGAGACATATTACTCTGTTTTGTGGCACTTTTAATTTTTTTAAATTCAAGGAGTTGGTAAAAGCCATAGTGATATTTTGTTTCACTAATGTTCTTAAAGATGTATGTGGTTTTACTTATAATGTGGCACCTCTTCAGTTCTAGTGAATTATTTGAAAGTCATTCCATTGTTCATAAGGAGATTTTGTAGATAAAATAACTAAATGATTTGTACTACGAAGTGATATTAGGGCCGTCTGGGTGGCTCAGTCAGTTAAGTGTCTGACTCTTGATTTTGGCTCAGGTCATAATCTCAGGGTCATGAGATTGAGCCCTGTGTTGGGCTCTGTGCTCACTGGGGGAGTCTGCTCCAGATTCTCTCTCTCCCTCTGCCCCTTCCCTCTCTCCTCTCTCTTTTCTTTCTCTCCCTCTAGCAAATAAATCTTAAAAAGAGAAAGAAAAGAGAAAAGAAAGAAGTATTAAATGTGGTTGAGGTCTACCTGGTCTGGCCTTTTAGTCTTAGTCAGTTTACTACAGTGAACATAATCATTCTATAAAATTTCAAAATTCTTGATTTCTGTTTAGCCAAGGTGGAAGAGCGCCTTCATATGACCACTCAGACTATGGTCAACAAGATTCATATGACCAGCAGTCAGGCTATGATCAGCATCAAGGTTCATATGATGATCAGTCAAATTATGGTCAGCAGCATGATTCCTATAATCAAAATCAGTCCTACCATTCACAAAGGGAGAATTACAGCCACCACGCACAAGGTATGGTATATTGACCTATTTTTTTCTATTTTCCTCTCATAGAAGTATATTGAATTTTGGATTAAAAGACCTACATAGAATTTCAACTGTAAAAATTTAGAGTGACCTCATTGAATATACATGCTTCTCTCTTATGGCCATCAAAGCTAGTTTATTAGATTTCTATTTCTGAACTTCTTGGACTCCCAAATGGTCATGTGGCTTTTTGATGACTGATGACACGAATTTCTTTGTTGTGTCACTTAACTGATCATTTGATAATGCTGTTGCTACCACTTATTTTGATAGTGGTGGTATACTTTATTTAGGGAAATTATGATCCTATATTAGCTTTCTCACCTCATCGAAGAAGGACCAGCGATTCTTTTACTTGTTGTCTTACAGCACTTGGAATATACTACTGATACTTAGGAATTGGCTTGTGCCATGGACATGAATGCTTCAAGGGCACAAGTCTTGTTTTACTCATTTATACCCTCATTGCTTAGTATAGGTCCTGGTTTGTAGTAAGTGCTTAATAAATATTTGTTTATTCATTCAGTGCATTCAATTACTGAATAATTGAATGAATGAATAAGTGAATGAGTGAATGTGGAAGCTCATTTACTGAATGTCTAAAGTGAATATAGGCACTGAATATGTCCAGTTTGAAAATGCAGTTACTTCTTGTCCATGTTTGATTTACATTTAAGTATTTTTGAGGTGAAGAAATAGAAAAGAAATTTTGGGGGTGAAGAAATTGTAGATTAGGGTTATGCTTTTTATCTAATTATTAAGATGATGTACCTAATATTGTACTGGTAACTCAAACTGTTCTTCATCACCATCACATCAGCTGGTGATATCCATATCACCATTTTGCTGTCTGACTATAACAATGGAATTTGACACATATAATTCTCAAACATATTAAGTTTACTTTACAGGAAGCGTTTATCAGAAATGATAATATTTATTCACATATCTGTTATTTTCTTTTTTCTTGTAGATGACCGTCGTGATGTGAGTAGGTATGGAGAAGATAATAGAGGATATGGCGGGTCACAGGGAGGAGGTAGAGGGCGTGGGGGATATGACAAGGATGGAAGAGGTCCTATGACAGGATCAAGGTAAGTATTATGTATAGGTGCCTACATTTCTTCTCTCTGTCTTTTTTTAATTTAAAAAAAATTTGTTTTACTTAGCTGGTTTGATTCCAGCGTCTGATTTAGTTAAGAGGCTTACGTAGATTATGTTATAGAGAAGGAGGCAGAAATTCAAAATTTCTTTTCAGTCTTAAGATATTGGTTAATTACCTCAGAGTAGGCTATGTTAGCAGTTAGTTTTTGTGGTGTATATTAAACACCAGTGGAGAAAATTCCCCTTTTATGGTTGTGATTAAACCACTTAACTATGTTTTTCCTGCCAGAGCTAGAGAGTCTAAACTCCTTTAAAAGATGACTCTGAGAATCCAAGTATATTATATATAAAACATAAAAGGTAAGTTAATTTTAGATTGGAGTGTAGAGAGGCTATTCCTTAATCTTGAATCCCCTTGGGAAGGGACAATATTAGGAGGCCATAGCAGAGTATATAAAGGTGGGGTTGGCAAATGAGAAAGATTTTATGTAAACTACTTTTGTCTTCTTTCTTAAGTAAATAATTATTGAAATAATTAGTGCAATATCCCCTGTCATTGCATATTTTATTCATACTAAGCTATGGAAAAGATGACTTTTTAATTCAGCTTTTCTTTTCCTCATTGCTATCAGGTTTTGGTACTTAATTTTGGCATATGTTAGGAAAGCTGGTTATAAAATTACTTTTAAATATATCTGTAAATTCAGCACTTTGGCCCTAAAAACAAGAATGAAAAAATAACTGACATTTGTTATCCTCAGTTGAGGTTTGCAGGTTGCAAATTTATGTGTAAAATACACAGTGTTGAAGGATTAATTTGTGTTCCTTGGGAATTGAAATTATTAGTGGCCTGTTAACTGACGCTTAATAACATATCAGTGCCGGTTTGCTCTTTTGCTCCTTAGGGACTGTCTGTCCCCTGAGGTGACCTGAGCAACAGAACTAGTTACATACAGCACTATTACTTCTTTAAGTGAGCCAGGAATTTGATCACTGACTTGTGTTTCTCTGTGTTTAGTGTATGGTACTTTGATATTATGGCAGAATTAAAGCCTAAACATATTTGATGAACTTTTATAACACTGAACATTAAGTCTTTCGATTGATAGCCAAAGTCAGTTTTCAACATTTAAATATATTACTGTATGCTCTTTATTATCAAAGTGAGCAGCCTGCCATCATGTGGATATAAATGAACAATGTAAAGTGACATGGTGCTTACTTTCTACCTAATAGCCTCCTTCCCATCTCAAACAGAATCCCAAACAAAGTAGCTAACAGGTATATTTAATTTTCCAATTAGTATGTTAGATAATTGGCTTTTTTGGAATGCTGTGTTTTATAGTATATCGTAGGTTTGATTTTCTTCATAAGGAAGTTATGTCCAGTACATTATTAATTAGACTATGACAGTGTGTGAGAGTGGTAGAAACCCGCTTTTCAGAAGGACAAGGGAAGAGAAATCTTTAAAAATGTGTTTTCATCTTTAAGAGATGACTCTTAGAGATTTGAAAGGACCTTGAATGAATCTCCTGATAACACAGGGGGGAGCTTTATACCTTAACCATCTTGAGAGTCCCATTTTAAATAGCTTTCATAACCTTCTTGGCATCATATTTCAGTATAATTTATGGTGCAGATACTTGATTTGAACCAAAGTTTTTGATTTTCAGATGTTTTTATTTAGCCTTAGAGCCTTTTCACACGCTATCTTTGTGGAAGCACCTTATATGTTAAGTCAAAATAATACTGATCTGGTTCAAGGTAGGATTGGGGGAGGGGTCTTGCCTAATTGCTATCACACCCTATTCTGCGCATCCCCCCACCCCCGCCCCAGCCAATAAATGGGTTGTTCTCGAAAGGCCTTTTTTAGGAATCCATGTGAATGACGATTCAGTGATTCTGTATATTGGATTGGTAAATTTTTTATGTGAAAGGCCAAGTTGTAAATATTTTAGGCTTTTTGGGCCATATGATTTCTTTTATAACTGCTCATCTCTGCCCTTGTAGCACCAAAGCAGCCATAGACAATATATAAGTAAACATGGTTGTGTTCCAGTAAAACTTCATTTATGGGTATGGAAATTTAAAGTTCAGATAATTTTCATGTGTCACAATATCCTATTCAAGATGTGCTCTTTAGCTTATTTAAGGGGTAAAGTATTTTGAATTAGAGTAAAAATGCCTCGTTTTAGGACTTTTAACACTTGTTTACATTTAAGTACCAAAAATATCCAGACATTTTTTGTTAGTTTTCATCAGCACTCCCATTTGTGTTTCTGATCATCTTACTTAAAAAAATTATATCAAGGTTGAAAATACAATGCTTTCAGGGCTGTTTGAAGAATATCTGGCATTAGTTAGATTTTTATTTAAAGAAGGGGCTTAGTTTGTGGGTGAGGGTGGGAGACGTGGTAAAGGATGGGACATTTTTAGACTCAAGATGTGTAATTGCTTGGCTGGAGGAAGAATATAGACCAAAAGGAAGTGCTGATTTTACAAATATGGAAGAAAAATGTGTGAAAATTGTAGGGACTATAGGAACCAATGTTTTTCTTTGAAAAAGCAGTTGTAGCAAAGATTGAATTTCTAATTGTCATCTAAAATTGATAACTAACCTCCTAGTGGGTTAGAAGTTTAAGGCTGTAAGTTCTCTCTGTTTTTAACTTCAGCATTGTGATGAGTGCATGACAAAATTGCCAGAACTTTATAGATAACTGTTATTTTTCATGATTAAGGCATCAAGTTACAGAGCTTTTTCAAGGCTGTAATATCTTGAGCCTAAAAAAGTCATTCTGAATTTTGACTGTCTTAGAAGAGTTTTTGACTAGTTCCATTTTAATTGTGCATATGTTTTGGTAATAGTCTAGAATAGCACTGCCCAGTAGAAATGTAACATGGGTCACAAATGTGAGCCACATGTGTAATTTTAAATTTTGTAGTAGGCGCATTAAAAGAACATAGGCAGGTAGGAGTGCCTGGGTGGCACAGTTTATTGGGTGTCTGCCTTTGGCTCAGATCATGGTCCCAGGGACCTGCATCAGGTTCCCTGCTTGGCAGGAAGCCTGCTTCTCCCTTTGCCTCTGCCTGCTGCCTCCCCTGCTTGTGCGCACGCACTCTCTCTCTCTTTCTCTGTCAGATGAATAAATTAAAAAATCCTAAAAACATAGGTAAAATTAATTTTAATAATACATTTTACTTATTCTAATATACCCCCTGTATTTTATCATATAATCATTATAAAATTACTGAAGTATTGTATATTGCCTTTTTCATACTAAGACTTTGAAATCTTTTTTTTTTCTTTTTGTATTTTGACTACATCTTAATTTAGATTGTCCACATTTCAAAGGGTCAACAGCCGCATTTGGCTAGTGAATACTGCATTGGACAGGTAGCTCTATAATGAGAGGTTCTTGGCTTCTTGAAATGTGGGTAAATGTTGAATCCAGAGAGCTTTTTACCACACGTACAAGACATGGGAGGAAATAAGACATAAATACAGCTACTGTTGAGAATGATATTTAAATCCATTGAGTCATTTACATTTGGAATTAATGTTAGTCTTCTTCACATCCAAAAAATTGTAATTTGGATTTACTCTGAAAATGCAAGCATAGCACATGCTATTTGTTTTTTTAACTAATCTTTTCTAATTTTTAGGTAAGTCTCTTTTTCTCTCTAGATAATGGATTTTCTGAAACAAAGGTTCCTGTATTATCCTTTTACTACTTGGCAATTTAAGTCTTTGAATAGATATATTTAGATTTTCTTTTAAATTGAAAGATTCAGAGTAGAGATTCTGTCTGAAGAACTTTTTCTTGGCAAACACCTGAAATTAAATGACCATCAAATTAAATGACTCTCTTCTCCTCTACATATGTGATACTGTAACAATGAAAGAACCCTCAGTCTACCTTAGGGTAGGCTGCTTATTGTGGTTTTGAACTTGGGATAATTTCTGTAGTTGAGTCAAGAATATATAGTTGGTTTTCTTACGCAGGTGACAGCCATACAGTGGAGGATGTTAATCTCTAAATACCTCTACTACTACACCTTCAGATGTCCTTACTTCTGGAATTCTTTTGTGTACTGGAATTCTTTTGTGTACAAGTTTGCTGCTTTTTCTGGAAGACATTGTTGTGGCAACGTCTTGACCCAGATGTTCCCATATCTTCATTGACTTAATTGGCTAGTGAAGCCTCAGTTTGGCTTATGGAAAAAGGACTTGTAACCTGACTACAGGTTTGAGAGATTCTTAACCACAGACCCATCTTTTGTTAAATACTTAATATTGACTACTACTTGAGTTTATTTAGTGTATTTAATATAATAAATTTGCTTATAAGGGATTATAATTACAAGTTAATATGGAATTTCTTAATAAGAGAAGAGAAAAAGTTTGAAGCATTTGAATTTGAAAGAAAGCTTCACCTACAATCCTAGGATTGTAGATCATCTAGACTGGTGCTTCTCAATCTTTATATATGAATTCCTTGGTTATCTTATTAAAATGCAGATTCTGATTTCGTAGATGAGAGGTGAGGCCTACTTTCCTGGATCCTGCTTTTCTGAGATGCTCTCAGGCTCTGCCTGGACCACCCTTTGAGTAGCAGGGACGTATACCCTTACTTTGTGAAGGAGGAAACTGAAGCCTAGGGAGAATTACTGACATGTCCAAATTTTCAAGATTGATTAGCAGTAGTAAAGACTACCCTGAGTCTCTTAGTTTGAAGGCTAGTACTTTTTCAAATGCACTGTGATGTTTACGTGTTTATGGCCATTGTGTTGAAATCTTCAGCTGCCATATTTTCAAAGGAAATGCTCAACGAAGGTGATTTAAGTTAAAATGTCATTATATGGAGAAAGAGGAAATAACAAACCTACTTAAATATTATTTGTTTTATATTGCACTTTTATTTTGCAGTGGTATGTCCTTATTGTTCAAAGTTATATTGATGGGCATAGTAGAAAATACAGGAATTAGCTGATGTATGTAGTTGGGTATTTCTCTCCACTGTGGCCAGATAAACAGTTCGGTACTTTGTTTAAGATGACAGCAAAATAAGAGGTATCTTTTCCAGCACTTACTTACAAAAATTTCCCATTTAAAGAATCTACTTTATCCTGCGGACTTTAACCTCCTGACAGAATTGTGGGCTTAATATTTTCACTGGTTCTTTCCTCTTTTTTTTTTTTGAGTTCTTGTGGACATCTTTGAAGAAACCTAAGATATCTTGGTTTCTAATAAGATTTTTAGCAGGTTAATCTCAAGAACTATGTTGGCTTTCCTTAAAAGAGTTAAGCAGTGATATACAGGTCAATTAGAAGTGTAGGAAGGGCTTGGTTCTGAAAGAGGGATCTTAGAGACTCAATAGGAGACTATATGTATATAAAGGACCTGAGCACTGTTTTGTCTGCATAGTCTTGAAATAGCCTTATTCTCCTTAGAGTCTTCCTGGAAATTAAATAAAATTAATAACAAATTAAGGTGCTTGTGTCTATACCTAAACTGGTTGCATGGGGAGATTTTATATCAAGGTAGTAGAATAGACTTAGAAAAGAAGACTGCTTTCTCATTTAGTTAGAGCATTTTTTCTCAGGACATTTCAGAAGCCATCTAGAGGCTGGAGGGGCAATGTTACCATTACAGGAAAGTCTCTTAAGCATTGGAGAGACCTTAGTGTGTTGGATTCTTGGATGATAGTAGATGATGATTAATGGTAGTAGCATACTAGATGTCACCATCTGAAAACTGGTTGTTTTTATTTGCATGACAGTTTGTAAATCTTAGTGGCTTCCTTAGTTCACGCAAGAGAGACAAACTTTTAATGTATGAGATTTCAACAATTTGTTGATGAGAGAGATCTCAGATTTCTTATGTGGCTTTTATGCATACAAGGACCATTGACTTACCTGTCAGTGGAAATTTGCCAGGTAGTCATTTTCTTGAGGGCAGCTGTGATACTGGAGTGTGTTTCATTCTGTTCTGTTGCATGGTCTACTGATCGGTGTACAGAGCATTTGGCAGCATGAATCTCAGTAGCTCTGATATGAAGAGATCTCGTATATTATAGTGGGAATAGAGTAGGAGTTATGCTCTCTTTTAGTGCTCATTTTCTCAGATTTCTGAATGATTCGAGATTAAGACTACTTTCAGGCTCACTTTCGTGTATATTTATACCTCACTTTTTTTCTTCATCTCATAAAACCCACAATTTGGTATCATAATAGAATATACTACTGAAGTTTTTGCCTCCCATTCCACTATCAGAATCTTAGTCCTTTTTCTTTTTCCTCATATTTAAAAAAATAATCCCCCTTGGAAAGAATATTTGCTCCAGTTTAGCATTCTTCATTCTGTGCCTCCAGCTTTTAAGTTATGGTATGAATAGTATCCCTTTGGCTTGGGGTTGGGAAGATTTTAAAATAAGAGTATATGAGATACATTCTGTAGTAAGCTTGAAAAGGCAACGTTGTGGAAATAGATCCTTGGGAAGACACTGAGGTGGAAACAACATTTTGGAGTCTATGAAATGGAATTTACTGAAAAGTTAGAGGTGCTACTGTTTCCCTAGGCACTCTACTTGTGACAGTTAAGTGTAGATTGAGCCCAGGGCTCAGCACATTAGAGACTTAAGGAAGAAATCATTTCTTCAATTTTTCCTCTGCAGTGGTGGTGACCGCGGTGGCTTCAAAAATTTTGGTGGTAAGTGCTGAGTATCCCAAAATGTTTCAGTGGAAATGCTATATAAATCTAAAAGCCACCAATATCCCGCAGACGCAGTTCTAAGCCCTTTCTTACTCTGTTGAGGCTGGTGTGTGTTGTGTGCTTTTAAAAAAAAATTATATGTATATATATACATAAATATATCAAAGAGAACATTAAAAAGCCAAAGTAGATCTCAAACAGTCCAATGGGTTTCTACACAGTGAATTTGCATGAAAGAGTCTGTGGTGACCGTTGAATGAGACTTTCACTGGATTTGACAATACATTTATTAATAAAGGCAGCTGACATGGTGTTGTTAAATTATTAGGGTTTTCCAATCAGCCTTCACAACCAGAGCTTAACAAAAGTGATACTAGCATAATGCCAAAGTGGCGGGTACCGTCTGGGACAAATTGGAAATAATTGACTTTCATCTTGATTTCTAAACTTAGTAAAACTTAATTTATATATTTACTTTGTAAATCTGTGATGGTTGACTTTCAAGGATTTTGGAAGTATTGACTTTCATGCCTTGGTTTTTATTACTATTTTTTCGTGATTTCTAATGAGTTGCCTTAAATAGCTTTTTCTTTTTCTTTTTCTTTTCTTTTCCCTTAGGTCACAGGGATTATGGACCCAGACCAGATGCTGGTAAGGTTTATGGTAGTTTGTGACTTTGCCATTAAGAGAATGTTAGTTTTCCAATTTTTCAAGAAAAAAGTGTCTGTGTTGGAGGAGTTAGGGCAGGAGGAAGATTTAATTTGATAGTGTTTCCAGAATTAGGGAGCTTCACTTCTAAAAACATAGAAAGAAAAATTCAGGAAAATTGGAAAGTGTCCTGGGGAAAATTGCTATTTGTGGTTTCCTATGCTCTGCTTTTTCTTTTATGAAGAAATACTCAATCTTGTATTCTAATTAACATTACTTATTTATATACTACAGATCAAATTTGAGAGAGTTGGTACCATTGGGAATTTGAAGTAGAAAAACTGTTTAAGAAAATATTACATCAGATTGGTAGTCTGCTTAGTGGGCCTAAGAAACCTGAATTCATACATGGGGAGAATTATCTTACTCTGGGCAGAGGTCACTGATTTCGTGTGGCTTTTATTTTTAAATGAAATTCAAAGCTATCTGGAGCCTTTTGGAAGTTATAATTTAAATACTAAAAATCTATTTTAGGCAAAAAATGTTAATTTTAATACGTATTGAAATCAGACTTTGATTTTTATTAAGATGCCAAAATATTCTATATGGATGGCAATTTCTGAATTATCTCTTGAAGGACTGAATTTTTGTACATCTTTCTTACTTTGTTGTACTAATCCAAAAGTGTGCATGTAAAGTAAGGTGTCTGACAAGGTGCCCTTACCCTCTTACAGGGCTTATTGCAATGATTGGGAAACCAGTAGTTGTGCTTGGCTTGCTTGGAGGTCCAGAGTGTCAGATTTGGGGAATTTTCTACTTGGAGAGCCTTAGAAGTATTGATTAGCCATAAAGTGTTAAAGCTCTCCAAAGAAAGGAGTGCTAATTAATACTGACTGTCTTCATCTATTCATGAGCTTCAGCCCTTATCTGAATGTAAAGAGTAAGATTTCTAAGATCTCCTTTAATTGGTCTGTATTTCACATAGTGTGGACTTGATCCACTTTAAATGAAGTTTGGTTGTCAGGATTGATCTACTACCAGATAACTATGGTGACCACTTCGCATGTTGATAGAAGATTTTTTGTATATTGGTCCTTTTTTCTTTTGGTCATAGAAGTAGTTGAATATTGGACAATAAATTATTACTCTTGATTACTGAACAGGATGTAGTTAAGATCAAGGAATATGTATAATTAACCGTAATTTTTTTCCCCTTAGATTCAGAATCTGATAATTCAGATAACAACACAATCTTTGTGCAAGGACTTGGGGAGGGTGTGTCTACAGATCAAGTGGGGGAGTTCTTTAAACAAATAGGAATTATCAAGGTGAGTAGAAAGTATGGCTTATGTTGAAAATCTCATAATTATTAACATACTCTAGTTATACTACATAGATTACGTAAGATTATGTCTCTTAAAATTCCCTGATACACATGCCCAACCATGTCTGTAGGCCTTTTGCTAAATTTGCTAAATACACGAAAATTTTATTCCTTGCTTGTTTATCTTCCCACAGCCTTCTACTTTAACTTTCAGTCTTGGGCTTTAGAAATAGTCTCTGCCTAGCTCCTAAAAATTGTGAGAACCAAACGAGGTTGTGAGAACATTTTAGTAGATTCCAAAAGGCCATTATATGCAGACTGTATTACATATTAGCCCAGTACATGATGCTCTGTTTCATAACTGTATTGTTTATTGTATACTTAATGTGTCTCATGCACCATTTGTTTCATGCATATATTTCTTCTCTCTTTAACTTAGAAAGCAGCAGTTAGTGTTAGTAGATTGTAGCATTTGCCTGAAATCAGTTTGCATTTGTCCTTGTTTTGATGTCTGTGGAATTACTCATTTACCCATGACATGTAAAAAATTCACACCATTCTGAAGAGTAAACGTTCTTATTTATCTTCCACTCCCATCCCAGCGAGCTGCAGGGTGTATCCCTTAGCAGTAATCTGTAAATTTGCCTGGTGTACATTCTTCCTGACTCTTTTTTTTGTGTTTTACAAGGTATATATTTATATGAAGCATTATCTACATTTTTTTTGTGGGTTTAAAGAAATTACACATAGATAAAACAGTATACATTACAATACAATATACATAAAGTATCATTTTCATAGCGTGGGTTTTACTTAGTATATCTTAAGAGAGTTTCCTTTTCAGAACCTAAACATAACTTAATTTTTATATTAGGTACGTACTGTTTATAGTATGGATATGTGAATTCCTTTAAAAAATCTTAATTTTTATGGTTTATGATCACTTTTTTTAAAAAAGCTATTACAATCTTGTTTGTTCCTCAGACAAATAAGAAGACGGGAAAACCAATGATCAATCTGTATACAGACAAGGACACAGGGAAGCCAAAAGGAGAGGCAACAGTGTCATTTGATGACCCTCCTTCAGCTAAGGCAGCCATTGACTGGTTTGATGGTATATCTTACTCATACTGTTTCAGTATGCAGTTTGGATAAATGTTTTCTAGTCTTAAAGTCAAAATATATTCTGGTAGACTGGTTATTTTTGTGTTTACTTTTGTGGATATTTTATTAAAAATAAAGGCCAAAATTTTTACATACCTTCAGAAATGAGGGAGATGAGCTCTCTCCTTGTTTGTCTCCAATATTTCCTTATTATTCTACCTTGTGCTTAAAGCCACTCTGATGGAGATTTAGAGGGTTGGCATGCTTAACTGTCTTCTTTGTAAATTTAGATTAATTTCCCTTCAGATACGAAGTTAATACATATTTGGAATAAATATTAAGACTTTTTTCCCCTGAAAACAAGAAAATGTGGGAAAGTAGAAGAAAACAGTAAAGCATCCATAGTACTCTACTCAGAAATAATCATTGATAATATTTTTTATTAAATTTAATTTCACTCTTCTAAGAGCATTTTTAAAAGTTTGTCATTATACTCCAAATGTAATTTTGTCTCATGCTTTTTTCACTTAACATTTTAACAGTCATTTCCCCATGTTATTAGAAATCATTGTTTTGTACTTTAATAAAAACCAACACTTACTGCATGTTTACTATGGTTCACAGGCTAGACATAGTTCTAGAAGATGCATATCCATTAATTCAGTTTGATCCTCACAGTAACCCTATGAGACATACACCCTATTATTACTATTTTTAGATGTTGAAACTGAGGCAGAGAGAAGCTGTATAATTTCTAGGATCATAGCATAACTGGCACAGTCAGGATTCAAACTCAGGCAGTCTGCATCCACAGTCTCTAAAGGACTTAACCGTGCTAGATTAGATAGATAGATACCTGAGGTCCCTTCTTGTTCTGAGATTATTGTACCTCCATCCTTTAAAATTTAATTGCATTTCTTCTGCAGAAATGAGATTGTGATACTCTGTCCTCACCTTCATATTCTTTCCTTTTTTCTTTAATCTTTCCGGCTTTATCATTGCTCTGAAGGCTAGATCCATTCTTCCTCACTTTTCTGTGTTTTTCATAGTTTGATAAATTAAAAAGCAATCTCTTTTGCTCATATGTTCAAAAGTAATTGTGCTTTTTTTGCCCACTGCATATGAGCCCCTTAAACCTAACTCAGTAGTTCAGGTCATTCTATAGCTTTGAAAATACTGATCCATGAGTGGCTTCCTAGGCCCTACTGTGTGATACTCTGGAACGTTGCTGGCCATAATAATAGGGGCTTTGATTAGGGAGCTGAGTCCCTTGGAATTGTGATCATTTTATGAATCTTCTTGTTTAATGTAAAGTAAAAAGATTAATTTCTGTCTCTAAGGCCCTGGGCTGCAGAATATAGGTGTGCGTGCATATGTGTAAGTAATCACATATGCTTTCATTTTCTGGCATGTATTACTTTTAAAGATACTACTTGCATATAGTAAAAGTTTCAAACTGTACCAGAAGTGGAGAGAAAAAATGAACTTTCTTTCTACCTTTGACCCCCAGTGATCTCTTTTCCCCTCCTGAGAGTTGAGCATAATCGGTGGTGTCTATATAGCACGTATGTGCATGTAAAGGCACACATTCAGTTCCTGTATACAGCCGAAGTGGTGACATACTATACGTATAGTGCTGCACTTCACTCTTCCATTTACAAATACTGGATGTTGGGGTTCTTGCTTAGTAAGAAGTAACTGTTCCAGTGACAGATCTGCTCTATTCAGTAGATTCCATCATGTTTGAGTGCTGTTACCTTGAACACTGGGAACATTGTTGTGTTTGAATTTGTGTGAGGATATCAATTATTTCTCTAAAACTAAAAATTTCCAAGGTAGTTTTATATTTTTGTTGAGACATAGAGATGTGGAGTAGCATTTCTTCAAGACTCTTCTTTTTTCATCTTAGGAAAAGAATTCCATGGCAACATCATTAAAGTGTCTTTTGCTACCAGAAGACCTGAATTCATGAGAGGAGGTGGAAGTGGAGGTGGGCGACGAGGTAAGACACTTGTTGCTCACAGGCCTGGATATTGTACCAAGGGTTTGAAATTTGAGTCCATGTTCTGTCTCTTTTGTGTATACTACTACCTCTTTGTCCCCCTAGGTTTTTTTCCTTCTGTCTTAAAGCGAGAGTGGGTACTGAAAGGAGATTGGGTAAATAGGGTGTCATAATAGTTAAGAAAATAGTTGGAAGAAAGTTCTGAAAATCCCTTTGGGAAGCTTTGTGGCTGTTTGTTATTCACCTGGAGATCAGTAGGTGATTGTTTAAATGATACCTAATTAGGTAATCTGACCAGTTTGTAAGTTCCCTGATACAGTTGTTGCCACCTTGTTCATTTCTACTGTGTTTAATTCCTTAAATTTAAAACATGTCTTCCTACCTTTATCACTGAGATTCTCAAACTAAGGAGAGTATTATAATAGAAAGTGGACTTTGAAGTTTTTTTAGGGCATTATTTGCACTGTAATAGGTACCTGGGGTCTTTTCCCACATTTCTTGAATTTACTAAGTAAAGCTTCAAATGAAAGAATCAGAGTTCTACCCTAGGGCTTAATTTTGGGGGCAGCCACCCAGTTATTGATGGTTACTTGCTCTTAATTCTTCCATCTGGTGCTTTTCCTCTGCCAGTAAAGTTGGTTGCTGATTTTTCTCTCCCACCCTTCTTTACCCTAGGCCGTGGAGGATATAGAGGTCGTGGAGGCTTTCAGGGGAGAGGTGGAGACCCCAAAAGTGGGGACTGGGTTTGCCCTAATCCGTAAGTATACTATTTACTCTGGCAGTAGCAGAGTTGGGATTGGGGTTGGAGGATGCAAGAGGGGGTTCTGATTCAATTGGAAACTATTGAACATTTTTATTTTCCCCCTCTCTCAGATCATGTGGAAATATGAACTTTGCTCGAAGGAATTCCTGCAACCAGTGTAATGAGCCCAGACCAGAGGACTCTCGTCCCTCGGGAGGAGGTGGGTTGCTTTTTGATAGCATCTGCATGGCATTTATCTTCTGACTAGCATTAGGGGTGGTTTACATTATCCTGTTGGCCTCACTGGTTTGCATCTCTACTTTGCAGACTTCCGGGGAAGAGGCTATGGTGGAGAGAGGGGCTATAGAGGCCGTGGGGGCAGAGGCGGAGACCGAGGCGGCTATGGAGGAGACAGGAGCGGCGGCGGCTATGGAGGAGACAGAAGTGGCGGCGGCGGCTATGGAGGAGATAGAAGTGGGGGCGGCTATGGTGGAGACAGAAGTGGGGGTGGCTATGGTGGGGACCGAGGAGGTGGTTACGGTGGGGACCGAGGTGGCGGCTATGGAGGAGATCGAGGCGGCGGTTACGGTGGAGACCGAGGAGGAGGCTACGGTGGAGACCGAGGAGGCGGTTATGGAGGAGACCGAGGCGGCGGCTATGGGGGAGACCGAGGTGGCGGCTACGGTGGAGACCGAGGCGGCTATGGAGGAGACCGCAGTGGGGGGGGCTATGGAGGAGACCGCGGTGGCGGCGGGGGCTACGGTGGAGACCGAAGTGGCGGCTATGGAGGTGACCGGAGTGGGGGCGGCTATGGAGGAGACCGAGGCGGCTATGGAGGCAAAATGGGAGGAAGGTGAGTATTAGAATGTACTTGTTAACCTTTTAATCTCACTGCTTTTAGGGTTTTTGTCACATTTTCTTAAGGTTCAGTTTTTTGGAACTCGAATTTTTCATTGGAAACTCTCAGTGAGAATGGAGAAGATTCTTTTAGTTTCTTGTTTAGAAATTTCTAAAACTCGTTTTGTTTCGGAAATTCTGTTTCACAGATCTTTATATTGGTGTGTGTGTATTGTGCTATTTTTCCTCATGGCTAAAGATAATTGAGAGTGAGATATAATTTGAAGTTGTATGCAAATTGTATGTAAATCAGAGGTTCTTAATCTAAGTGAAGGAGAGTACACCTTTCAGAGGGGTGTGTTTTCTGAAATCCTGTGTGTTGTGTCACCTTGTAGTTGTTTCTCTGGAGATTCTGGTAATACCTTTTCCAGATGAAAATCGCTGATGGTATTGACAGGAGTGTGTTGTGCATGTGAATGGTGTAGAGGCAGAAAAAGTTGAATCTCCAGTGATGGTGAAAGAACTTCAGTTATTACACTAAGTATCTGTATGCTAGAGGCAGTATAGAGTAGTGAGAATTAGTAGAGCATGTGGTTAAGAGCATGGAGTTTCAGAGGCAAGACTTTTCTGGGTTCAAATTCTGGCTCCATAGTTTACTTAACTCTGTGACTTTAGGCAAGTTACTTTGGAGCATCAGTGTTCTCATCTATAAAATGGGGCCAGTAATACCTCCTTCGTGGAGTTGTATTAGATTACTATGCTATAACAGTTCTTGGCCCATGGTAAACACTCTATAATTAACTTAGTAATTACTATCTTTTGAACCCTTCTTACTGTGTGGCAAATCCTGTTGAAGTGTCTGTCTTCTTTAGTTCTAGTTCTTTTTGCAACCCCGTGAGGTAGATGTATTTCCCATTTTATGGAATAAGAAACACTGAGTAACTTTTCCAAGGTCACACAGTAAGTGGCAGACCCAGAATTCTTACATTAAAATGTTTGCTTGCCTAATTCTGTTATGTCACTCTTCCGTTTAGAGAACTGGAATTGGCACAGTCTCTGACTCCCTGAAACACCACAGTGCTTTGGAATCCTTATTCTAGAAGGGAAGTTTTTAAGAGAATGATAGCAAAAAACTTCTAGGAATTCTGTGGGTCTTAAAGCTGATAAATTAGACGTTTATTAAGCACCTTCCAAGAGTAGAGAAATAAATTAGGTATGGTGTCATTGTTACAGAAATTGACAAATTGACACCAGTTACCAGCACCCTGAGGAAGTGTATGATGCTCCCCCTTGGTACAAAATTAGAATTTAGTCTGGCTCTTTATTTTTCATTCCTAGAAACGACTACAGAAATGATCAGCGCAACCGACCATACTGATGACTGTTTTGAATGTTCCTTTGTCTCTGACATGATCCATAGTGAAATTGCCAGAGTTTTGCCTGCTGCTTTCCTCGTGGCCTCTTCTTGGGTAGTGAAATTAAGTGACATTTGGATTTTTATTTGGGTGGGAGGGCTGGGACAGTTTTTCTTTTAGAAATGTCCATTAAAATTTCCCCGTTTAGTTTCCAACCTCCTTTCCAACCCTTGAAGCTAAGTGCGTTGTAAAATATTGCCAAAATGGAAAGTGTTTTGTATTACTGCAATAAAGGCTGCTTGTTTTGTGGACTTTTGTACATTAGTGCATTGTTCTGTCACACTCAGGATTCAGTTACAACAGACTCTAACCCTAAAGAATTAAGAAATGCATTGTTTCATGAACTGAAAATGTTACTTTCAACAATACTGAGCTCCTACTCTGTTTAGAATAGTAGTTTGCAAGAATGAGTGCATGTCAGAATTACCTGAGGAGGTTTTCAAAATTAGAGATTCCTAGACCTCACCTAATTCATCAGAACTTGTTAAGTGTGGGCAGCTAGGCCTAGGAATCTATATCAGGCTCACCAGTTGGTTTTGACACAGTCGGTTTAATTGCAGTTTACAGTTGTGAACCATTTATTTAGGCAGTGTTCTAGATGCTAGGAATGTGAAGTCTAAGGGCAAATTAGGAAGAGTAAGGATTTGACAAGCCAGGGTCCAGACACCAGTGTGCACGGTATGTTAAAGAACTCTCTCCATCCTTACCAAGTGTGAGGCATTGCACAAGATGCTGGATATGTTGCCCATCAAGCAGACAGTATAAGGACTGACAATACTCCAGTAAGAATTAAGTACGAGGTGCTTTGAAGGCTGATTGGTAGAACACAGTCCAGTCAGTTGGGGTCAAGAAGGCTTGCTAAGTCTTGAGATAAGAGTGGTAATTGTCCAAGTACGAAGGCTAGGTGAGGAAATGGTGTTCCCAGCAGAAAACAATATGAGCACGTAAGCCAGGAGGTAAGATAGTGAAGAACAAGCCCTGTGTTTGGGAATTGTATATAGTGTTTGTGATTAGAGGGAGGAGTTCAGGGAGGGGCCTGCAAAAGTAAGACTGGAGAGGTAAGTAAGCTTGGTGAGAAGGTCCTTCCATTTCATTTTTCCCCTGCCTCAAAATAGAGAATCACTAAAAGATTTTAACCAGGGGCGTGGCCTGACCTGAGTGGCATCAACTGAAGGATTCCTATGGCTGCCTGTGGAGATGCTGGACTGGAGACAGAATGGTAAGCCAGGTGAGCGAGATCCTGGTCTGAGCTCAAAGACTGGACAAGGAGGAGAGAACTAATTTGATTTGAGAAAGGAGGGAGGGACATTTGACAGGATTTGGCTGGATGTCAGAAATTGTGGGGAGAGAAGTCAGGTTTCTGGTCTGGTAATTGGTAGATGTGCTGCTCACTTAAATAGACACTGGGGGGCGCCTGGGTGGCTCAGTGGGTTAAAGCCTCTGCCTTCAGCTTGGGTCATGATCCCAGGATCCTGGGATCGAGCCCCACATCGGGCTCTCTGCTCTGCAGAGAGCCTGCTTCCTCCTCTCTCTGCCTGCCTCCTTGCCTACTTGTGATCTCTCTCTGTCAAATAAATAAATAAAATCTTTAAAAATAAATAAGTAAATAGACACTGGGAGAAGGAACAGGTTTGGGAACGAATGAGGGGAGTGATTTCAGTAGGAGTGATTCAGTAGGTGTGCAAATCTGCAGCTTAGAAAATGGCATTCAACATGATGCACCTTGATTTTTTTCCTTTACTATTTTCTCCTTTGATGGTTTCCCTACTTGACCTTCACATGTTGGAAGTTTCTTAGGGCTTGTCCTGATCACCTTTGTCTTTCTGTTTATACCCATTTTTATCCTGGAAGATACAGTGATGACTGCCAAATTTAAGTCTGTAGTCTTGACCTCTGCCCTTAACTCTGGATTATATTCACCTTCCTACTTGACCTAGTCTGTTTTTTTTTTTTTTAAAGATTTTATTTATTTGAGGGGGTACCTGGGTGGCTCAGTGGGTTAAAGCCCCTGCCTTCGGCTCAGGCCATAATCTCAGGGTCCTGGTATCGAGCCCCGCATCGGGCTCTCTGCTCAGCAGGGAGCCTGCTTCCTCCTCTCTCTGCCTGCCTCTCTGCCTACTTGTGATCTCTTTCTCTCTGTCCAATAAATAGATAAAATCTTAAAGGAAAAATATGTTATTTATTTGAGAGAGTATGAGAGAGAGAGAGAGTATGTGTGTGCTTAAGTAGGGTCAGAGGGAGAAGCAGACTCCCCCTGAGCAGGGAGCTGGACATGTGGCTTCATCCCAGGACTCCAGGGACTTAACCAGACACTTAACCAGCTGAGCCACGCAGGTGCTCCTCTAGTTTACCTTTACATTAGTATGTATTGAACAGAACACATTTTTTTTTTTTTTTTGGTCACTCCACTGGGACTAAACAAAACTTTTGATCTCCCTCTCCAGATCCGTTTCTCTTTTCCTAGGCTTCCTCATCTCAGTAAATGCCTTCACTGTCCTCCCAGACCAGACTGAAACCTTTAGAGTTTACACTTCATTTCTCTTTCATTAGTCCTACCTGCAGCTCTTTTTAATTTTATCTCCAAAGTATATCCCAAAACCATCTTTATATTTTTGGTTACAATCCTGGTATGAACTGTAAATATCTCTCTTCTGTATAGTTGCAAAGCCCATTTATAGGTCCCCACAACACAATCTTGTTCCTCTAACGTCTGTTTTTACCATAGCAGCCAAATGATACTCTAAAGATATGAATGACTGTGTTGTGCCTTTCATTGGCTTTTTTTTTTTTTTTAAGTATCCTCCATGCTCAATGTGGGACTTCTATCATGACCCTGAGATTGAGAGTCACTGCTCTACCAACTGAGCCAGCCGGGTACCCTATTGACTTTTACTACATGTAGGCTATAAATTCCTTACCCTGGGTTGCAAAGCCCTTATGATCTGACCTCTGTCTCCCTCTCCCACCTTATTATGTAACATTTATCCATACTTACCTTGCAAAACCACATTGGTCATAATTCTTGATGGTACCAAATATGCTTCTGCTTCAGTATCTTTGCTTAGGCTTTGTCTAGGATTCTTCTTCCTCAAATATTCACATGGCTGACTACTTTTCACAGTAATGTTGGGTCAGATTCCACCTCCCGTCTCTGGCCTTCCTATTTAAAACACTGCCTCTCTCCAGTGACTCTCCTAACTCTTACAATGTCATCACATTGTAAGAGGCGACCTTACAATCACTATTTGAGGCGACCTTTTTGTGGTTGCCAGTTTCTTTTCCATTAGAATATAATCTCTAGGAAAGTAGGGAACCTTACCTGTTTTTCACTGTTTTACCCTACTGCCTAGAACAGTGTTTGACTCAGAATAGTTACTCGAATATTGACTAAATGAATCTGTTAGAGATACAGATTTGAGATTAATGAGAGCCACTAATATATAAATGGTAAAGTACTGAGGAGATAAAATTATAGTAAGACTGTCTGTAGAGTACTGCTTCATCCAAGCTGTATACTGAAATTAGTGAGAAAGTTTTTGAAAACACAAGGATGCTGGGTTCTACTCCAAGACAGTGAAATCTGTTAGGCCTGGGAATTAAAAAAAAAAAAAAAAAAATCCTCAGTTGATTTTAATGGTTTGGTAGACAGTACATAGGGAGAAGAGCTTAGACCTGGACCCTGAGAAATGCTAATATTTGAGGTAATAGAAGAGGATCACGAGAGTAGAGACTGGGAATGTCCAGTGAGGTGTTGGTAGAACCCAAGGGAAGAGTGGATTTTAAGGAGGGAGAAGCTAGTGGTTTTGAGTGCTCAAGTCAGGCCAAGTCATTCAAAGGTTAGAAAGCATTCATATTTAGTGATATGGAGATTGTAAATTATCTCACCATGGGGATTCTCAACCTTGGCACTACTGACATTTCAACTGGATAATTCTTACTGTGGGGGGCTGCCCTGTGCATTGTAGGATGTTTAGCAGTATCCCTGGCCTCTACCATAAGACACCAGTAGCAGCCCCCAGTTGTAACAATTACAAATGTCTCCCAGTATTGCCATGTGTCCTTTTGGGGGCAAAATTGCCCCTTTCTAGAACCACTGCCTTAGCAAAAGCCTTTTTTTGTTTTTTGTTTTTTGTTAAAGAGTATTTATTCATTTGACAGATCACAAGCAGGCAGAGACAGAGAGAGGAGGAAGCAGGCTCCCTGCTGAGCAGAGAGCCTGATGCAGTGCTCCATCCTAGGACCCTGAGAACATGACCTGAGCCGAAGGCAGACGCTTAACCCACTGAGCCACCCAGGTGCCCCGCAAAAGCCTTTTTGATGGAGAGTTGAATTGTGAACACAAACTGAAGTGGGATGGTGAATAATAAAAAGAGAAATGGAGACCAGTAATATGGTCAACTAAGAATCTTTATTATGAAGGATGGTTAGAGGTGGGATGAATTAAGAGGAGGCATCTAGGTAGGGATGTGGGTTTGTGAGAGATTATTTTTAAGGTGGGTATTAAGCATGTTTATATTCTCCTTGCAAGGAGATGGGGAGAATTAATATTCACATCCCTTGAATGAATGGTGGCCAGAACATTAGCAAAGGATATGCCTTAGAAGAAGAGAATGTCTTGCGTTATGACAAAGGGGGTAAGGATAGTTGAAGATGGTGATAATAATGGTAGCAGACGATTAATACCTATTGGGAGGTTACCATGTGCCAGGCACTGTTAGAAGCAGTCTGTGTGTTAGCTAATTCTCACAACAGTGTTGTGAACCAAGGAGGTATAGGAAACACTTTGGAGAAGAGGTGAATGGTTTAAATGATTTTGACTGCCACTTGGAAGGGGCTTTTCAGAGGGTCCAGTGAAGAACAGAGGTACCGAGAGGCTAAGCAACTTGTCCAGGATCATATCTCTAGTGCATGGCAGAGTCAGGATCCTAATCCAAGGATCTGGACTTAGAGCCTGTGCTCTTTACTATGTCTAAGGATGCTTATAACAGAGGTGGTAGGAAGTTGAGTTAATTCCATCCGATGTCTTTTTCCCTCCTGAGTATAGTAAAGTATGATGGTCTGCTGAGAGTTGCAGGATATGATAGAGTTTGAAGAGACTGTATTGTGAGGATAGCAGGGAAGGCTTGAAACAACGATTGTAGGAAATAGGAAAGTATTATGATTAGGAACCCATAAAATTGCCAGACAATAATAAAAGCTCAATTAAACATGGGGGCAAGTGTTTTGTGGGTACAGTCTGTATGGATATGTGATTTTTCTCCATCTTTAATCAGCAACCTGTTTTTAGGAACAGAGGCAGTTTGATTCAGGGTTAGGGATTTTGCTAGTCAGATACTAGTAAAAATTTCAAATTAGTCTCATACCTAGTAGAGAATGAGAAAAGTGAGGATAGTGGTTGATGGATGAAGTCCAGGCTGAGTAGGAAAAAAAGTGAGGAAGTTGAAGAATGTAGCGATGTCAAGAGCCTAGTGTTACTGATGAGATTCAAAAACTGGCACTGGGGATAAAAAGAGCTGGATAGATAGCTTTGGGTCCTAAAGTAGATGTTCAGGATGAAGTAATTCTCAGGGATGTTAGGAGCTAGATGTGGCCATGGAAGTGGGTGGCTGAAGTGAATGGAAAGGAGAAACCTTTGTAGTTGAGTCAAGAACTGAGGAGATGGGGTGGTAGATGTTGTTACCATGAGGGTGAAAGCAAGACTAAGGTTCAGGTGATGAATGAAAGAAAATAGAGAAGTGGACCAGGGGGTGGGATAACTGGAGAACCAAGACCCTCAGAAGCAGTGATTTTTATGTGAAGGCGCAGGACAATGGTGACATTGAAAGGAATGGAAGATGATGAACAACACCTAAGACTTTGGGAAGAGGCTAGTTCAAGGGAGAGAGCCAGATTTCAGTTATAGCATGGACATGGATGAGAATGTTGGAAGAGGAGGAGGGTGTATATGGCTTGTGTTGTCATCATTTCTGCTGCCATCAGAGGGTGCATTCAGAGGTTTCATTAGCAAGAAGGTGGTGGGGAACTTAAGTATTTTGGATGGTGTCCAAAGAGCAATACCAACACACCCTGTTGGCTAAAAGAAGTGGGCATTTCAGGCTTCAGAGAGAAACTGGCCACAGCTTGGATTAATGAAGCATGTTTGTCAGGGGGTTGCATCTCTGTGGCTTTGGTACTGGGAATGCTCTAGTCCATTGCTGGTGTACCGGATGGTGGGTGCTCTCTGCAGAGCTTTATGTCAGTGCTGTCTTAAATCTTCTGATGAGGATTGGTGAGATTAGGATTGAGGTGTTGAGCAGAGACTGCTACCTGGTCAAGTAGTAAGACCATCCTCTAGGGGCGCCTGGGTGGCTCAGTGGGTTAGTAAGTCTCTGCCTTCGGCTCAGGTCATGGTCTCAGGGTCCTGGGATTGAGCCCTGCATCGGGCTCTCTGCTCAGTGGGGAGCCTACTTCCCTAACCCCCCTGCCTGCCTCTCTGCCTACTTGTGATCTCTCTCTCCATCAAATAAATAAAATCTTTTAAAAAAGGACAATTCTCGGGCGCCTGGGTGGCTCAGTGGGTTAAGCCGCTGCCTTCGGCTCAGGTCATGATCTCGGGGTCCTGGGATCGAGTCCCGCATCGGGCTCTCTGCTCAGCAGGAAGCCTGCTTCCTCCTCTCTCTCTCTCTGCCTGCCTCTCTGCCTACTTGTAATCTCTCTCTGTCAAATAAATAAATAAATCTTTAAAAAAAAAAAATAAAAAAGGACAATTCTCTAGAGAGTTAGAAATATGGAGGAGGAGGAGCAGAGGTTGGAGATCTGTGGGCAGGATTTTGCTGGGGTTGAGAACCTGAATTAGGTAGTTAGTAAGCCCTCATTTGTACCCACAGGCTGTTAAGGCCCAGGGAAATTACGGTGAGATTGCTTATTGGCCCAAAGGTACAGAGTGGGCAAGAGAGGAGGATCATTTTTGCCATTTTTGGTCTTTGTGCCACACGAGGGGAGGCAGCTAGCGTTGCATCTAATCCAGGATAGTGAAACTACTCTTCCGGTTTTTACTTACAGCTCTCTGAGGCAAAACATGCATCTGAAAGTGGTGGGATAGGTAGGGAGATAACATCAGACTGACACACACAATGTTAAATTCAGATAACTGGACCACTCTAGAACCTGGAGCGTGGGGAAATGGAAAGGTGCATCCATTTTACTTTGACCTTTCTCTGCTTAATCAGAAGAAGTTGACCTCACCGTAGGTCACTTCAATCAGATTGGGGGAATTAATAGGGCTGGCAGGACGTTTTTAACCTCTGGAGGTCACAGGGTCACATGACAACACTGAAGAAAGGAGGAAAGCAGCTCACATTTGAGTACTTACTATGTGATGCTAGGCACTCTTAGGATTTGTTATTGTTTACTCCTCAGAGAAGCTCTCTGAAGTAGTATGCGTTATTCTCATCTTATAGGTGAGGAAACAAAGATTAACTTGTCCAAAGTCAAAGTTCAAAAAAGTGATGGTCATGGTCTCAGGGTCCTGGGATTTAGACATCAGATTTTCCTGACTCCACTAAGTCTGGGTTTTTTCTTTTTGATGGAGGATGTAGATTGTTGGGATTGGTGTACCAGGTCCCACTGGCAAAGGGAAACAGGCCTCTAGAACAAACATGGGAGAAACAAGCAGTTTTAGAGAGTAAATAGGGCCTGTCTCAGCATGGTCCTGAGGGAGGCAGAAAGCAGGTGGTGACAAGACCGAGATGGTTGGTCTTGAGTATAGCCTCGTTACCTCCTGACCACTGGGAAGTGGTGGAGAGGGACGGCAAGTTAGTAGGAGGAAATGGTCCAAGAGCCAAGCTTTCCAGGATTTTCTCCTACTTTTCCTTCTATAGCCCACTCTGGGCAGAGGCTTATTAAATTCTGGGCATAAACAAGGGCTTGATTTAGGGAGGCAGGTTGGCTACTGGAGCAGCTCTGTCTCTTTCCCTTTGTGAAAAGAACATGAGGCTGAGTGAATTAATACTCAACCAGGAGAGAGGAGACCTGAGTTTCTGTGCAGCCCCTGACAAGGACCAGGAGTAATAGGTAGAGTGACACTCATTTATTCATGCAAGATAAGTATAGATTGTTTTCTCAAGGGAGCCTAAGGAGCATCCTCGGGAAGAGAGTGGGGACTTGGTCTGAAGAACTGACCTATTGGGAGGTTTTAGCAAGGATCCGGAGCTGCTTCCTGATCTTTGGTGTCCAGGGCCCTGTGGCTGGTGCCCTGTGTTTTGGTTTAGAGAAACAGGGTGGGAAGGCAGAGCCTTTTTGGGCACTCAACTTTTTCTTTTGGTCTGGTGTGGCTCTGGACTTCGCAATAAACAAGGGGTTCAGCTGTGCAAGTCGGAAGTCTTGGATAGTTAACTCTTCTGGGTTCTCAGGCTCTTTCCGAAACCTCATAGGCCCTTCCTCTTCATTAGTCTTAAGTACCTCATATTCACAGAGAACCTTGTTCTTCAGCTTGTTTTGGATCCAGGGATCAATTGAGGCCAAGAGAGTTAATGTTTCTTGAAGCTGCATTGAAACGAAGGTCCTGTGGCTGGCTCACTTCGGGCCAAGTTTGGGAGTGGAGGGGGCACCTCAGGGAGGGGGAGTGCTCTGGCCACAGGCCACTCTGTCTCCAAGGAATGAAGTCAAGGGATAGTGTGAGGCTCATTCCCCTTTCCTCCCTCCTGACAAAGAACAAGTGGTGAGGATGGGCGGGAGAGGCCTCTAGAGGAGGGGTAGAGAAGCAGAAGAGGTGGGCGGGAATGCCTTACACTTTTCTTCACAGCCTGGCTCTTTTCTGTGTCTAGCATGTCCAGGAGCAAGTGGTACACTTGTAGGCTGCGGATCCCCAGGACGCCCTGGCAGAGGCGAATGAGAGTAACTAGGCAGCCTAGGAACATGCCCCATTGGTGCTCTTTTCCATTCTAGTGCCCTCTGATGACCCTGGGGCCTGGAGAGAAGGGGCACTATAGCTCCCCAGCCGAGGTACCCCATTCTTCCCCTTTTGCAGCCATCACTGGGGTTGGGTTGGGTTCCAGCACATACTGTTCACCAGGAAGAATCGAGACTATCTAAGCAATGCCTTTCATACCCATCTACTGTCCTTTATTCCACCTACCTCTTGTCCCGAAAAAGAGGTTACCCCTGAATTCCTGGTAGGGCTGGATTTCTAAAATAAGCAAACCTCCCCAAACTTTATAGCCCTTTCTGCCCCCGAGTAATTGTGCTCACGTGCCTGCTCCCCCTGCCATCAACACATGTGGTCAGAGGAGCAGGGCTGGCCTTACCAAAGAGATGACTGCTTCTTGGCGTGCAGTGGCATTTGAGTTCATCAGTTGCCTGTGTAGAAGGGAATAAGCGTGTTATCCAATTAGAGGGTAGGAGAGGAGGGCTGGTTGTTCCTTCTGGAAGCCCAGAATGAGTCAGACCTAAGGCCAATGAGGGGTGCTAATTTCATCAATTGCTCCTTCTTGTTACTTGGGTCAGGAAAGGAGCTAGGAAGGGAAAGGCAGGAACTGCAATTTGCCAGGAGGCACTGGATGACAACTAGAACTCACATCTGTCCAGAACTCTACCTTTTACAGATCCCTTTCATATCCTCGTATTTTATAGGAACCCTGAGTGGTAGGTATTATCAGCCCCTTTTTACAGACAAAGAAAATCCCAGGGGTGAACGAGTGAGTTGGCCAGGGGCATGGGCAAGTGAGAAATAAGAATTAGGATCAGATTTTCAGCTCTCTCTGACCCTTTTCCAGAGCCTAGGATTTGGCTCCGGCAGCTCCCAGCCCAAGCCACTCACGCCTCCACCAAATTCATCATTGTAGGCTTCATCTTGAGCTCTTCCACGATTTCAGCCACAGCCTGCCTCATAGCCTGGAGGAGGATTAAGGTGGGACAACAGAGAAAAGGAATGCAGGAGTGTACCTTCAGGTGCACACAGACCTTCTCCCAAAGTTGACCTTGTGCTACATGTGGTTCTTGCCTTGAACTCATCCGGTAGGGGGAGCAGACCAGTGAGTAGGCACTGAACTAACTATAGAGTGAACATAAGAGGATCAGTCTGGGTACCAGCAAGATTTGCTGGAAGAAGTGATGCCTCAGCTGAATCCTGGTGAAATGCAGTTAACCACTAGAGGGCTGGGAGCAGAGTGATTTTTGGGCAGAGTGGAGGGCATGTACAAAAGCTTAGAGGCAAGAGAGCACACACAGAGGTTAGGGAACAGAAAATATTTGGCTAGGTGACCACACTGAGACTCCTCAAAGTGGGGCATTCTGAGGTATTACACTGGGATAACAAGTATAAATGAGGGCAGGATCGTTTTAAGCTTAACTGGTGCTTGGCCCTGAGCGGAAGTGGGGAGCGATGAAGCTAGAGAGGGAAGCAGGCCTTGAAGGGCAACGTAAGCCTTCCTGAGGGCATTGGGGAACTACTGAAAAATATCATGCAGAGGTGAGACACAATCTGATGTACATTTCAGAAAAATGTCTTTAGAAGTTCTGTGACTGGTTCTGTAACAAGCTACAATAAAGATGAAAGCAAAGGAGCACAGAGGAAGGCAGGGTTCATTCTGTTGGAGGTGGTTGGGAAAGGTTCCCATAGGAGGCGTTTGGACTGGCCTTGCGGGAGCCATGTTACTGTGACCGGCAGGAGGAGGAGGGAGGAGTGAATAAATAGCACGAGGCAGTTTTTCACCTCAGAGGGAGGGAGGGATGACTTGGCACTTTTCACTGAGAGAACTGCCTGAGCCAAAGCAAGGTGGCTTGAAAACATGGGCCCCATTAGGGGAATGGGAACAGGGAGTGCATTAGTGCCTTAGAATGAATATGATACTTTGTGGGGCAGTGTGGTGGGAGTCAAGCCAGCAGAGGTCTTCAGAGAAGGGAAAGGAGGCAGATTTGGGCTGTCTGGGTTTGGGAACTTTGGTCTCACTTACAAGGAAAGGTTCATTATACGTCTTCCTCCAGAGCAGGTTAAATGTGAATCCCTCCAGCCCTTGCTCCTGGATCTTTTCCAGCCCAACAGTCTTGAGCATCTGGGTGGCTTCAAAGCGGTGCTGAGGGTAGGTGGAAGGATAGACGCTCTTCCTCATCCCTCAGCCCGTGCTAGTGCTGGAGAAGAAAGGGTCCTCGGCAGTCTGAGAGCTTACCTCGAGGACACGAGAATAGCACAGCTGGTCTAGGATGGCCTTGGTGACTGTGGCCGTGTGTACGTGCATCATCTTGACCAGCATCCTGAGTGCCTGTGGGGGGCAGGCAATGTAGGTTGGGGTGTACAGAGCCAAGAGGTATCTGGACAGCCAGGGAAGCTTGAGGGCTGAGCCTAAAGCTCATGGGGAACAGATGGGGTCCATTCTCCTCCCTCTTTGCCTTTTGAGTGAGAAAATAAGTTCATGTACGCACATACGTGCACATTTCTAAATGAATACTCATACAAATCTAATATATACAGACACATGTACACCTACGTCTGTGTGACCCCATACTCGTGCATATACATATTCACAGACACACAGAGGGCCCCACAAATACCCCCCACTGAAGCTTCATTTCTCTGGTTGAGTAGGACGTGGTCCAGGCTGTACCAAAGTCAGCACCAGCCTCGGTTCCCCGGCGCTCCCCAGGGAGCCCAGCCTCCTGCCCCTCACACCTTCATCTGCTGCGTTTTAGACCCTTGGCTCAGGCAGTGCAGCAAGAACTCCTGGGCTGTGTTGCTGCAGGGCCTCAGGAAACCCAAGCACAGGGCTGCCTCCACAGCTGCTTTGTTCGATGACCTATTTATCAGCATCCGCAACACAGGTACCAACTTCTCTTCATCCCCGACTTGAGTTCTCTGAGGGAGACAAGGAGTGAAATGGGCAGGGGGACTATGTTTTCAGCCGGCCTTTGTTAAGAGGGCCAGTCACTGCTACTTTCAGAGCACAGTCCCTTCTCCTCATGTCCTCAGATTATTTCACCCACTTCCCCTTATTTGTGCTGCCCTCCACTTGCTCTTGGGGCGTATCCCCTCGTTTCTCTAGGACTTTATCTTGTGGATGGTTGAGTGTCGCTCTCCTCAACACTTCTGCCGCCTTAATTCCTGACATTTAAAAAAATACATGTCATTGGGCGCCTGGGTGGCTCAGTGGGTTAAAGCCTCTGCCTTCAGCTCAGGTCATGATCCCAGAGTCCTGGGATCAAGCCCCACATCAGGCTCTCTGCTCAGCAGGGGGCCTGCTTCCTCTTCTCTCTCTGCCCGCCTCTCTGCCTACTTGTGATCTCTCTCTGTCAAATAAATAAATAAAATCTTAAAAAAAAAATACATGTCATTAATCCTACTCCTGTTCTCCAATAGTCTTGTTCTTGTCCTCCATTCTATGTCAGTCATTAGTTTTCACAGGTTTTTATCATTATCCATTACTGTGACTTCTCCATGATCTCCATTTCACGGACCCCACTCTCTAACCATCACCTCCTCTCTTTCCAACTCACCTGCCGTCGCCATTAATTGTCGGACTCTGCAAGGATTAACAGTCCATGGAGCACCTTTTCATTGCTCCTCATTTTCTTCCTTCTCTACCCAGCTTAAACTCCGTGATCCCCTGCTTGCCTCACTCCTTTACCTCCTCTTGCTTCATTGTAGTCCACACTCCACTTACTCTGTGCCTGCACTTCCTGGAGAAAAGCACACAGTCCTGATAACTGATCTTGCTTTAAGTGTGTGAGCAGAAACCTCATGTAGACTCTTAGTGCTACTAGTAACCATACTGTTTTTCCCTGGGCAATTCTTTTTCCCGCCCTCCTGATTCACACCCTGTCCTCTGGAACCCAACACTTAATTCCTCCTTCATTCTTAACTCTCAGCTGATGATCTTGCTTCCTGCTTCACTGAGCAAATACAAGCAACTGGAAGAGAAGTTCCAGAGACACCGACCACCATTTCTGTCCAACACCTGCACCCAGATAGTTCTTCCCTCCATTTATGACTACAGACTCTGCCCGTCTGTCTAAAGTCAGTCTTTCCACTTGTACGTTAGAGCTTATCTCTTCTCACCTAATCGCAACTCTTTCTTCAAAGTTATCATTTTTTTAACTACTGGACCACAGAAACATGCCATTATTTTTCTGTTTTTTTCCCCTAAAATCCACCCCTGGTGCCAGCTACAGCCCTTGCCAGCAAAACTTGAAAAGTTGTCCATCCTTGCCATCTCTAATTTCTTTCCTCCCGTTCACTCTTAAACTCCTTCTGTCAGACCTATAACCCCATGACCCCACCAGAATTGTTAAGATAATCAAGGATACCTGCATTGTTAATCTATGCATCAGTTCTTAGTCTTTATATTATTTGATGTGGCTGATTTGATTCCTTTCCTTGACATATGTTCTTCCCTTGATTTTCAGAATTCCATACTCTTGGGTTGTCTTCCTACCTAATGGCCAGCTGTCATTATTTTTTAATTTTTTTTAAAAAAGATTTTATTTACCCATTTGACAGAGAGAGATCACAAGTAGGCAGAGAGACAGGCAGAGAGAGAGGGGGAAGCAGGCTCCCTGCTGAGCAGAGAGCCCGATGCGGGGCTGGATCCCAGGACCCCAAGACCATCACCCGAGCTGAAGGCAGAGGCTTTAACCCACTGAGCTACCCAGGCGCCCCAGTATAAATTATTTCTTAAGTCTCAGTTTTATTCTTTTCATTTTCTTAACTGGGTATATCCCTTCTCTCTGTTTCAGACAAGGGCCTACCAGTATCAATTCTAGCTGTATCTTTAGGGCAACTGTAGTGAAGGGATACAATCTTGATTCATGCAGCTGTGCCACTGGGACACAGCACTGAAGAAAGAATATGTCTGCCTTTCTCTTCTTTCTGCTCACACCCTCTTCATTGTACCCCCGACACATACCAGTCTGCTTCTAACAACCGTCTCCTTGAGCTCTTAATATTCGATGCCCCAAGACTTCATACTTGGTCCTCAGTGATCTCATCTAATTGAATGATTTTAAATGCTGTGTATATGCCAACAACTCATAAATTCCTTTCTCTGGTGCAGACTTATAAACTCGAAATTGTACATACAACTCTACCTGCTGTCTCCCTTGGAGGTCCAGTAGATGTCTCAAACATAACTTGTCCAAGCCTGGACTTCTGCTATTACCTCCAAACCTGTTCTGCTTTCAAGAACATCTTAGTTGACTTCATCCTTCTTTCCTCACTGTCTTTTGTAGTGGCTTCAACCTGTCAAGAGTTTTACTAATTCCACTGCAACCACCGTGGTCCATGCCACCATTTTATTTCCCCAGGTTTGCTTCAGTAGCCCCTAATTGGTCTTTCCGCTTCTAACTGATGCCCGTACCCCCACCTCTCCATCTTTTCTCAGCAAAGGGAACCTTTTGAAATATAAGTTAGATTATGTCACTGCTTTGCTCCTTACTTCATGCAGAGTAAAAGTCCAGGTACTTGAAGTCGTCCAGAAAGCAATGATGTAGTAATGATCTAGTCTAGTAGATCTAGTCAATCTAGATTGAGTCTCCTGTTAACTACTTTGATCTTTCTTCATTTTCTGCTACTTTCTCTATTTCCACTCCACTGCAGCCATACTGGCCTACATGCTCCTGCCTTAGAGCCCTTACATTGATTGGCTCTTCTGCCGGGAATGCCTTCTCTCAGATATCTGCAAGGCTAACACCTTCACCTTTTTCATGTCTTTGCTCAAGCCTTCCCTCCCTTTTTTTTTTTTTTTTTTTAAGATTTTTATTTATTCATTTGACAGACAGAGATCACAAGTAGGCAGAGAAGCAGGCAGAGAGAGAGAGAAGGAAGCAAGCTCCCCGCTGAGCAGAGAGCCTGATGCGGGGCTTGATCCCAGGACCCTAAGATCATGACCTGAGCTGAAGGCAGAGGCTTTAACCCACTGAGCCACCCAGGTGCCCCCCTTCCCTCCCTTCTGTGTTGAAAACTGCAGCCTAGACCCATCCCCATTTGGCATTACTGATCATCCTCACTCTGATACCTAATTTTTCCACTGTACCTGTCACCTCTAACATACCATATAATTAAGTTTTCTGGTTATTATATGTCTCCCCAACAGGAAAGTAAACTCTGCAAGAGCAGGGGATCTTAGTCTGTTGGGTTCCCTGGTGTATCTTAAGGCCCTGGGACAGTGCCTGGCATATGACAGTTGTTTAATACATATTTGTTGAGTAAATGGATGAATGAAGACTTCTATTTCACATGGAGCAGTGATGGGGTCAAAGTAAGGGGACCCTAAAGGGGAAAAAATCTGAGTAGTATTGCAGACTCTCTTGATCTCTTTCCCCTCTTTTTTTTTTTTTTAAGATTTTATTTATTTATTTGACAGACAGAGATCACAAGTAGGCAGAGAGGCAGGCAGAGAGAGAGAGAGGGGAAGCAGGCTCCCCGCTGAGCAGAGAGTCCGATGTGGGTCTCGATCCCAGGACCCTGGGATCATGACCTGAGTGGAAGGCAGAGACTTTAACCCACTGAGCCACCCAGGCACTCCTACCTTTTCCCTCTTGAGAGAGGTTTTTTCTTCAGTAGGTTATTTTAGGGATGATAATGGTTACCATTTAAAAGGCACAGGCATTGAATGAGGTGCTTTACATACATTATCTCATTTAATTTCCTCAACAACACTATAATTACTATCCATTTCATTTGTTAAGTGTTCTTGAGTTGAAATATAGTTAACATAGTGTTGTATTAGTATAGTATAGTTGCATTAGTATAGTATAGTTAATATACAGTGTTCAGTTTCAATTTAGTGATTTAGCAGTTCTGTATATTACTCACTGCTCATCATGATGAGTGTGACTATCTCCATTTTGGAAATGAATGAACTGCGGCTCCGAAAGCCGGCTTCTCAGGGGTTGTGTGACTCCTCTGTGGCCATGCCAGTGCTTCTATTCAGGGAAGCTCTTCCACAGGGAACTCCACAAGGACAGTGTCTTCTCCCATCAAGGCTAGGAGCTAGGTTACCTTCTCCCTGACCTAAGGCAGCCAGCACCATCAATTACCTTGTCCTACCTGCCCTAGTTACTGACTCTCCTCCCAATCACCTTGTCTTTGGGGACAGCAGCCCAGGAGTTCAGAGCCACTCGTAGCCCTGTCAGAGAATCCATCATTCGCCCCTCATTTTGCCCCTTCAGCTGTGTGATGAGAACCTGGATCACGTGCTTCTGCAGGCAACCTGGACAAGGGAGGGTCCTCAGGTCAGGGCAGAGCCTCAGGGATATTCCTCTCTGCCAGGATCCATTTGACTCCACTGTGCCCTAAAGACAGAAGTTCTGTGTACTGGATCCTGAGGTGTTGCCTGTTCTCCCAGGACACTAGTGAAGCTGACTGAGCGTGGCTGCAGTTCCAGGGCCCAACCCCTCCCTCCTAATCTCTTCTCCCTTTCACCCCACTTTCCTCTCTCTGCCCACAGTACTGAGGTGAGTTCCCAGACCCTGCCAAATGCTAGGTAGAAGTGGGTATCCTTACCCAAAGGGGGAAGGGGCTACACTGCTTCCTTTTTCACTTTCTCCCACTCCCTTCCCAGAGAGGGGACATACTCACCCAGCATGGCCAGGCTTCGACAGGCCTCATACTTCACTTTCTCTGGACCAGTATGGGCCTGATTTAAGAGGCAGGTAGTGGAGATAGGCCGTGTGGTGATGGAATGTCAGAACATTAAGAATCATCTCAGCTTAACTTTTCATTTACAAGTGAGGAAACCGAGGTCTAGAGAGTGACCTGTCTATGCTCAAACACAGGACAACAGGCAGGCAATGGAAGGAAAACAACTTGGGAGTAAGACTTGTTCAGATCCCTATCTCGTCTCTAGTAGCCACGTGACCTTGGGCAAGTCACTTGGCTCACTTTCAAAGTTTCCATTTTATCATTAGAAAAAATGTACACAACGCAGAGTACTAACCACGATACGATCACGGCGTATCATTAGAAAAAATGCAGATACCTCTGCCTATTCCTAATCTGTGATATTTAAATGAGAATATGGATAAAAACGCATGTTCCCCATTATAAATTGGCCTATAAGCACAGGGCATTGATTCAGTTAAGGTAGAGAATGAACTCAGTCCCAGTTCTTTTCTGCTTTTTAATAGAGGGTCTTTTCTGTTAGACAGAGGGGACCTGCAGATTCCCCTAGCCCCACCAAGCTGCCCTTCAAGGAAGCCAAGGGCACGAGATGGGGCATGCTGTACACCGGCAGCTCTCTCCTCACTGCAGCTGACCCAGCATCCTTGCATCCTGGTGAGCCTTGTCTGTGCCCCTGTGCCCAGGCTCAACATACCTCAGACCCTGTTTCCTCCTCTCATGTGCTCCGTGCAGCCCCAGACTCACCACCTGCCATAGTGCCTCCATGACAAGCTTGTCACTGACGCCCAGGCATCCCAGAGCCTGCAAGAAAGGGAAGAGAGCTCAGACACCACCCCCATCAGTTACATCCTCTGGACACAGTTTTGTCTTAGAATACTGTCTCCCCCCCCTACCCCCCACCCCCCTAAGCATCTTTCTACTCCTCAGCTCAGCCAACTCCTACCTGTGGCCATGTTCCACCACCCTTGCCACTTCTCACCTGTGCTGCATAGAACTGCTCCTGCTCTCTGGGAGATTCCAGGCTTTTTGCGAGTTCCTGCCCACCCAAGGGAGCCAGGAGAGAGGAAGAAAGGGATTAATGTAGTTGCAGAACTTCAAACGGAGAGGAGCTCATCCAATCCCTCTTCATTTCCTCCCTCCATTTCGTAGGCAGGGACTGAGGGCTGAAGGATAATGTGAGCCCAAGGTAAGGGCACCCACAGAAAGGGAGTCTCCCCATTCTCCCTCCCACCGTGCTCCCTGACCTTTAATCTTTGCCACTTCAGGGGGTTCCCAGTAGGGTCTGAGGGCTTGGATCCTGCCCGAGATTTTACAGTCAGCTTGCTCATAGGGAGATGGAATTTTTGGATTGGCGTGCCCTCTTTGAGTTGCCTGTGTGAGAAATTGCACAGGCAGCCTTGGTCCCCTTGTTTCCTCCTTCGCACTTCACAGACTTTCCTCTGCCCTTGGTCCTCAGCCCAGCTCTGAGATGGGAGGAAGACAGATGCTCCTCCTCCTACCCCAGGCTCCTCTCTAGGATCTGTAAGCTGATTTGTCCCGCCCCTTATCCCACTCCTTCCTTCTCCTTCCTCGCTTTCCTAGAAGGTATGAAGAGTCTGGGGAATAGGGAGGGGCAGAGCACACCTAGGGTGATCTCTCATTTTCCGCAACATTTTCTGGGCTTCCCGTTCCTGTCGCTGATCATACAGAGTGTGCCAGTGTGTGTAGATCTCAGGCTTCTTGAAGTAGCAATAAGGCACTGAATGTGGCTTGCTCGGGTGCTGCCTCCAGCACTCTGGGCTGGGGGGAAACTCTTCCTTTGGCATCTAAGGGGGGTGGGAATGGCACAGCAGGGGCAGGGGATATTCCTCAGCCAGGAAAAGGACCAGGATAAAACGGGACTAGGTGAGAGGGACACCCTTTAGTCTCTCATCTAGGCTAGAGTAGGAGACCTCCTACCCATTGTGTGACTTGGGCAAGTGACTTCACCCACCAAAATCTCAGTCTTCTCATCTGCAGAATGGAGCTAAGATCTGCAGAATGGAGCTAAGAATCCTTGTGCTTTCTATACCCCCTGGTTGCATAGAACAAATGAGAAAGTTTATGGGACCCTTGTTGATCTGTAAACCAATCTGAGTACACCCTTTGGCTATTTGAGGAATGCAAAGCACTTTGAAAAGGCCATCTGGGCAAGGAGATGGAAAGGCAAAGGGTGAGGGAGATGTGGAGTGAAGAGGGGAAAAGACAGGCTACTGCCCCTTCATTCAGGCGTGCAGCAGGTACTTAGGGAGTACCTACTGAGTGCCAACCCCTGCACTAGGTGCTAGGGAGGCAGTCATCATCCCTGCCTTCGTGGAACTTAATAGTTGACTTGGAAAAGCAGAATTTCCTTAAACCACCTCTCTTAAACGGTCGTGAAACTGCAGCTCTGATTGTAGTGGAGGGCGGTGAGTGGCTCAGGGGACTTTCTCTCTGCAGATGAGGCTAGAATTCACGCCTATCTCTTCTCCAGCCTTTCAGAGTCCGTTCTCTGAGCAACAAGAGGGACTTCAGCCAGTGGTTTCCAATGTGGTGATTGAGAAGATCATAGTCAAGGTTGTCAGGTGATTGCCATGATTTCAGAAAGTGGAGTGCAGACTCAGAATGAGAGGGGTTTTTAGATTTAGTGAAACCAAGCAAATTAAAAAACAACAACAACAACAACAGGATGTCCAGGTAAATTTAGATTTTAGGTATTGGATACGGTATTTGGGACATATTTATACAAAAACATTATTTATCTGAAATTCAAATTTAGTTGGGGACCCAGTATTCTGTCTGGCATATCTATGAGGATCCCTGCATCCATGAATAAAAATGACTCCTTTTTAAGCACTGCCTGCATAGCCTGAGCCTTACGGATAGTATCTCATAGCAACTCCACAAATGGAAGCTGTGACCGAAGAAGCTCCTGCGGCTCAGGGAGGGGAAGTGACTTGTCCATGGTCACACAGGAATTAGCAGCAGCCCCAGCGATGAGAGTAAGTGTTCTGTGACTTGGCCTTAAAGGAAAGGGGCGGTTTGCTGCTCCTCCCACTTCAACAAAGCTCCCGGGGGGCGGGGGGGGGGGGCGGGGGCGGCAAAAGTTAGAGGTCTTACCTGGTAGCAGGACAAGGGCAGGTGAACAGGAGCCATGACTTTTCTGAGTTCTGTGGTACAAATGGTGGGCTAAGAATCATCCTTTCAGGCATTCATTTATTCAGCATTTAGTGAATGGTGCATGTTAGAATTATTTGGGGGAACTCTTAGCCTGCCTTGGCCCTACATCAGACTAATTGAATCTGATGCTCTGGGGATATAGGGTCTAGGCCTTTCAGAAAGCTCCCCAGAGGATTCTAATGTGCAGTTGATGGTGAAAACCAGGGGTCTTGTTCAGTGGTTCTCAGACTTGTGTGTGCTGTAGAATCACCTGGAGAGCCTCTTAAAACCAATTTCTGGCACTCATTCTGAGTAGAGTCAGTAGATCTAGGGTAGGGGCTGGGGATTTGGAAGAGACTGATACTGCTTGTCCTGTCACTTTGAGAACCATGGATCTAGCTGGTGAGACAGAATTGTTTACTGGTGATTAACAAAGGGAGACAAGTGTGAGGTTAGAGGCACAGGTGAGGTACAGATGAGGCCCGTAACCTGCCTGGGAGGATCAGGGAAGGTTCCCTAGAGGCTCAGTTTAATCCACCTGGGGGTTAGCCCGAGAGATAAGGGGGAAGGGCCTTAGGCACCGGGAAAATTTCTTTCAAAGACTGGGAGGTGGGGAGTTGGATAGAGAGCAGGGTGCAGATATGGGAGCGGAAGCTGGGAAGACAGATGTCCCATCTTTGAGGTCCTGGAGCTTACCTTGAAGGCCGTGGGGAGCCACCAAGTGTCCAGTGGCCTGCCCTTACCCTTCCTGTGGATTTGCTGAACTCACGAGACCCCTATCTTGGGAGAGGGAGACAGGGCGCTTTTCTTTTCAGGCCGCACCCCTGACTCTGTTCCTGTCTATTCCAGTCTCACCTTTGGTCCTTTCTGGGTATTCCAGCCATGGGTACTTGAACATCGACCTGGAGATATCAAAGATATCAGCTGATTTTTCGTAGGCCATACTCCTCTTCTCCTGGTGGGACCACAGGGAACCCAGGCAATACAAGGCTGTTGGGAGTGTGGGGGCACAGCTGGGGGGAGACCTGTCCTCTGTGGGACAAGAGGGACTGGTGAGGGGCTGGGGCTTCTGTGGGTAGAAGCTTCCAAGTGTTGAGCAACCAGATCTCCTAGGTAAATAGAAGACTCGGGTTCCATTCTTGAGCCCCGCCCCCCCCCCAGGTCCCACCCCCCCAGAGTCTCCAGCCTGTGGCCTTGACCTCTGAGAGCTTCAGTTTCCTCATCTGAAAAGTGGGAAAGTCATGCCTGTCTGGGAGCCAGAAGGACTGTGGTGAGGCAAGGCACATCAGCGCATGGGAAGGGCACAGGTGGTTCTTAGGATTAGTCATCAGGAAAATGGCAGGAGTGGGGAAGTCCTGTTTATACACACACCTCCCTCTTTACGAGCAAGAGACTGAGCTCTTCTCTATGTGGTGAGGAGCTGCCTTCTGTCTCTTCTACTTTTGGCGTATGCTGTGCCCTCTACCTGCAGGCCTTTCCTACCTGCTAAACTCTTTCTCCACTCTTTCAAACTTCATTTAAAAGTTGTCTCATATCTGATGTCTCTTTTCTCTCCCAGGCACCCTGTCTCACCCCCTTCAGTGGTATCACCTCCCCCACCCCAACTCCCACTCCCAATGTGACCACAGTCTTTTGAACAGTTGCTTCCTTTCAGTATTAATCATAAGTTTAATCTGCCTGAAGTTAAAGATTGTGGCTTGTGGCTCATTTCTCATTCTCCCCTCCAACCTCCTATGCCTGGCCTAGGGCCTGGCACACAGCAGCGAGCTCACTGTGGCAAGAAAACCTGGGTCGTCAGGCCATCAGACTCAACATCACCAGTAAACGAACACACACCCTGATGTACCGCCCTGAGAAACACAGTGTCACCCTGTGGTGTCCCCGCCAGAAATGTTTAACCTGAATCAAATTATGAGGAAAACAACCAGCCAAATCCAAACTAGGGAACATTCTATAAAGATTTGATCTGAACTCCTAATAAAATACTTGAAGACACACACACACACACACACACACACACACACACACACACACTCTCTCTCTCTCTCTCTCTGCTAAAGAACGCTTAAAAGACAGGACAGTTAAATTCGATATGTAGCTAATTACTTAATGCTTGTGAGGAAGGAGGGTTCCTGAGGAGGCAATCAAACCAGGAGCCAGCTTGGTAACTGCATGGAGAATTTTAATGGGAAGCTGATTTCTCACATTGTGCCAGTCAGCCCTTCCCAGCGAGGGGCTCAGAGAGAAGCTGTGGCCACAGGATTTACCGAAGGAGCCCAGTTTTCCCCCTTTCTTCACCTCCCGAGGCAGGCTGACTTCCTTTCTGATTGCAGAGCTAGAACCAAATAGTTGAGGGGCTTTGGGTACACAAGGCAGAGCCTCAGGAGCCCTTGGGGGCTTTAGGTGGAGGAGGCTTTTATAGCTGCTGCTGGGTGATGGGATCTGTGCCCTCCCTGGGCGAAGTGGGAGTAGGGGTTTGGGGGGGAGTTTCCCAAGCTGGTTAAGACAAGAACAAGAAGCACTAGGGAAGTTTGCATGAGTTCAGGTTCAAGACGCCCTCCATCCTAACTCATCTCCAAAGAGTTGATGTGGTCCCGCACCCATTTCTTCTGTGGGTTGGCACACACTTGGCGGTGCTTCCGGGTGACAAAGCTGTGGGAGAAGAGGAAAGGATGAGACCTGGTTAGCACTCGGACAGCCATTTTTGGGAATAAGGTGGATTGAGTCACAAAGGGATGATGGTACTGGGGTGGGGCGCCCTCGGAGCTCTGTATGGCTGGATTTGTAGCTTTTAAGGAAAGGATATTTCCTCTCCTGTTGGGTTGTAGGGCTCCAAGCTAAAAGCAGATCTGTGTGTATTTTAACTCCCACACAAACCCGTGCAGTCTGAAGAGGTAAGGGCATGCAGAGCCTGAGGAGTCCAGGGTTGATCTGGTCAACTACTAGCTTTTTCTCAGGGCTTCTCAATTTCAGACCCTGTGCCAGGTGCTCAAGATGTGAGAAAAAGAGGTGTCTTCTAGGAACGGAGTCATGGTTGAATAGATGAGAGATAAGAAGTGCTAAAAAGACCAAACATGTGATTGGGCTCTAGATAACGCAGTAGACGCCCGGGATACACTCAACAAATGAATACATCTAAGTGTGTGTGTGGATGACAGAAGGACATGACCCTGAGTCTTGATTTCATTATTCATGAGTGGATTCACCCTGGCAAATCACTTAGGGCCTCCGAATCTATTTGTTTGCCTCTGAAATATAGATAGAAATAATTCCTACTTTGCACTGTTCTTGTGAGACTCACAATGAGATAGTATTGTGGAGTTCTGGAAAATACCACGCATGTATTGGAATGTTGTGGGATTCTTCTTTAGGAGGGATCAGAGCAACATAACACCAAAGGTCCTGGTACTGGGCATGAGCGCTCAGAGAGGTCAGTGGCCCCGAGGTATAGCCATGGCCAAAGCACCTCTGCCCATTACTGGGCTGGCATGTGGAGGCCTCTGGGAGGTCGAGGCTTTATCTCCACTGGTGTTGATGGCAAGGTTGGAGGTATAAAAGCCTGGGGGGTTCAGTTCAGCTGCCTGCCCCACCTGTTTGCTGGGAGACTGTTTCTATCTAGGCGAGACTGTAGGCCTAGAGCAGTGCTGTCCGTTAACATGTTACTTTGGGGCCAGGCCTGTCTACTTGGACCTTTCTCCTTTTGTCTTCTTTAGGATGTTTTCCTGCACCTTAACAGCCCAGATGTTTTCAGACAAAGTGAAGACTTAGGTCGTCTGGTGACCATGAGGCTTTCTTGGTTTCTTCTGAAGTTCTATCCTGGATATAGTGTTTGTGCTCCAGGAAGCCGCCTTCCCTTTTCTGAGACTCTGAGCCTCTTGGTCATCTCTCTTCCTTCCGTTCTAGTGTGCCAAGGAGAGAAAGGGAGCAGGTGGAGTATGCTGGGCTCTCATGCCTCCTAGTGTTTGTTTGCTTATTTGGGGTGGCGAGGGAGCTTCAAACCAAGCCCCTGCCCTTCTTCAAGCCACGAGTCAGACAGGAAATCCTACAGACTTGCTATCCTCTCTTCTCAGCCCCCTCAGCCTGTAGCCAGGAAATCAAAAGGGCAGGAAACGAGTATCTGGGTTGAGGGTTTCTCAGACCTCCATTTCCTCCTGAAGAATGTGAGACTGAGGAACAACCCCTCCTGGTTAAGCTTCTCTCCTCCATTTTGGGGACCCCCTACGTGCCTGACTTCCCTCCTGCCTCTCTTCCTGCCTGTTCTCTTGGGAGCAGCCTCCTTGGCCTGCCCCTTGAGTGCTGGTATTCTCAGAATTGCTGCCCTTTTCTGTGTATTTCTCCCGAGTCTCTGGCCCTTGGTCTGGCACAGGGCAGGCGCCCAATAGGTGTTTATCGAGTGAGTTAGTGAATGAACTGCTTTCGCTCATGTTTTACCTGTCACTTCTGTGTGTATAACTGTACGTTTGGAGAAGGAGGAGAAGTTAACACTTACCAGGCTGTGTGTTTCATTTCCTTGTTCTCCCTTTGACTCCATTTCACAGATGGAGAAATGGAGGCTCAGAGGGGTTAGCTGCCTGTTGGCTCTGAGCTCCTGCAGCTGCCAACAGGCACAGCTGGGATTCTAACCCAGGCTGACTAGCTCTGGAGCCAGCGCTCCCCAAGACTCTGCTCAAGATCGCCACTCCCGTCTCAGGAGACCCTTTCCTCCTATCAAAGAATGTCCTATCTCCAGCCTCTTCTCACGCTCCCTGCTGGACACTGCTGCAGGGTTTTCGTGCTGGTGCGTGGGCTCTTTCCTCTTTCAACGGCTCTTCCTTGAGACTTGGGGAAGAGGGGAGTCCGTACTTCTCCAGCCGTTTGGGTAGAAACCCAAGTATCCCTCAACCCCCTCTCGTCCTTGTTCCTGACCTCCGTGACCTCCCCTCCCCTGCCAGGGCTTGTTGGCTTCTCCTGTGATGGTTTCCTACCCCGTCTCTCCTTCCCTTCCCCTTCAGGTCCTGTTGAGCCTCAATACCACTCACTTGGGTAACCGTAACAGCCTCTTAACTGAACCTGACTTTCTAGGCTTTCCCTGTGCCAGCTCCTCTCACTCGCTCTAACACTTTTGGGTCCTCGTGTGGACACTCGAGACCCTCCTTGCTTTTCTTTCTTTTTTTTTTTTTATATTAAAATATTTTATTTATTTATTTGGCAGACAGAGATCACAAGTAGGCAGAGAGGCAGGCAGAGAGAGAGAGAGAGAGAGAGGGAAGCAGGCTTCCTGCAGAGCAGAGAGCCCGATGCGGGGCTCGATCTCAGGACCCTGGGATCATGACCTGAGCTGAAGGCAGAGGCTTTAACCCACTGAGCCACCCAGGCGCCCCAGCCTCCTTGCTTTTCTACATGGGAACGCTGCCTCAACCAAAGGACAGTCCTGGCAGCATTCGCTCAGCCTAATGTCCCCAGTACCTTGGGCTTTTCTTGAACACCTGTTGCAGCAAAGGTTCCCTCACCTCTGAGGCTGGATGTGCTCCCTCTCTCCTTTTGTAATGTCTCTTTGTGCAAGGGTTGCTCTAGACATTTTGTATCTGTCTTTTCCTTGTATCAGACTATGAGTCCAATAGGGCAGGGATGGTGGTTTATTCATCTCTACCTGCCCGTAACAGGTACTCAAATAAGACTTTCTTTCTTTTGAAAAATACTTATTTTCAGAGATAAAATGGGTAGTTAAGTAATAAGTAGTTAAGATAAAAGTTAAAATTACCACTCTCCTTTGAAGGACTCACCAGAACGAAAGCCAATTCTGAATACCTATAGCTTTGCAAGTGTCCCAGGAATTTTTGGATTAAAAAAAACTTTGTGGAATGCCTGGGTGGCTCAGTCAGTTAAACGTCTGCCTTTGGCTCCGGTCATGATCCCAGGGTTCTGGGATTGAGCCCTGCATTGGGCCCTCTGTTCAGTGAGGATCCTGCTTCTCCCTCTGCCTGCCATTCCCCCTGCTTGTGCTCTCTCTCTTTCTCTTTCTCTCCCTCTCCACAAATCTTAAAAAAAAAAAAAAAAAAAAAAAAAAAAAAGACCTTACCATTAGATAGGAAACATCACGATTACCCCCATTTTCACTTTTTAAGTCTCTATCTTAAATTTCTTAAGCAATTATCGCTGTTGACCTTTCTGTAGTAGAAAGAGGAGGCTCCAAGAATAGGCTCTGTCCCTACTGTGCAACTCACCAAAACTCTTTGGGTCTCAGATTCATTATCTAAAATGTGGAGAGAGTTACACATACCTGTAAGGGTTGTTGTGCTGAAATTTTGGTATAAGTAAGGCATTTGATAGAGTGTAGGCTCTTTCTAGGTAGTAGACTGTTAATTTTTTCAAATGCATTAGTTTGCATATTTAAAAGAATCTCATGTCATTGTTTCCTCACCAATTGATAATTTTCTTTTAAATACACTTGGCTGTAACTAGGGCCCGGGCTCTCCTCCTTAGATCTTCTGAGGTTATAGGTGGATCAGTAGGGTGTAGGATATGGGGGAATGTAGGGTTCTTAATTGGAAAGAGATGATTGTGTCGATCTTTTCTCCATGCAGGGGAATGGTAGGTCATATTACAGTAAAAGTCATACTCATAAAGATCAGAGACCTGACCCAGTCCGTCAGAGTGGGGAGAACAGCCCCGGGAACTGCTTGTCTAATTTTCTATGTGATAGTGGGTGGTGGGGGGATCTGAAGTTACAGAGGGGGAACTATGGCTACCTGAGCAGCTGGGTAGGAGTGGATAGGGTACCCTCTTAGAGGGCTCCTGGGGGTACTGGCTCTGGGATAAAAGGTGTCCCTTACTCACCGCCCCCCCACCCCCCTGCCCTCCACGGTCCACAGGTCTGGGACTCACACGACCGCTGGCATGGAGCACTTGCTGCTGGTGTAGAAATACTCCTGGATGTGGGTGAAGGGCAGTCGGCGGGAGATGTAGGCAAAGCAGCAGGGGGTGGTGTCCGAGGCATCTGGGAGGAGAAAGCAAGGAGACACCTGTATTCATTGCCATTACTCGCGGGGTATAGTGCTGGGTACATTATCTTGGATAAGTCGACTGTTATCTTCCTTTGGCTGAAACTGAAGCTCAGAGAGGTAAAGTCACTTGGCCATGGAAACACGGTAACAGAGTGGGGGATTCTAAAAGAGGGCTGAGAAGATCTCTGCAATCCATCATCTAATTCTTGAGCCTTACTTGTATCTTTCTACACCATAACCCTTTGCTTTTGGTTCTATGGATATGCCGGGCTTCCTCCCAGCTCGTCTTGGGCCCTTTGCCCTTATTCTTGCCCGCCTGGGATCCTTGATGGATTCAGAACTTTGTTTCTTTGAGACCTATGGTGGGTTGGGAGGAGGCTTCCAAAACTCAGACTTCATGGCTCAGCCTCAACCCCTAAGAGGGACCTGAGGATGTGTATTGCATCCTGGGAGCAAGGCATCCTGGCTGAGGCATGGTAAGAAGGGCTCTGAACAGAGAAGGAGGACTTTTTGTTGGTCAGTTAATTCAGGATGACACTGGAAAGTGTCCGCTGCCCCTTCCCAGTAGAGTAGGAGTGTTTAAAAGCCAGATAGAACTTTGAACACCCGTTTTCCCACTTTAGCTGTGTGACCTTAGGCAAGTTACTTGACTCCTCTGGGCCCCTGTTTCTCCATCAGAAAGTCAAGCTCAGCCACTCTAAGAGTAGTGGCAAGTATTAGATGACATGGTACATGCAGAGCAGTCAGCATAATACTTGATCCATACAAGGCTTTAAAAAAAAAAAAATCCTCTCCTAGGATGCCTGGGTGACTCAGTCGCTTAAGTGTCCCACTCTTGATTTCGGCTCAGGTCATGATCTTGAGGTGGTGGAATTGAGCCCTGTGTCAGACTCTTTGCTCAGTAAGAGTCTGCTGGAGACTTTCTCTTTTCCTCTCTCTTGGCCCCTCCCCACCACTCTCTCCCTCCCTCTCTCTCAAATATATCTTAAAAAAATAAAAAGTTAAAAAGTTAAAATCCTCTCCTAAGCCCCACTTTTTCCATCTGTGAAATGGGTAGAATAGGACTGTCCCAACCTTAGAAGTTTCTTAGAAACACTGCTGGTGATAGGCCAGAGTTAGCTGTGTTTCAAGGTCCGGCTAGGCTGCCTCTGCCCGCCAATATCCCCAGCTTCGGTCCACACTCAGCCCCTGAAAGGCTTGGGTGTAGATCCTGAGGACAGAAAAATTGAGCAGAGAGAGGTCCCTGCCATGAAGTGGCTTTGAGATCTCTTGGGACAGCTGGACGTCTAGGCAAAGCCATATATAGGAAGGTAAATTATCGGGCTCAGACAGCATACATGCCGCAGCTAAAGGAGGGCAAAGTCTGGGCCAGTGTGAGGGTCTGGCCCCGGGCTGCAGTGGTCGGGACCTGACTTACATGGGGAGGCAGAGGCAGGAGCGCAGAAGGCGGCGGTGGCAAGGAGGACTGCGAAGGTAACTGCGGAGACCTTCATGGTACCGGTGGGTGGAGGCTGCGTGAGAGCCACCGGCTGCCTCAGGAACCTCGGTGGGGGTCTTCTGAAGCCGAGGCTGGCCCTTTTATAGAGGCAGGCCAGTAGAAGGGTCGTCCCCCACAAGGGGAGTTTCCAAAACAGCAGCCACGTACTGCTTGGTATCATAAGTGAAATTGCAGAAAACGGAAAAGAAAACTGAAATAGGTTCCGGAAATTTGAGTCTCTCTTTCTCTCTCTCTCCTCCTCACTACCTCTGATCCAGCATGAGCTCATCTGTTCCTTCTTTGCCCTCCAGAAGAGCTAATATAAGCACGGGCGGTGGAAAACCTCTTCCTCTGATGGCATCTTCAGCTTCCTCTTTTGGGACAGGGGTGCTTATCAGAGGTCCAGAGGATGCTTCCCCGGGGGTGGTGGGGGCAGTTAGGATGGATTAGAAATAAACGGAGTGTTTATTTGGTCACTTTCAACCACATGCGTTACAGATCCGTATTTCTTGCTCATGCATTACAGATCCGTGTTTCCCCTCTCATGCATGGAAGGGAAGGTTCTCTGACATCTAGCCCCCAAAGGAGGTGAGAAAACCCACCCTAGGGTGCCAGCCACTATTCTAAAGATCTTCCAGGTCAGCTCATGTACTATTATTATGCTCATTTTTCCCATTTTACAGATGAAGAAATTCAGCAATTGCTGGGATCCCCTCTCATTTCTAAGATCTCGGATACAAAAGTGACAGGATTTGAAAGCTGCAGAGGACCCTAGGGATCATTTCTTCCATGTTCTTCAATTGCAGAGGAGGAAACTGAGGCCCAGAGAGTAGAAATGACTTGCTAAGAACACACAGCAAATGAACAGCGGAATCAGAATCCGCTTCAGTGCCCTGTGCACTCAGTATGCCCTACCATGATAATGCTCATGGTTGAGGACATCCTTGAACTGAACCCATGGGGTGGTCTTGATTAAAGACAAGGTCCCTACTCCATTCCAAAGACTTGAGTTCAGTAAATCTTCATCCATTCCTTTTTTTTTTTTTTTTTTTTTTTAAGATTTTCATTTATTTTTAAGAGAGCGACATGAGCAGGAGGAGCGAAGGGAGAAGCAGACACAGAGCAGGGAGCCTGGTGCAGGACTCGATCCGAGGACCCTGAGATCATGACCTGACCTGAAGGCCGACATTTAACTGACTGAGCCACCCAGGTGCCCTCTTCATCCATCCCTATTTGGATACTTCAGAATGCTGACAGTTTGGCCTGGGCTGGGCTGAGGTTGACATCTGAATTATCTAAGAGAAAGTTGTCTAGCAACAGTGGCAAGAGCAAACAAATTAAAAAAATACATAACTTTAAAAAAAAATAATCTTATACCGAGAACGTTTTCTTACTAACTCTTGTGACCTATGTAACTTGGGGTCTGAGGGTGACTGAATCACCCAGAATGGGAAGACCTTATCTCATTTCTCCTCACAGTGACTTTGAGGAAGGGTGGTTATTTTCATTTCACAGAAAAGGTCAGTAAGGTCCTCAGGGTCACATGGCTGATCAGTGGGATTGCACCGAGGTGCTTCTGATGACCAGGCTCAAGCCTTTTCCACTGAGTCACCTCAGTCAGGCAGTTAACGGTTGCTGCGTCCTGTCTAGGTGCCGGCTGCTGCCCTTAGCCTGTCCTAGGAAGCCTCTCCTCTCCGCCTCATGACTCATTCACCCATTTACAGTAGAAATGCAGTTTTGAAAACCATGGCCATCTCATTTAAAGAAACACATGGAAGGCACTTTTGAAACCTTCATCTGTCCACACAGTAATGGTTTGCCTGCTTTAACTGTTTCCCTCACACAGTCCCCCAAGTTACTAAACGTGTGGGAGGCCGTGTAGCCTGGTGGTCAAGAGCAGGGGCTTTGGTGTTTTCCCCATTTATTAGACAGCCTTTGGCCAGGTACTTAATCTCTCTGGCTCCAGTTCCCTTATCTCTAATGCAGTGGTAATAATAATGCCCCCCCCCCCAGCTGTTGAGACAGTTAAGTTCCTATAAAAGTATTCGTGTGTAAAGCTCTTAGTACCATGCCTGATGTGTGTTAGGTACTTAATAATGTTAGTGATTATCATCATGTTATTATAATGGCAGTCCCTTTAGGTATATTCTATACTTTAGGCTTTTCAGCCATCTAGATCAGACTCCCAGTTAACATGGGTTAGTGAGCTGTGTCACAAAAAGTGTTGGTTTTTAAGCAGATGGGTCGGTTAGGCATAGGTTAAGGGACTTGCTGAGGTCTCATAGCCTGCGGTGGTAGAACTTGACATTGAACCCAAGTCTGTCTGGGTTTACAGACTTTCTACTATCCTGCATTGTTTCTAGAGAAATCCTGAAGCTTCTGCTAAGGTTCAGGCTTTCCATGTGAGCTCTATTTCTGTTTCCTTTTTCTGATCTCAGTTTCCCTCTTTGAGGAAGAAAGCAAAGTATTTTCCTGGACACCAAATATGCTGAGTTAGGACCCTAGCTGAGTTACGAAGTGAGATGGACCCATGTGATGCTCATCCTTAAGTTCTGGTGAACTTCCTGCTGTAAGTGTGTGTGTGTGGAAGTGGGAGTGGGGGGAGGTAGGATGGTGGTGTTGCTGAGCAGGAAGAGGCAATGGGTATTTCAGGAGTATGTTTCATCCCTTCTGGTGGTTCCAGTGGACTGTGGGGACAAGAAAGGGGGAAGACCCTGCTCGTAATTCTGTTTCTACCTCTCACTACATTCTGCGCAAACTCCGGTTTGGACTCATGGAATTAGTAGTAGGTTCTCTGGTTCTAAGGTCCTGCTTCCATGAGGAAATCAAGGTGCGGGTTCAATGAATGGCGACTATCCTTATGATTCGCCCAGCCTTTCATGTCCTTAAAAACGGGGGACACCTTTCTTTGTGACCCATGCACGGGTGGTCAAGAGGACCAAGGAGAGTAATGACAGTGGATGTGCTTAGGAGACTGTAAGGGGAGGTAGAAACATCATGAAGCCCTCCCTGCCCTACCTCCACCCCCAACCAGTGCGTTTGGTCTACACCCACTCAGTCAGTCCTTGTTCACCTGCAAACTACTCCTGGGAGTTGCTGTGAGCCAGACTCTGTTGTGGGTGCTGCAGATGCCACGTGAGCAAGTCAGCCACCTGCCCCCTGCTGTGTGTGCGCGCGCGCGTGCGTGTGTGTGTGCATGTGTGTGTGTGTGTGTGTGGTGGTCTGAGCACTGGACAGTGACAAGTGAAAATAGCCTCCTTTATCATGAGTCACCTTTGTGTTCTTCTGGTCTTTACTCTCTGGACAAAGTAACAACATCTTATGGTCTTTCTTTTCTAGTTGCTTTTTGTATTCTCCCTGTGATTGCCATCAAAATCTTGGACATGATAAATGCTAAATTCATGCCGGTTTAATCTGAGTAACTTCCTATAGCCTCTCGAGTCAGTGCATGGGTTCTTTGGAGTCGGACTCCTAGGTTTGCACGCGGCTGTATTACTTCTCACTGCTGACCTCCGGCAGGGTGCTCACCTTCTCTGTGATGAGGGAGCAGGAGGCTGGCTGAGGACAAAGCAAAAGCTGGCGCCTTGCACCCCCCCCCCCCTTCATCCGCTCCCCTCCATAGGTGTAGCATTCCTCAGGCACCCCTGACTGCCATAAAATGATAAATAGTTAACTTGCTAAGATCACAATCCTGCAAGACAGGAGTCTCCCTTGGTTTGCAAATATCCTTGAGATTTACAAACAAAGAAGTTACCTTATCAATAGCCCAAATTCCAAAGACACAGAACTCAGTTTCTCAAGCCTAAATGTCATCCTCCCCTCCATAAAAACCGAAGGAGGCGGAGGTAGAAGGAAAAGCAAATAAAGTTAAATTTCTTCTAAACCTAAATCTCATTAACAAGGATGTTTGATGGCAGGAATGTAACATTCCACCAGGAGACCCTCAATTGTCTTTACTTAATAGTAACTAAGCCTTCAATATCCTGATAGTATTCTTTGCCCCAATAACCCTTTGTCCTCACCTACCCAACTCCTGCGTATATAACCAACCACCCCTCACAACCCGGGGCAGCAGCTCTTCCTGCCCACGGGTCCTGTCCCCGTGCTTTAATAAACCACCATTTTGCACCAATGACGTCTTAAGAATTCTTTCTTTAGTCGTCGGCTCCGAACCTCCTCACCCCACCGAACCTGACTTAGGTTATGGGACTTCATCATCTGGGTCTCAGTTTCGTCTGTGGAGTGAGAGATTGCTTCCAGCCTGTTTTGGGCAATAGAGCCCTTTAAGAATCTGGCGAGAGGGGTGCCTGGGTGGCTCAGTCATTAAGCGCCTGCCTTCGGCTCAGGTCAGGATCCCCAGGGTCTTGGGATCGAGCCCCACATCGGGCTCCCTGCTTGGCGGGAAGACTGCTTCTCCTCCTCCCACTACCCCTGCTGGTGTTCCTGCTCTCGCTGTGTCTCTCTGGCAAATAAAAAAAAAAAAAAAAAAAAAAAAATCTGATGAGAGCTGTGAATGCTTTCGAGGCCCACACAGACATACGTAGTTTTGCGTGTATGAGGTTCAAGAGATCCAGCAGGCTCATTGACTCTTGAGTTCACAGGGCTTGGTTGTCATCAGCTCCCCTCCCACTCCCGGATGTGAGTCCATTCCTCGCTAGAGCTAGACACACACTCTTTCCAGCCTAGGGCAGGCCCTCCCTCGCCCTCCTGGCCCAGTCTCCCTTCTCCTCTTTCATTCCTTCCCTGAGCTCAGCTGGCTGCCTGCCCAGCCTCACACTGTGATGTTAGGAAACTGAAGACAGGCAAAGAAAGCCAAACCTCGTGCCCTTTGTGTTCCAAAGCTTTGCTCAGACCTGGAGTTCCCCTCAGCATCCGGTGGCTCTGTTTTTTTCTGGCTGCTTTTTAAAAAAAGGCCCAAAGCAGGGAAAGTCCCTCTATTCTCTAGGAATCCCAGTCTGAGCCCTGAGAGAAGCCCGAGGCCAAGTCGTTTCCTCCCGAGGAGCCTTGATTTTCTCTTTCTGCAAATTGGGAGAGCTGCTCCCTGGCTGCATCCCTCCCCTGTCCTTGTTTACAAATATGAGTATTTCTCCCAGGAGCCAGCTAGCTGCCTTCTCACCCGTGTGTCCACAGGGCCCTGCCTGGGGTGGGTACTCTGGCCGGGCTGTTGGAGGGTCTGAAGGGGCAGCCACACCGAGGAATTGCCCAGCGGGGGAGGGGAGCAGGATTCGAACCCCTACCCAGGACTCTTCCTGCCACACCTTGCCTTTCATATTGGTCTGATCTGTTCTTTCGGTGCCATTCTATCCTGCACCTTCCCCCACGCCCCATGCACCTCCAGTGCATTTCACCAGGTCAGGGGTATGAACTGTGACAATTTTTTTTTTTTAATAGTTTCAATCACATTTGGCCTGGAGGGCTGCAGCTCGGCCTCCCCGCACGCTTCTCGCCTTCACCACATGAGACAGCTGCCTGAGTACACCCGCTTGTTTTCGGCAGCCTGTGGTGTGTTTGTTGATAAGCTCACCGCCTCAGGTTACTGGAGGAGCCCACCACAGGATGCCTCGGGGATGGGGCAGCCCTGGGAGTGGGGCCCAGGGAGAAGCATCTGTTCTTACAGATCTGCTGAGTGCCAGCTGATCTCAGGTGCTACTCCTCCTGATGCTTGGGAGTCTGTTTTATGGTTCTGTTTCCCCCAGCATGTTTGCCAGAAGCAGCCATTTTCTTTGCGCCTACTCCCACAACACGGCCGCCCCCTCCTTTCCACTGTCCTCCGTCCCCGCGGGAAAGCCTGGTGAAGAAGGACACACTTGGAGTAGCAATCCGACAGATGACCTCCTCTCTGTATGTCTTCGGACAAGCTATTAACTGTTCCACAATCTTGGTTTCCCTTCTGAAAATGGGACAAAGAATATCCAGCTCTTGAGGATGCCTCAGGATTAAAAGACAATTGGTCACCTGCCCAGCACCATTCGTGGCACAAGCAGATATGGGGATCACAGTTCCTTCCCTTTCTTCCTCCAAGTGTCCAGGCTCCAGGGCTTCTCCACTCCATGTCTCCCCATGCCCCCTCACCGAGTAGGGGTGTTCATCTCAGCTCAGTGTTAAGGGACATGGGGGCGGGGGAGGGGGAGTTGACCATATTTTCCATTAGTTATTAGACACCGTGCTGGTCACGTTAGGCATTATTTCACTTATTAGGAAGAAAATATGTTGAAAATGGTGATGACTCAGGCCTGCCCGAAGCTTTCTCACCCTCCGTGCCTTGGACTTCAGAGACTCGGCCTCCATGCTCTGTCCTTCACTGGATTTCTCTCTCTCGCTCCAAACTTGGTTGTGGGGTGACATATGGCCCCCTCTTCTCTTCCTGGTGGTGCCCACAGCCAGCATGCAGACCCTTTCTCAAAGAGTTTCACAGACAGGCTTACAAAGGAAATGACACAAGTTTCAGAATCTTAAGGACTCTTGTGGTTGTGGTCTGGATTCTGCCCCTTTTTGGAGCTGGCCTTGGGAAGCCCCTTCTTGCCCTGCATCCATTCTCAGGGATGGGGGTCCCCAGTCTCTTTCTTCTCCTCTACATTGCTTCCCCAAACTCCTCCACCAGCCCTGCTCCCCCCCCCCGCCCCGCCCCCCTCCCCCCCCCCCCCCCGCCCCCCCCCCCCCCCCCCCCCCCCCCCCCCCCCCCCCCCCCCCCCCCAGCACAGGGGCCTGCAGAACATTCAGGTTACCATTGGGGCCTTAGAACTTCCTGAGACATTGACATTTTTGAGGACATCCAGCCTGGGTGAGGAAGTCCCCTTGGGGAATTTCCTCAAAATGGAATTTGGAAATTCTACATCTTAGTCATTCCTCACAGAGGCAGCTTTCACGAAGCAGTGAAAACAGCAAGGGACTGGGAATTAGGACCTGAGTTTGAGTCCCACCCCAGCTGAAATTTTTTTTAGCCCAGTGATTTTAGGGAATCACTTTCCCTTTATGGGCCTCAGTTTCCTTATCTAGGAAATGGAGGTATGACAGTCTTATTTCTGGAGGCTTTCTCAGTCAAAAGATAGAAGACTAAAGGAGGACTTTGGGGGTAGGTGTCCTGTTGCCCCTAAAACCAGTTCACATCACCTCCCCACCACAGGCAAGATGGAAGGGTCATCATGCCTCCCCTCCTTCCCAGCCTTCCAAGGCCTGGGACTCAACACTTGGTCCGTCAAGTCCTTTCCAGGTAGTGCTGTATTTATCCACGTGCTTCCCACTCTGCTCTTTGACTCCCCCATGCTCTCATCTCTTTCCATTCCTCCACCCAACCATCTACTCGTCCACTCATTCATCTCTGATCTGTGCCATTTAAAATTCATTGTAAGTACAGAAAACAACTTTGGCTCATGTGAGCAGGAAGGTAATATACCAGGGGCGTAATGTTGAGTGGCTTGTAGAATGGACAGAGCATTGGCGAGCCTGACTTGGAAAAAGAGTAGTAGGAAACCAGAAAAGCTCTGGGTGTTTGGGCAGCAGGTATTACCTGACCGTCTCATCAGGGTGCCACTTTTGAAATAAGTGTACTCCAGCCGTTCTTCCTACCCACATCCGCATCTACTAAGGATTCACAGACCTCGGGGAGAGAGGATGACCAGCCAAGCTTGTGTCATTTTCTTGCTTCTTGGCTGGGAGAAGATAGAGCACCTGGTTTGCAGTACCGCTGAGACTGCATACCCTGGGAGAGAAGTAATTCCGTGAAAGGATGTCCATGTGATATTTGGAAGGGGTAACAGATGCCGTGTGGAAAAGTGAAAATAATCAAAGAAACAAACTCAGGGGCACCTGGGTGGCTCAGTGGGTTATGCCGCTGCCTTCGGCTCAGGTCATGATCTCAGGGTCCTGGGATCGAGTCCCGCATCGGGCTCTCTGCTCAGCAGGGAGCCTGCTTCCTCTTCTCTCTCTCTGCCTGCCTCTCAGCCTACTTATGGTCTCTCTCTGTCAAATAAATAAATAAAATCTTAAAAAAAAAAAAGAAACAAATTCAACCAATATTCCACCCACACATCAGCCATCCGTCCACCCATCCACCCTTCTGTCCTTTTAGCCAACTGAGCAACGCATCCTTGTTGAGGACCCGTCCCATTCCCCAGGCCATGCCAGGCACTTAGATGTACTGCAAAGCCACGCATCAGAAACACCCAAGGGTCTCCTTTGAAGGATGCATCTGTGAAGCCAGAACAAAGATGAGGATCCAGGGAAAGGAATTTATGTACATCCATGTATTGCAGGGTCCCCAACAACATTGCTGGGGGCACAGGGACTCATTCTGGTTGTGGGCAGTTAAGGGATGGTTTTTGTGGGGGCCTCATCCACCAGGAGATTGCTTATGGTGGGCAGAACAGTGTGTGGCCAGATTAGACACCAGAAAACCTGGGTCCGCCTCTAGTCTCTGCTCTTCCAGAACAGTAGAAAAGTCATAGCCCCTTTTCCTTATCTATGAGATGGGAGGAATGAATGTAAGACTTCCTGCCTTGCCTAAACTAGAGAACTGCTGGGGAGGGCAAATGAGTTAAAGGATGCAAAGGAACTTTCTAAGTACAGGGGCAGAGCACTGTTCTCACCATGCTTGCTTCTATTTCCAGAGTGACTGACGATACCACCCACGACTCATGGGTGACTCTCGCTTCTTTCACGCCCTCACTGTCCACCACCAAGCAGTAACCATGCAGAGAGTCCGTTGAGTTTTTCAGTTCCTTAGTCTGGTGGATGAATGTCCACCCCAGAGAAGTGGAAAATCAAGGCTCCAAGTAAGCTGGGCCCCAAGTAAGCTGGAAACACCAGCTGGGGGAGTGTGTATGTGTGGGAACAGGTCCTGGTTTCCTGTGGGTGGGAATGAAATGACAAGTGGAAGCCCAAACCATGTGGGTGGCCCAATTATTTTCAGCTCACAGTGGGAAGGAGCTGGGTTCAAGTCAGCACAGGAGAGGATAGCTGTGACCAGTGGGGGAAGCATGCATGGGCTGGGGGAATGGGCCCTGGACTGAGGGGTTCTAGGCCAGGACTCGGGGTGAGGCATGTCAACTCTCTGAGCATGTTTTCTTATCTGTAAAATGGGTGGCTTGCCTGCAGAGAGCAGCCTGTTGGTGGTGCTGGCTCATCTTTGTCACTTGCTGTCCTAGGATGAATGTCTGGCGAGGCACGGGCTTCCCTGTCTGCCCCTCAGCTCCTCTCTTCCAGCTGAAAGTCTTTTCTTCATATAAAAATCACTCCCTGTGCTGTCTTTCATTGGCAGTGGATGACACATGGCTACAGCCTTTATGGAGGGAGAGAAGTTGGCAAAATCTATTCAACACCTAAAAGCACATGTTGTATTTAATAAGCTCTCTCTAGCAATCCCACATCTAGGGATCTATCTTACACATAGACTTGCATGTACAACGTGAGTACAAGATATGCACGGTTTGATAGTAATGAAGATTAGAGACAATCTCATGGGCCGTCAGTAAAGGATTGATTAATTCTGGCACTTCCATATACTGGAATGTCAGGCAGCTGCTAAAAAGAGTGAAGCAGGTCCCTACATGCAGAAATGGAATGGTCTCTAAGATACACTAAGTAAAAGAAGCAAGGGACAGAATGGCTTATGTAGTATGCTACGCATATGGAAAAACCAAACAAAAGACTCAGCTATGCTTATAAATACCTAGATGCAAACTGCTAACACTTACTTTCCTTTCTGGTTGAGAAGGATAATGGGAAGGCAGTGGGGGAACAGGGGTAAGAGGCAGACCTCTTTTTTATTGTCTATTTTTTTTGTATCTTTAGAATTTTATGTCATGTGAATTTCTGATCTATTTGTAGTCATCTGACAGGCGGTGCCCAGATGTCTGGGGAAAATTCCCATGGAGTTTCCAGTCCCAGACTTAGAGCTTCTTTTATCCCTCAGTCCAGTGAGAGTACCAGCCCTCTCCGGGGGGTTCTCTGGCGTTGACTCACCCAGGGGGTGCTCTCTGTACCAGCCTCACTCCAAGCCCCAGGAAACCCTTCAGGGAAGTGGATTTTAGAATCACATGTTGACACTGAAAATACAGCCTTATGTGCCTTTCCCCAAAGGGGGTGACATTTGATCCCCCTTTGTAGGGTAGAGTAGATCATTATCTCCTCTGACTGAGACTGTCTCCTAGTGGAAACAGCAGGAGCCTTGTTGTTGCTCAAGCTTGGTTCGAATTCCAGCTTCTGCTTCTTGCACTGTGGAAGCTCAAGGAACTCCATCTTGCTAGATGGTTCCCTTCCCTGGGAAGGGGGTGGACTGCTACAGAACTGAGGGGACGGAGGAGAGGAGATGAACTTACTGTATAGAATGCTTGGCGTGCTGTGGGTGCTCAGGAAATGGTCCCAGTGAAGTGACGTCACTTCAACCAGATGAACCCCTTACCATGAAACAGGGAAGAAACAGTAATGGTTGGAACCAGGCTCTTTTTAGCAAACACTGATGGGCCTCCTGGGCTTGGCCCCTTGGCCAGTAAAGGTAGAAAAGGTATAGTGCCTGTCTGCCAGGGGTGTATGTTGATCAGATAGATGGTCTGGGAGAACCTCATGTTTGCAGCTTGGGAGAGAGAAATCCTGTCTGCAGAAATGAGGTCTGGAGACAGTGAGGTCTGCCCCAAGGTGACAGTTTGCCATTATGACTTGGCACGGGGGTTTGCAGTGGGGGCTCTCTTGCCAGAGAAGAGGCTGACTTCGTGAGGAGCTGTGGTTGTGGAGGAAGGGGCCTCAGACCAGTAGGGACCCTCAGAGCAGCCTCCCCCACTGTCAAAGGTTCACACCTCCTATCTCCACAGATAACCTTGCAGCATGGGAATTGTTCTGAAGATGGGTTCACCTTCTAGCTCTTTCTCCCAGGATAAGCAGTGGTGGGGAGCACAGGCCTTTACAGTAAGGCAAGCCCGGGGCTAAATTCTTGCCTGGTTGTTGATTCACTCAGTGACTGTTACTCAACGATGCTGTCTTGGTTTCCTGTTTGTGAAATGAGAGTAATAATATTACCTACTGTTCACTGTGAAGATTCAAAGAAATGTGTGAGGCATCACAACAGTGCTGTTTCAGTAGAGCTGGCTAAAGTTGAACTGGCTGGTCTAAAATGAGGACAAAAATCTGAGGGAGGGAATTACTCTTTGGCTTAGGGGGAAACATGCTTTATGGGTACATTTCATTAAAAAGGGGGAGACCCCTTACGTTACCCCCACCTTCCCCTGCATTGCCTAGAGAGGGCTAAATTGTTCTGCACAAGAAGGAAACAGGAGTGGGAGTTGTTCCCAGTCAGTGTGAGAGCCGGTGTGGGGTTGCGAGGGAGAAGAGGAGATACGTGCAGGTCCCCAGTCTTGGGGGAAAAGATCAGGCTGGGGGAGAGGAATTCCTTCTGGCAGGGAATGGCCCGTGAATTTTTAAGGGAGGGATTTTAATGGCTGATATCTTCGTTCAAGTCCTCACCTAAATTATTCTGTGCTACGTTCATGCTCCATCTTATTCAGAACTCATCCTCTGCCCAGATTTCCAGTGAATATCTGTTGATGCCCAATAGCCATACATCAGTGTTTTTTGGGGGGAAATGAAGGACCAGGGCCCTGACCCAGGTGGGGTGAGGCATCATATGAAGAAATGGAGGATCAGTGGAGGTGGAGTTGGGGGAAGGGATGCCAAGATCAGACACAACCCTTCAGTTCTCCCTGGGGATGTGGATGGGGTGTAACTCATGCCTGCTTGCACCATCTGAGATGAGGAATGGAGCAAGTGTTGTTTTTTTTTTAAATTTTTTATAAACATATATTGTATTTTTATCCCCAGGGGTACAGGTCTGTGAATCGCCAGGTTTACCTACTTCACAGCACTCACCATAGCACATACCCTCCCCAGTGTCCATAACCCCACCCCCCTTCTCCCAACCCCCTCCCCCCAGCAACCCTCAGTTTGTTTTGTGAGATTAAGAGTCACTTATGGTTTGTCTCCCTCCCGATCCCATCTTGTTTCATTGATTCTTCTCCTACCCCCTTAACGCCCCATGTTGCATCTCCACTTCCTTATATCAGGGAGATCATATGATAGTTGTCTTTCTCCACTTGACTTATTTCGCTAAGCATGATACCCTCTCGTTCCATCCACATCGTCGCAAATGGCAAGATTTCATTTCTTTTGATGGCTGCATAGTATTCCATTGTGTATATATACCACATCTTCTTTATCCATTCATCGGTTGATGGACGTCTAAGTTCTTTCCATAGTTTGACTATTGTAGACATGAGCAAGTATTTTTTGATATTCTGGTGAGGCTCCTGATGACCCCATCGCTAGTGGCTCCCAAATGGGTGGCTTAGAAAAGGTGGAGGACATGCTTAGACTCAGGTTGATGAGGGCTGGATGGGGCTGAAGCAGCGGGGGAGGGACCACAGGCCCTGCCACCCCTAGGGAACAAACCACCAGTTCCCCTAGCCGTGGCACTGTGGCAGTCGGGAGGGTTCAGGGGCAAGGCACGATGAACCACATCCCACTGCAGCATCGGCTGAAGCTGGCAGGATGAGAACCTCATCCCTCACCCCCAACCAGGGCCACAAGGCAGCTTCAGTGCCCCCTGCATCCTGAAGTCATCTTGGGAGGTACGAGACAGCCCTGGCGAGGAGTCTGAACTTCACACTGGCCGTGAGTATTTCCGTGAAGCGCCACTGCTCTATTCTAGGGGAGATAGTTTCCCTTAATTGTCATTGTTTAAGTGTTTCTTCCACCACTCCAGTGTGATCAGGTACTGAAAATATCAAGAACTTTCTTTTTACGGGTACATAAGTTGTAACATGTACATTTTTGACACCGCCCCATGACTGATGCTGAAGCAGCGCCACCACCGCCACATAAACACTCACCACCGTCCCGTAAAGAAACCACCCTCTCATCTCACAGACTCTGGCTGCTTTGTAACCTCAGCACCGCGGACACGCAGACCCCCAGGAGATCATCTCTCTTCAACCCTGTTCATGCTTCCGAAAACAGGAGGGAAATCTCTGACAGTGGTGACTCTCCCTTGTGTCCTGCAGCTGATTTGATTGCTTCAAACCTCTTAAGAAGGCTTGATTTCTCCCCAGGGACCAGGCAGGAAATGCTCAGAAAGTAGGATGTGGAACTGTTTTCTTAGAAAAAGAGAGAGAGAGAGAGAGAGAAAGAGAGAGAGATAGAAAGAGAAGTAGAAAACAGAGGCTGAGGCTAAGTCACAGTGAGGAGAGGGGCTGGAGCTTGGTCCATGGGTGTCTGACTGTTTGGATTTTATTTTTTTTATTAACATATAATGTATTATTAGCCCCGGGGTACAGGCCTGTGAATTGTCAGGCTTACACACTTCCCAGCACTCACCATAGCACATACCCTCCCCAATGTCCATAACCCAACCACCCTCTCCATACCTCCTTTCCCCCAGCAACCCTTAGTTTGTTTTGTGAGATTGAGAGTCTCTTGTGGTTTGTCTCCCTCCCGATCCCATCTTGTTTCATTTTTTCCTTTCCCACCCCCCAAACCCACCACTTTGTCTCTCAAATTCCTCATATCATGGAGATCATACGATAATTGTCTTTCTCTGATTGACTTACTTAGCTCAGCATAATACTCTCTTGTTCCATCCATGTCATTGCAAATGGCAAGATTTCATTTCTTTTGCTGGCTGCATAGTATTCCATTGTATATATATATACCACATCTTCTTTATCCATTTCATCGGTTGATGGACATCTAGGTTCTTTCCATAGTTTGGCTATTGTGGACATTGCTGCTATAAACATTTGGGTGCATGTGCCCCTATGTATCACGATATTTGTATCTTTAGGTAAATACCCAGTAGTGTGATTGCTGGGTTGTGGGGTAGCTCTATTTTCAACTTTTTGAGGAACCTCCATGCTGTTTTCCAGAGTGGTTGCACCAGCTTGCATTCCCACCAACAGTGTAGGAGGGTTGTTTGATTTGGTTCTTAATTGTTCTGTGGAACTCGTCCTAACCCACTTCTATTAAATGGCTGTAACTTCAGACAGTTCCTTCCCCAAGGCTTGTTGGGAAGTGTAAGTCAGATGACATGAAGAATTCACCAGTACCTAAAACATTGTTAGCACTCAGTACAAAATAGCTCTTAATATTTTGATTATTCTTTCCCACCCTCTGTACTTTTTCCCCCCTTACACCCAATCTTTCCATCAGTGAAAAGGTGAACAATAGGGCCATTAAGGTTCTGTACTCTCAGGAAATAGGAACTTTCCTGGTGGAAGTGAGGGGCTGGCACATGGAAGCAGGGATCTTTCTGCGTAATGCATTTTGGGCTGCTGAATGTCAAAGAAGAATGACCTTTCTACCTCTCCTACCCCCTGCCCCCTTGAAAACCAGCTCCACCATTTATGAGCTGTCTGAACTGGGCAAATGGCTTCACTCTTCTGAGTGTGTTTCCTTATTGGTAATATAGGAATGGGTACGGTGCTATGACACAATGGGGTGGGGAGAATTACTTGGCACAGTCTGTGTAATGGGCCCTGCAGAATGCTTAGCCCATGGCAAGCTCACAATACTTGGGCCCTCTCCACTAAAACAATGAAGCTTGTCTGGTCAGACCATCAACCTAGGAGTCCTCTTGACTTTTCTCTCTCTCACACATTTCCTAGGTCAGGATTCCCCCAAAGTGGCCATGAAATAGGACATGACGGCAAGTAGTTTATTGAGAGGTAATCCCAGAAAGTTCCAGTAGGAAAAGCTGCAGCCAAGGAAGACCCTGAGGCAGAGTTGCATGTGCTTGCCATAGAGGGTTTGGCCTGGAGTTATGTGGCCTAGATGAAAACACGAGCTGGGCCAGTTAGATTCCTCTGTTGGGGCCTTGGAAATCAGCAAAGAGCCTGGGCAGAGGGAGCATGGGACCCCGGACGCTGAGCCAGGAATCTACCCCGGACGTAGATTCTAGGAAAATAGCCCACAGAGCCCGAGGGGAGGGCTGGACAGCACTGAGAGGTCCCATTTGGGGGTTTGGAGCCAGACACACACTTGCATTCTGGCTCGTTCACTTGCTGGCGGTGTGAGCTGAAGCAAGTCGACTTAAACTCCCTGAGCTCCCTGTGGTTTTTCCTAGGTCTCCTATGGCTATAATCTCTGCCTGTAAAGAGGAAGTTAGGAGAAAGTGACATGTGTAGACTGCCTGACATGTAAAGGATGGCCAATGAATGTCTTCTTTTACATTTCCAACCATCCCACCTCTTGCTGGACAGTGACAGGGTTATAGGGTCAGACATGAGTTGGGGAACAGATGTTCCACAGGAAGTGACAGGGAGAACTCCTCTAGAAAAGGGGAAGTGGAGGCCCTCCTCTGACTCAGTATCCACTTCGGGGTTCCGAGGCAGGATTGGGAGGACAGTTCCCTGCCATTGTGAGATGTGAGCAGACAAACTCAGAGCTTGCCCTCAGGAGGGTGGGGGATTTCTGGGAGGCTTTCTTGCCCTGGAGGCTGGTAGGGCTTCTGTTCTGCAGTAAGGCAAGAAAGGACTTGTGTAGGCATCTTACCAGTCCTGCAGCCAGCAGCCACACGCTTCCTGCTGAGCCCAGGAGGGAGGCAGCTAGAGGTCCCACTGTGGTTCAGCCTCAGGATGGGATGTGGGATGTCTGTGGTCAGACCAGAGTCATAGGGAAGCCACAGTGGGAACACCCTTAGCTGAATACTGCTTCCCTCCTAGGTTTCCACTCCAGGGACTCAGGTAACAAACACTTAATGAGGATTATGCAAGGAAAACACTAACCTAGAAAAGATGCAAATCATTATAACAGATTCAATTACTGCAGACGTACCCAGAGTTGTAGCTGGAATCGAAGTCTACAAACTGAAGTTCATACGAAAGAAAATTTTACTCCTGTAATTTAATTTGATGTATCTTTGTATCCTGCTCTTTTGCTGGTCTGGTGGGAAGCTTTAACCTCAGCCTTTCTGGGGTGCACCTGGGTGTTTGGAGAGCCCATATGATGATCTGTCCCCACAGGTTACTGCTGAGCCATCCTACCCAGGGTTAGTATGGTCTGTGGGTCTGATGGCATGCTGACGGTATGGGGTTACATTTGAGGACATGGAGAACTTCCCCAGGACTGCTGTGGTCCACCTGCCTGGACATTGCCCATAGCCCTTTCTCTTGGGGTCTTCCTGCTTCCTGGCATGCTGCTGGGGTGCCCATTCCTTCAGACCAAACCAGGACTCTCTTCAGCTGGGAAGAAATCCACAGTCCTTAATAACTCTGGTGAAGACATTAGAAAAGATCACTGTGAATTCTCTTTTATCCTTTCTGCAAAGGGCTTGCTTAGGTTTTTAGAACACAGAGCCAAAGAGACTCATAGTTTAGTCACTGCCTTGCGTCATGTCTCCCCTGAGATGGATGGATGAGCCGTGTGGTGTGGCTGGTCTGCCTGAATGAAGAAAGGGAAGAGGAGATAAAAATAGGAAAATACCTCAAAAATGTCCAGAGACTAAAACTTGGAAGGCTGTTTTCCAGCAGTAATTCCTTAGCCAGGGAATTAGTCTGTGAGCAGTCTGTTCCACATTTCCATGCAGGCATGTTTGGTACTCTGAGTTAGTCTCTAAGGATGTAATGTCCTCTACACCCAGGGGGATTTCTACCTCCTCCCCAATACCCACTTCACCATTTAAAAAATGCTAGGCTAGGGAGCAGTAGAGCAGAGCCTCTCAGTCAGGTCTGGTTCATCCGTCCCCTCTGCACAACCCTGACTTTTTTTCTGATAGACATGGAGTTCCCAAGGGAGCAGCATAAAATTGCTTTTCAGGTTTGCCAGACCCCAGTTCTCCAAACCTCCAGGTCCTTATTAAAACAAACAAACAAACAAACAAACAAACAAACTGGGATGCTTGAGTGGCTCAGTCTGTTAAGTACCCCACTCTTGATTTTAGCTCAGGTCTTGATCTCAGGGTGGAAAGTTCAAGTCCTGCATTGGGCTCCACATTTAAACAAAAAACTATTGAGGAATTTAGTATTATAATGAGGGGAAGATAACCATATGTTGCTTCTGACCTCTGTGTATAAGCCTTCCTGACAAATTGTACAATCTTTGATATATGACCCTGGCCTGAAGGGATCAATGGCTTGGTCTTTGGTTTTCCTGCAAAGGTTTTCATGGTGAGCCCTGCACCAGACCTCAAACCCAAACCACTCCACGCCTGTTGCCAACTCCAATTTTTAACCTCCAACACCTGCACAGTCTCCTGCGCTCGCAACTGAATTTTAAACATTTTGTCTGGAGTTTATAGCTTTTATTTGTAGAATATGGTATCCATTTATTAGATGTGTTCGGTGTGCAGTTCTCTCGGCTGGAAGCGGAACCTAAGGTGACAAGTTTACTAAATTAGGTTTCTTGGTGGCTTCTAGCAAATAGTACAAAGTTTCCATTTGCACTCCTCGCTGTTACTTTTGCTCTGCTTTGTTCTTTGTAGAATTTTTCACTGCCTGATGTTGTGAATATTTGTGTATGGTCTCTCTCCCCACAAACACGTAAGCTCTGTGAGAGTAGGATCTTTATCTGTTGTGCATTCGTGGGGCCCGAGAACCTCCGCTCCCTGCACAATGGGAGAAATCAGGGAGATGGGAAGGTGTGGGCACCAGGAAGAGCCATCTCAGCAGCTGGGTTTATGCATCATGCACAAGCCGATCTTGCTTCTTGAACCAGACCATGTATGTGAGCCCTTTAAGGAATCACAGGGTCTAGTCATTGTGGTTCTTAACCACTGGGTGGCACTGGCCACTAATTTTCCCAAGATCAAGTCAGATTAGACCAGTTTTGCAGTGGCTACAAACCCTCACCCTCCAGGGCCCAGCTTGACATGCCATCTCCATGGTGGCACTTCCTGACCTGATGCCCTGACTCACAGCCTAAAGGGCTCCTCACATGGACTCTGGAACACACCTTCTGCCCAGCCAGCCCAAGGCATTTGTGTGAATTTCATGCATAGACATTTAGTGAAACCTACTAGGTGCAAACAGTGAATTCAGAGTGATGGTCCTTGCCTCCAAGGCAGCCTTTTTAAACTGAGTTCAAAGACATGCACTAGATATAATGGATTCACTTCTCAATCCTTTGCATCTAGGATGGGGCTAGCTATGCATCACCCTTGGGAGAAATGAGAAAATAGTCCCTCAGATCAGCTATGTTCTGTGGTTCAGATGAGAAGCGCCATGTTACAGAGTCTGGTGGGGAAGGCTCCTGTTTGGGAAGAAGACAAGGGGAAGAGGGAGGGAGGTTCTGAGGGTGTGCTTAGGGTGAAAGCAACTATGCTCACAAATGTTTTTGATCCTGCCCTTTATGATTCAGTCCTTTCCCCCAGCTACTCCTCTGCTATAAGGGGCAATGTGGGAACTGAGAACCGTCCTCTTTCCCTTACCAGTGAGAACCTGCTGCATTCTTTCTCTGACACGGGAGCCCTAAGTGCTGACTCTGCTATGAACCAGGCACAGGACTGGGCACTTGGCATATGGTGACCGGTGTGATTTTCCTAATAACCTGCAATTGTAGGTATTTGTTTTGGTCTCTGTTTTATAGAACAGGAAAGTAAAGCTCAGAGAGGTTGAATACTTTTTTAAAGATTTTATTTATTATTTATGTCTGTGTGGCTCCTGCTCTGATCTATCTCTAAAGGGACCCCAGAACCCACTGCTCATCACCTTCCTAGCTGACCCTGTCTGGTCCCATGGCTTTATATCTCCAGCTTGAGCTTTCTCTGGCATTCCAGACTCACAACCAACTCCCTGCCCAGGATGGCTACATAGATGCCCAACAAGAATTTCAAAATTGTCATATCCCTATCCTGATTCCATTCCCTAACTTGCTTGCCCCCCCCCGGCTTCCCCATTTCTAGAACTTGTGCCAACATCTCCCTACTTGCTCAAGCCCAAATCTTTCTCAGTATTTCTATTCTGTTCTGTCCCCTAAGCATTTCCCTAATCCGCTCCTTTTCGTCTACCTTCACCACTTCCTCCCTGGCCCCAGGCACCATCATCTGTGGCCTGGATCGCTGCAGGGTTGTCCAGACGGGTCTCCCTTGTCTCCAGGAATCCATGTCTGCAGAGCAGCCAGGTTCTTTTTTTATAAAGATTTATTTATTTATTTATTTGACAGACAGAGATCACAAGTAGGCAGAGAGGCAGGCAGAGAGAGAGAGAGAGAGGAAGAGAAGCAGACCTCCTGCTGAGCAGAGAGCCCGATGTGGGGCTTGATCCCAGGACCCTGGGATCCTGACCTGAGCCAGAAGCAGAGGCTTTAACCCACTGAGCCACCCAGGCACCCCTGGCCAGGTTTCTTTAAACAGATGGATTAGGTGATGCTCTATGGCTGCTTAACACCATCCCTAATGGCTTTCCCCTCCCCTGATATAAATCACACTCCCCTTACTTGGGCTCCCAAAGAACCCTGTCCTGCTCTCGCCTTCCTGGTTGCTCATCCCGCTGTCCTGGCTGTATGCTCCAGCAGCACTGCTCCCGCTCCCCCAGCTGGTTCCTGCCCAGTACGTTGCACTGGCCGTGCCCCCTGCTTGGAAAACTTCATTCCTCATGTGATCGTCATTGAGCCATCAGGTTGCATGTCACCTCCTTGGTGAGGCCTTTCCTCACCACCCAGTCTGAAGGAGCCACCCTGGGCACATCCCTGGATCTTGAGAACTGCTCGGGAGTCCTTTCACTACCCAACCCCCCTCCCACTTCTACTGCCTGGGGCAATCCAAAATTTCTGCAAGACTTCTGTGACTTTCCAAGGACTGACTTCACATTTCTCAGTCTCTAATTCCTTGCCCTGAGGCGCTGACCCTGTCTCACTTCCATGTGAACCTCACCAAAGAGTGATCCCCCTTTTCACTTCCCCCCAAATCATTCACATCAGGTATTCTGGGAGCTGCATAATTGATGGGACTCTTGAGGGCTTCAGGGAGGAAGAGGGCTTCAGGGCGTTCACTGGCCCCAGCTGCTTCCCCAACCGCTCTCCCCAACCATTTTCTGGCTCTCAAAGGCAACACAGTCCCTCCTCTTGGTTCACCCCTCCCCCTGGTCTTGGCCCCAGTCTGTAGTCCTGTCCTGGGGGACTTTCCTGTCTTAACTGGGGTTACTGACACATTTCCTTACCAGAGGTTGTTTCCTCCATGAAAAGAGTTCTTGTTCTGGCTATTAAGAGAGTAACATTTTCCATTTTATTATAGTGCTTGTGCCAGACCCTGTAGCTGGGGATTGTCACAACAGCTTTGTAAGGGGTCAGCTCCATTTTGCAGACGAGGAAACTTGACTCAAAGAGGAAAAGGCCATCACTGGTAAACGCCAGGCTCTGGAGAGATGCACCATCCCTCCCTGCGTCTGCCTGTTGTTTCCTCAAAACTTCTTGGCAGCAATCACAGGATAGCCACACAGAGGTCAAGGTCTCAGGGTCCCAGATCATGGAAAAGGAGGCTCTCAGGTCTTGAGCTATTGCTTTCTTTGTGAGGTGGATCTAGTTTTCCCTGTTCTCACACAGTCCTCAGCCTCATGTAGACCAGAAGCTTCTTCTGTTTAAGATATAGCCCCCATTTCTAATGCCAGGTCTGCTGATGTCTCATAGTGAGGCCTTGGGCAAGTTGCTCTTCCTTCTCTGAACCGTGGTTGCCTTACCTCACAATGAGAGAAAGCTTCTTTCTGTCCTACATCCTATGGTCTTAAAGGAAAGTCAGATGATGGAATAATAAGGCTCATCTACTGGGCACATACTCTGTGCTAAGCATTCTCCTAACCCTCTCCACATCCGGAGGTAGGTCCTGTTATTTGACCTATTTTATAAACGTCAAAACTGAGGCTTGGAAGGATTTCATAGTTGCCCAAGGTCTCGCAGTAAATGGCAGAGTTGGGATTTGAGCCTCGATTTTGCCTTTCTCGATTTGGAGCCAATGCTTTTAAACCATTGCATCAACCCTGTCCTGCTAATCCTAGTTCAGGCTGCTGACGACTCTCCACAAGTCACTCACACACGCACATCAACGTATGTCCCCTCTTGTGGGGAGAAGGCGTGTTCACCCAGCTTATTTTCAAAGGCCGCTCTGGAGCCAAATAATATGTCTTACTGACCCCGCCGAAGCTGGTCTTAGGACATCCATCATCTGGTCCAAATCCTCATGGGGCAGTGAATGAATGCGCGGAGAGGGGACATGTGGTCAGGCATTCCACCCCCCTCCGCTGCCCCCCCGCCCCCATCAACCACCTCCATCCCATAAGGCTGTCAGTCATGTGAGCTGGTTGGTTTATGTGGGTGAGGTCTTTGCTTTAGGATGGTCAGGGGTGGCAGATCGTTGTGTGTCCCCAGTGAGGGGGTCCTTTGTGTTTGTGTGTGTGTGTTTAAAGCCAGGCATCCGTGTACCTTGAAAAGACTAGGAACAGCCCTCTTTAAAAACAATTGAAAGCTCTGAAGGAAAGTACTTCCAGTGCTGAACCGTTAGGAGTTTCTGGCAAGCTTTATATGATGTGCTAGGATGGGACTTTGACTTTGTATATAGACTTTCAATTAGGTTTTCAGACTGACATCTCACCTCTGAACTCTGATGGACCCAGAGGGAGGGAGAGAGAGAGAAAGAGAGAGAGAATAAACATTTCCTTTCCAGCTTGTCAGGATCCTGGCCCTGGCCTGTGCTTCCTGTTTTCAACCCCATCCCCATCCTGTCATTTAGGCTTTGAACTCTGGTTCCCTGACTTTGACCCTGGTGCTGGCTCAGGACTTTGAAACTTCCTGCTGCCTTGGGGTGTACATGTTGAACTTGTCTTGGCTCCTGTGTCAGGCTAAGCCCTGCCACCCCTCCATGTCCATGTTGGCCTCTGGAAACAAAGGCCTGGGCCTGACTATGTTGTATTTGTTAGTGATTCTGGCCTCCCTGGGCTGTGAGCTACTAGAGGGAGGCTTTTACTCATATTCAGCCGTTAACTCCTCAGCTCCAACAGCAAAAAAGGTGGAGAGAAATCCCTAGATCAAGGAGCAGGAGCTTCCAGGAGGTTCTAACACAGGCTCCCTGTGAGGGACAAGGGCAGGAAGCATGTAGGTCAGAGCCTCAGACCCTTACCTGTCTCTGAACCCTGGCTGGAGATTGATAACCATACAAGTTAAAATGCTTGGGGCGCATATAACAGAAACCAAGATCCACTAACTCTGGCTAATGTGAAGGAAAGGGGCATGGATACCAAGACACCCACTGATGGAGGAAGGGGTGATGTGGTGCATACACACAGTGCAACATTATTTGTCCTCAAGAAGGAATGAAACCCCTGACAAGTCCTGCAGCCTGAATAAGGCCTGGAGACATTCAGTGTGACACATGCCATTGGCTCAGCCGGGAGCTGAGATCCCTACTTCTGTCTCCGGTCTGGCCCTGCCTGGGGAAGACCACATATCCGCATATTGGGGGATCTAGCAAAACCTCTGCGACAAGGACAGAAACTATTACAATGTGAAGTTTCCCACTCTGACCTGCTTTTTTTTAAAAAAAGTGCTGTGTTTTAGAAGAAAAGAAGAAGAAATCTAATAAAGGGACGAAGATGGACAGGGAAAGTCAAGAATTCTGTGTGGGTTTTAATGAGTCAGAGGCCAGAGAGTTTCCGGATGGTTGGAAGCTGAGCATAATTATCTGGGCCGGCTGGTGTGTGTGTGTGTGGGGGGGGGGGGGTGAGGTGAGGTGATGAAAGAACTAGAAGGATGTGAAATATGTATTTCTGTGTATTAAGAATGCATTTCTCCCCGTCTCCCTTAACTTTGGCATTTCCTCCAGAGATTGAGAACATGTTTATTTATTTATTTATTTTTATAATTTTTTTTTAAAGATTTTATTTTTATTTATTTGACAGAGAGAGATTACAAGTAGGCAGAGAGGCAGGCAGAGAGAGAGAGAGGAGAAAGCAGGCTCCCTGCCGAGCAGAGAGCCCAATGCGGGACTCGATCCCAGGACCCTGAGATCATGACCTGAGCCGAAGGCAGCGGCTTAACCCACTGAGCCACCCAGGCGCCCCGAGAACATGTTTAAAGTACATTTAATTAGCTTCTCATTCAGACCACACGCCAGCCCCCCACCCCAGATGCCACATTTTCACAGGCCTGCTCCTTTCTTTACAGAACCTGGACTCCCACTGAAGCCTGATGGTCGTGGAGAGCTGTGGCGTTGTGGCCTTCCTATGGCCTAACACTTCTAGCCTGGGCCAAGTTCCTGGGAGGCAGCAAAGGTATATTGGGATCCCTGAGGTACTCTTGGACCCATTTGTTTTGGGGGTTGGCACAGATCTCTCGGTTCTTTTTGGTGACAAAGCTGTGGAGGCAGAAGTAGATGGTCAGTGGTCACGGAGTGGGGTGGGGTCACGGAGTGGGGTGGGGGGGGGGTCCCATCCACACTCCCCCATTCCTAGCTCTCATGGGCCTCGTCTCCTATTCTTCATGGCCTCCCCGGGCCTCCCCGACCTGAGTTCCCCCACAAGGCCTCCCTGTCTGGGTTCTAGACCTCATCATCCCTGTTTCAGCCTGTTCCCCGCTCAGCCAAGATGGCTGCCATTTATCTGCTCACACAGCTCTAAGTGGCAAAGTCAAGAATTCAACCCAGGCCTGCCTGGGTTTGAGACAGATTCAAAGCCCGAGTCCTGAATCACGACTCTGCTCCTTCTCTCATGGAGACTTCCTGGCTCTGTGCGTCTCCTTCCCGCCCCGGGTTCCCCTCTCCCCTCCACGGAAGTGTCTGCGGGGAATGCTTACATGATTGCCGGCAGGTAGCAGTTGAGGGCCCTTCTGTATCCCACCACCATTTTCCTTGGCATTACTTTCTCATGATGCTTCAGGCAGCAGGTGTGAGAACTGTTCAACGACGCAGGACTTTCTGGGGGAATCACATTGAAAGCTGAGCCAAGCATGTGTAAAGGGAGCCCGTGGTTGCCTGCCTTCACCTCCCATCGCTGGCATTCCACACCTCCCATGGCAAAGCCATCTGTTAGCAGGGGCTGATGATAGCTTGATGGGTAACAGAGAAAGTGATAAAAGGGGGGGGGAGGGGGCGTCTGGGTGGCTCAGTAGGTTAAAGCCTCTGCATTCTGCTTGGGTCATGATCGCAGGGTCCTGGGATCGAGCCCCGCGTCGGACTCTCTGCTCCGCGGAGATACTGCTTCCTCCTCTCTCTCTGCTTGCCTCTCTGCCTACTTGTGATCTCTGAGTGTCAAATAAATAAATAAAATCTTTAAAAAAAAAAAGGAGGGTGAGGACACACATGTAGAACCTCCAGCCTCTGATGAGCTTCATTGAATGCAAATGCCTTGGCTATTCACCTTTGCTGGTGGACCAGGGCTTGGTTTGGCAAACATGTATCGAGCTCCTATTATATGCCAAGCTCTCAGGGGGGCAAAAAGCATGAGGAAGCCACAGTCACAACCTCTTGAGTATCTTCCAGTCTAGTCAGGGTGAAAAGGGAAAGTGAAGAGGTAAATACTACAGTGAACATGGTCTGTGATAGAACAGAATTTGGCACAAGGTGCTTTGGAAACAGAATGAGGGACACCTAACCCAGCCTGGGTGGCTGCGGAAGAAGTCCCATAGCATGTGGTGCCTGGCTCGATTCTTGAAGGCTGAGCAGGACTGAGACAGACAAAGGGGTTGTGGGGTCTGGAAGAAAGAATGGTGTATGAAGGTCCAAAGGTGGGGGAAACTGTGTGTGTGTTGGGAGCACCGAGCAGTTGCAGATGGCTGGAATGCAATGTGACAAGAAAGACATAAGAGATGAAATTGGGGCACCTGGGTGGCTCAGTCAGTTAAGTGTCTGCCATTGGCTCAGGTCATGATCCTGGGGTCCTGGATGGAGCCCATCAGTCAGGCTCCCTGCTCAGTGGAACGCCTGCTTCTCCCTTTCCTTCAGCCCTTCCCCACCCTGACTCACGCTCTCTCTCTCAAATAAATAAATAATAATAATAATAATAATAATAATAATAAAGAGAGACAAAATTGGGGTGGGGGGTGACCAACACGCCTGAGCTGTGGGAGGGGAGAGTGGACTCTATCCAGAGGTATTAGAGGGGCTGACGTCCGGGAGAGTAGGGTAAGACGAGCAATGAGCCAGAGAAGTTAGGGCGGGAAGAAAAGTGTTCGAATTTAGGCTTCGGGTCAGACATCTTGAATAGCAATCTTGACTCAATGGTTTAGATCATGGGTAGGTTTTATCTCTCTAGGTCTCCTCGTCTATGAAACGAGGGTAAAAAAGATGCTTATATCCTAGGATCTGGGTGAGGGTTAGTTGAGAAAATGCTGGTAAAACCCTTAATTCAGAGCATAGCACATAGAAAGTCTGTCAAGTGTTTGTTATAATTGAAAGCAGATGGTAGGAATGACCATTCTTCTCGCCTGGAAATGCCACTTTCCCGCCTCTCTTTGATGCTGACAGGATGTTGGCCTCAGTTGGTTGTGAGGACTGTGTTTCCCTTGAGCTCTGGCTGCTCATCAGTTCGGGATATCACAGAGGATGGCAGGCAGAGACCTCCCCCATCCCCCAAAACCGCAGAGTGCAAAACCCTTTACAGCCTGACCCCTTGCTTCCAGCCGGTGGCCAAGACTGGAATATTGCGAGAGTACCATTTGGCCCATCCATGCTTTGGGTGGCCCATTTTCTCTTTTTGAAAAACTGAACCCATTGCAGTGGTCTGTTCAACCTTCCCCAAGGGCATGGTTGCCTCCTGCCACCCACCAGTTGCAGCTCTGCTCATAGTGATGTCCATGACCCCAGTACTCAAAGCAAAGTTTACAGAGTTCAGGGGCATTTTGAGAGTGTGTGAGCAGATTCCATGGTGTGTGTGACCCTTGCTCCCCTGAGGGCTCATACAGGCAGAGTCCAGCCAGACCACGTGCCCGGGGTAGCCTCAGAGAGAAAAGAAGGGCCGGGGCACTTGAAGGTAGGATGTGGTCTCTTTCATAAATGGTGGTTGAGTCAGGGGTAGAAAGTGGGCTAGACAAACCTTGTTTTCCATAGGTCCCAAGCTCCCCATGGTGCCAAAAGCTTTCCACCCCATCCTCTTTTCCTCTTTTCTATGGGCTTCTCCTCTCTTCTATGTGGACTTTTTCTATGGACTTTATGTGCATTCCCCAGACCTGGCTGAGGAATATGGATAGAGGCCATGAAATCCTTGCACTGCACACCTGGGCATCCCATTAGGCCTTCTTTTGGCTTCCATGATAGTCCCAGAAATCTGTGCCAGACTCTGCAATGAAGGGGTGTCTAGGTTCAGAGTCCCCACTGCTGGGCACAGCCGCCTCCCCAACACCTTTCGGCCGCTCTCCCAGAGCATCTGCTGCTTTTCTCGTCCACCTGTCTTGCTCTCCTTTCCTTGCTCACATTTATTATCTCTTCGGTTACTTCCTTGGCTCCCCCAAAGGATCATTCCTGTTCTCCATCCTTGGGACCCCTGACGTGACCTTGACCCAGCTTCCTGAAACTGTGCGATGACCCCAGCGGGGGTCTGGACCCCAGCCCAGCTCTGCTTGTGAAGGGAAGAGTTTGTGAACAGCAGGTGTGCCTGTGGGAGGGGGGAGGCCCTGCGGCTGATGGCAGAGACCTGACAGGTCTCTTGACATCACCTCACTGCCTGCTGCTCTGTGTCCCTCTCTCATTGCTGCCCTCCAAGGACAGGTGGACTCACTTGACTGGCCGTGCAAAGCAGGAGTGGTGAGGATGAGGATGAGGAGAAAGAGGGCAGCCCCGGAGACCTTCATCCTCTCAGGGGGTCCCTTCAGCTTCGGGAGAAAGGCTGGTCGTCCAGTCTGACTTCACGGCTCTCTGGACTCTGACTGCTTCAGAGCCGGTTGGGGGAGAGAGGCGGTGCCTCCCTCCGTGTTTGCTGAAAGAGCGGGGTGGGACCTGGCACAGCTGAATTAGTAAGATGTAAGTTCAGTGGAAGGAGAGGACTGGAGAAAGGGCGCGTGTAGTTCGTGTGTGCTGGGTGTCGGCCACTGTGTATGCCTTCTTTTATTTAATCCTTGCAGTAGTGAAGCAGAGATTCTCTGTTTTAAAAATGAGGCCCCTGAGGCTTGGAGAAGTCAAAGAAATTCTCCCAGGTCACACAGGTGGGAGGCAGGCAGTTCTGAAAATCGGATCCATGTGATTTCTCCACCTTACTTGACACCCATCTTTATTTTGGGGGAGGGAGCAGGGTGGAACCACCCCAGTTCCCCCCAGATCCGTCATTGGGAAGGTGACCATAAAGCAGGATTAGAGAGTGCACAGACTGGAGCAAGGCGTAGGGTTTGGGCCTCCGAAAACCATGTCCCCCGTTCCCAGTCTAAGGACACCTACCTGATGGAGCTCATGTTCCTGTTACAGATTATGTTACTAATACATAGAGAAAAACAATGTGTTGATCCTTGGATCCTCGTTTATTGCTGACGTGTTTGGCTTGTTGATTTTTTTTTTTTTAACTCTTTGGACCTTGGACTCTGAACCAGTTTTAGGTCTAGCTGGCCATCCCTCCTGCCTACCTGCGATAAGGGTTCACCCACCCCTCCTCCGTGACCAGGGATGGCCAGCAGAGGGCGCTCCAACACCCTGCACCTGACACCCTGCCTCTGTGTCCCCGACTTCCAGCTTCTGAGCTCTGGCCTTAACCAGGGCTGACCTATCCCTCAGCATCTTCTCTCTTCACACTGCCTCAGGACCCCATACCTGGGGTTGAAGGCAGATTCAGAGAAGAGATGGAAGATCCAGGAGTTTTTGTTGTTGATGGACTGCAAGCTGTAGAGGCCGAGCGGGGAGTGTTTCAGTAAATGAGAGTAGAGGGAGGCAGGGCCGGACTGCGACCCTTATGGGGCTTCCTGTTTCGCACGACTGCTCATAAATAGGGAAAACTTGTATAATGCATTTAGTCCTGCTGGGTTCAAGTTCAGTTAGTGGTGGTGCAGCTGTGGCTTTTTATGCGGGTAGAGAGGGTATGTGTGGGGGATACTCCTTTGGGTGCTGTTTATGGAGGCAAGGAGGTCTGGAGAAGCTTGGTTGTACCTTTAGCATACAAGCCTCCTCTTGGCCCTGGTCTTGGAAGGCCGGTGGCTAGGGAAGCATGGCCACAGTGCCCACCCTGGGCATGTTCATACTCCGGGTAAACAGAGCGGCCCCTGGAATTCTGAAGATGGGTATGAGAAACTTTGGGGGCAGCTGGGTGTTATTCATGGAGCACAGCCTCCTCTTGATTCCTGCCCCATCTCTTCCCGTCCCCATCCATTTCCTGAGCACCTGCTATAGGCCAGGCTTTCTGTTAGGCCTTGTGGAGGACACAAAAATGGCCCTAACAGTACAGTACAACCTGATGTATGTAAGTGGAGGGGAAGAGTTGGATTAACATATGTCCCCAAATCATTCTTACCCCAGATGGCTGGGAACAAGGGCCTTGGGAGCAGGACAAAATGAAGGAATTTGAAGATTGGCTGCTATGAAGAAGGCTTTATGAAGACTTACCAGAAAAATCAAGTGATAGCTCTTAGCTTTACACTTATGTAGCTTATGTAAGATAATATACATATTATATAAGATAATACACATAGGCTACTTAGCAGACAGGTGGATAGAAAGGGCTAAGACCATGATATTTGTTACCATCATGATAATTTGTGTAAAGGTGGCCTCAGCTTCCCACCACCCCCATCACAGGCCTGACCTGTTTTTTGCATTCAGGGCAGACCTCACTTCTGCAGAGGGAAACCTGATGCCGAGGGTGCCACCCTGGCTGGGCTCCAAGGAGGAGATTCCATAGAATTGAGCAAGGGCAGGGAGGGTGTGAATTCAAGGTCTTCAATTCATGGCAAGGCAGTTCCGGAGAGGCGGCTGGGGCTGGGAGTTGGGGCTGGGAAGGGGGCCATGGCCTCTTCTCTTTAAGATGGCCAGCTGTGCCCTCCTCCACTACTTCTGGGTCACTCGTTTCTCCTCCAGGTCCTTGATGTAGTCCTGGACCCAGTCGTGCCTGGGGTTGGCACATACAGAATGGCCCTTTTTGGTGATGAAGCTGTGAAACAAAAGGGAGAAGTGTTGCCGATGGGGCATCCAACAGCTGGGAAGTGAAAGCTGTTTTGCCCTCCCTAGAAAACACCTCACCCCCCTAGGCTGTTGCTCCTTCCTTTGCTAGAGGCAGCTCAAGGCCAGTCTCCTCTCTGAGACCTGCTCTCTAGCCCTCGGGGCCCCCAGACCCACCAAGTCTCCGTGCTCCCCCTGCCCCTAGAAGTGCCCTCCTGCCTTCCCTTCCCCACCCCTGCTGCCTCCCCATCCGTGGGGTCTGCTTCCTCCTGGCTCCCTGCAGGCTCAGCCAGGCCAGAAGGCCCCCAGCTTGCCCCTCCGCTGCCTGCTGCTGCCCCTGAGAGGCGATCTGGGGAATCTCCATTCTGCGTCCTCCCTCCCCCTCCCCCACCTTGCAGGCTCCCTGTCTCCCAGTGGGGTGTGGGGGTTCTACTTACACAACTCCAGGCTTGGAGCACTGGCTGCTGGTCTCATAATAATCTGTGATCCGGTGACGTGGGATTGCCTGGGCAATGTAGCTGACGCAGCACTCGGCTGGGTGGTAAGGCCCTCCTGAGGAGAAAGCAAGGGGCTCGTTGTCAGAGGCCAGACCTGCCAGCTGCTTGGGCACAACACAGGGTGGAAGAGGGAAGGGAAGAGGAGGTGGCCCTGCTGAACTCGGACATGGGATTGTGCAGATTCGTTCCTCTTTCCCTCCTCCTGCCTCAGCAACCACCTTCCTTCCTGCTCTTCAACCGCTCCTCGAAAGACTGGCTGGCGACCTTCCATTCCAGACTGAAGATTAGCAAAACCCAAATCTTCGCAGTGACCACACACCACTCCCGTGGGGCAGACTTGCCCAGATGCTCCGCACAGGAGGAATATTTGGAGGAAATCCCCATGGGGGACAGGGACACATGCCAGCTGGGAGTGCAGACCCAGCCCTTCCAATCTGCCCCTTCTGCCTGGGTTCCCACTGGACCTCTGACCTGCAAAGAGGGAAGGAAGCTGACACGAAGGTCCAAGGACAGGGAGTCAAGACACTCAGGTCCCAGCCTCCCCTCGCCTTTGCTGGCTTTGTGCCAATGGCAACTTTATTCCCCGGTTAGTTTCCTCATCTGTCAACGAGGCTGTTGGACTGGATTGGTGGTTTCTACACCGAGGGGTTTTTACTCCCTGAGGGTCTGGGGGCTTTGGGGTCTGTTTCAGAGATACTGATGCATTTAAGAGTAAAGTTTTGGGGATCGTATCCCTTTTGGCTCTTTTGGCTGTTTTACATACTAAATTTCTGAGTAAGATTTCGCTTGAAGAAATGTTCCACTGTCTAAAAAATGTTAAACGTCTCTGGATTAGATGAACTTTCCAGTCATTTTCTGATTCTGGAATTTCATGGCTCTTCTAGGAGGTGCGGGAGGGGGGCGATCATACATTCAGTCAAGCTTGACTGATGGAGATAAGCAGGAAGGGCATTCCCGACCGAGGGCCCTGGAGAAAAGGTGGCACCGTGATCATGGAGTGGAGTGATGGGGATGTGCGCGTTATGTGACCAGCCTGGACAGGACTGGAGTGTCCGAGCAGTGGCATCGCGGTCACCAGGGACGGCCGCATGTGTGGGTGGGAGGGCAAGGCCTGTCTTTTCACCCAGTGAGCATCCTCCCTCCCCGAAGAATGCGATAAGGGGTCCGCTGGTCCCTGAGGCCACTCCCACCCTATCCCTCGAAGCTCCACATGCCTTCTCAGAGAGGCAGATCAAACTGCCCGGATTCCCATTAACGTTAGACCAGATTTATCTCCATAACCTCCTCTGTTTCCTCCCAGTTTCTGAAAACGAGACGAGGTAAAATTGAAGGGTGAGGCATAGTTTTGGTTGTGTATGAAGGCAGCTCATCCCAAGTAATAAGCTGGGGAAAGGGGGGCCGAGGCGTGACCCCCACTGTTATGGTTCCCCTAAGCCCACACCTAACTGAGGCTGCTCTCGTGGGGTGGGGCTGACTCTGGAACCAGGTGGACCCCATCTCAAGAGGCAGGCAGACAAGTGGCCTTAAGGGTCTCCCCCAAATCCTCCTCTATCTCCCTGGGGATAATGTCCCCCAAATGGGGTGGGCCCCTTTTACTTCATGGCAGAGAGATGGACTGAAGGAGTAGTGAGACAGGCTCCCTCCATGGCCTTGGAGGGAAGGGGGGCTGGTCCTGGAAGGTGAGGATGAAACCAGTTTCAGAAGACCCCAGACCTCCTTCTAGAACCCCTCCTCCTTATATCCCCAGCAACCTTACTCCTACTTCTTTCCCCGGGGGGACCAGGTTGGAAGGAAGACGAGGTGTTGCACTCACGTGAGGACTGTTCAGGCTTTCTCCCCAGAGCGCAGGTGATGAGGAGGATGAGGAAGAGGGAGATGGCTGCCATGGAGACTTTCATCCTCCTGGCGGGGGAGACCTTTATCCTCTTGTCAGGGAGCTGCTGCAGGGGGAGAGCTGACCTGGTAGGGACTTTGGAGGCTTCTGGGCTGAGGAGGTGTTGAGAAATGATCATCAAGGCAAAATATTTTTTAAAGTGACAGAACTAAGATGACAAAGGAAGTAGGGAGTAGCGATGCCTCAGCAAATTCATATCCTGCAAGTTGTTGAGGGTGGAGCAAGGGAAGCCTGGAGAGCCAAGATTTCAGGGAGGAGATTGCCTTCCATCCCTAGTGGGAATAAATTTAACTCCTTTGGTATAAGCTCTTCTTTTGGTGGAGGCCACAGCACAGGGCCTGGGGGTACTGTTGCGTACTTTGTCCAAGATCTCAAGGCTGGGAGGTCACTTGCATCCAATTCCAGTTCTGGGCCTGGAATGAGGCCATGTGGGGAGATTCAGGATCTCTTTATCTAGAGATCAGAGAGGATTTGGGATACCAGGATGAGGCCTGGAATCTCCCAAGTCTGGTCTTACTAATCTGGGCTAGGAACCCCTCACTTAATCACTTAAGCAGAACCTCCAGCTCCCAGCCTTCTCACCGCCCTCTCACCATACCCTGGGGTGAAGAAGCGCCACGATGCTCGGTAGATAATTAACAAACATTATATAACAGCTATATGCACTAGCCACTGTCCCAAATGTTTTATGAATATTAGCCCATTTAATCTTTAAATCAGCAGTTGAGTAAACTGAGGCACAGAAAGCATAAATAGCTTGCCCAAGCTTTGACAGTTGATAAGAGGAATCAGGGTTCAAACCCGGGCAGGCTAGTTCCCAAGTCTGTGTTCTTAACTACTATGCCCTGGAGAAATGTGGGACTCTCCCATTCCCACTAAGCTGTCACTGAAAGTGTCTTGGCTAGTGTGGCTCTTCTGCAAAGCCTTTAGTCTGAGCCCTTTCTGAGCTCAGGTGGATCCCTTTGGGACCTTCTCCTGGTTTCTGACTTCTGTTACAGAGAAGCTTGATGGGTACCTAAAAAACTCCTTGTTCAGGGATGGCTAGTAGACTTCATTGATTAGGAGTGGACCAGAGTTCTGCGTTGGACACCATTCTGAGGCTATATTCACATGCCTGAAAAGGAGTGCTGTGACTAACATGTGGTTGCCATTAGGGTGCAGCTCATAGGCTGTGTATTGCCATCCTTAGATTAGTCTAAACTGGCTATTTATGGAGGAGGAATTGGGGCCAGGAAGGGACTTGCTCATTTTTACAGGATGACTGCAGAAGAGATCCACCTCAGTCCAGTGGCCTTTACTGTGCTCTTCTTGTTGGGGGCCCTTGGCCTGTTTTGCTTGCTGCTCTGGTTAGAAGGCTGTTCACATCCTCTTTCCTTGACTGGACTCATCAGGGCAGGGAGCCCCTGTTCTTTATCTTTGCCCATTCACACAGGGCCTAGCATGTAGCGGGTGATTTATAAACAAGTGTTTTAGAAGAATCATGAATAAATAAATTGAGCTGGTCGAAGGATGTACACCCCACAGGAAACATGCTGGGGTGCCAAGATAGCCATACATGTTCTGTATTTGTTATCCTCGATAACAATGCTCCCTAAACTCTCCAAATCAAATAACAATCGCCATTAGGAACAATCTAAGGAAATAAGTTGTTTTTGGGGGAGAACATGAGTTGGAAGGAAACAGTGTTTATTGTGTTTTCCTGGAGACTCAGCCTCCCAGCCAAGTTGTTGCTAGGAGACTTACAGGAAATCCCTTTATTTTCTAAGAAATTATTAAGTTCTTATCTACCTTAGTCTGTATATGCTAATTGATATAGTAACCCCTAAATCTCAGGGGATTAATTAAGTGAAGGCTTATTTCTTGCTCAACTTACAGTCCAATGTTTGTGAGCAGTGGGATGATGGTGTGTGTGTTGAAAGGGCTGTTCATGCACCTGTTTAGGGGCTAAGGCTTCTATCTGTGATTTCCCCCAGTTTTAACACAAGACCTCCAAGTTTGCTACAAAGGGGAGAGACAGAAGAGAGCTGGGAGATTTTCATGTACCAGTCCTAGAAATGACATAAACAAATTTCACTTACATGGCCAGAATGAAGCCACCTGGTTCCAACTTAATGATGAAAATATGGAAAATATAGATCATCTGTGTGCTCAGGAGGACAATGGAATGGGTTTAATGACTACATGACTTCTTTGCCACAATAGCAAATGCCAGGTACTGGGCTATGCTCAGAGGGTGTGAACGAAGATGACCCTGACCTCAGAGGACTCATAGCTTAAGGAAGGACTCAAAAGAGCAAATGAAAATTGCAATACAGTGGGATGAATAGAATTTGGTAGCAACATGGAGACCTTAAATGTTCTGTTGCCCACTGGTTAAGTATGTGGAACTTATTTTAAAAATATTAAAAGTGTTTTCCAAAGAAACACACACATTGATTAAAAAAAAAAAGAGTACAGAAAGAGTGTGTAGGACATATATTTTCGGAGTTCCTGCTTGTCTGAAGAAGTCATTACTCATCCCTCATACTTGATGGATATTTTTACTAGGTATAGAATTCTACCTTGAGAGTATTAGAATTTTTTTTGCAAGGGGGAAAGAACTTCTGTTTGTGTTTGTTTGTTTGTTTGTTTTCCAGGTTTTTCCTCTCACTAGATTTTTTTTAAGTTAATGGTCTTTGTATTGGAAAAAAAGGCTAGCATTTACAACTTGGTATAGACATAAATTGTAGTTTTTTGAACAGCAATGTTGATGGTTGTGTAGAGTCCACAACCACAGCCTATGCTGCTGTCTCCAAGTCATGGTTCAGAAGGGTTTTAAAAACAGAGTCCGAAGATGGTCCCTTCCTTTTTTAAAACTTTGTGCGAATGGTGACATCCTGACACCTATTTTTCTCTAGTACAACAAGGACAATGCTAAGCCAACACATGCAGTATGCCACCAGGATGAGTGCCATCAACACCATAGGTCAGGACACATGGAAGTACAAGAGGACCATTCTGTTAAGTGGGGCTATGTCTAGACAGTTAATTCTTCACCCATTTTTCTGCACAACATTGTGAGGAAAACCAATTTTAAATGTTTGTTTTCAGTAAACCAGCCCTGATAATTTATACTAACAAGTTGAACTAGAATCTATTTGAATAGGTTTTCAATTTTTTCCATTTGTCATTAAAAAAAAAAAAGATTTTATTTATTTATTTGACAGAGAGAGATCACAAGTAGGCAGGCAGAGGGGTGGGGGAAGCAAGCTCCCTGCTGAGCAGAGAGCCTGATTGGATCCCAGGACCCTGAGATCATGACCTGAGTGGAAGGCAGAGGCTTAGTACACTGAGCCACCCAGGCGCCCTTATCATTTTTAACACAATTGTCTGACAGGGTTCAATTATCAGGCAACACGCAAGAAAAACTGGTCAGCCCAGACAGTATATTAATCATGAGCAAACAGAACTGCAAGGAGTCCACTAAATTCTTCTTGATCATTAAGGTAGTACAAGTATGTATACTGTAAAACTGATGACAGCTTGATCTTTAAAGGATAGGACTACCACCGATAGGTGCAGATTTTGTGTGTGTGGACCTAAGGTAGCTTTGACATTCAGTTTTGCTGTAAAGAAACAGAATGAGTAAGTGAATTTTTTTTTTTTTTGCAAGAGATATGTAAAATATTCAATTGGATTCTTCCAGAGGGGGGGAAAATGGAGTTGAAAGTAGGTCTTCATTTTGCAGTTATCCTCTATATGAATTCTTCATAGTCGACTTGTCCATCTCCATCAATATCTGGTTCTCTGATCATTTCATTGACTTCTTCTGCCAAGTTTGTTGTGACATGAGGTAGTTTTGCTACACTGATGTAACCAGTGCCATACTTGTCAAAGACTGGGAGTGTCTCATGAATTTCTTCTTCACTGTCTGTATCTTTTATTTTTCTAGCCAACATAGTAAAAAATTCTGGTTAGTCAATGGTGCCATTACCATCAGCGTCCACCTCATTGATCAGATCTTGCCGTTAGACTTCTGTTGGGTTCTGACCCAGGGACCTCATGACAGTTCCAAGTTCCTTTGTTGGGATGATGCCATTGTTGTCTTTGTCAAATTGTTGTCTCTGCTCTTTGTCTCTCAGAGCAGAGAGAGTGAGGGTGGCTGCTTCAGTGCAGGGGTTGTGATGATGGGGGATCTCCCACTACTGCTGCTGTTAAGGTGTGGTGGGCACTTGCACTGTAAGTAATGGCCTCCTGCCTGTGGGGGTCCCAGCACTACTACCCCATTCTCTAGAAGATTTTAAAATTTCTGACTTCTCCTTTTTTCTTTTTTCTTTTTTTTTTAACTTTTTGGCAGGGCGCCTGGGTGGCTCAGTGGGTTAAGCCGCTGCCTTCGGCTCAGGTCATGATCTCAGGGTCCTGGAATCGAGTCCTGCATCGGGCTCTCTGCTCAGCAGGGAGCCTGCTTCCCTCTCTCTCTCTGCCTGCCTCTCTGACTACTTGTGATTTCTCTCTGTCAAATAAATAAATAAAATCTTTAAAAAAAAAACTTTTTGGCAGAAAACCATGACCCAAGGCTCATCTTATGCTTTGCCCCACCTCTGGGAAATCAACCATATCTCCAGTGAGTCCTGGCTCCCATTAGTAAAGGATGGTTTTGAGAAATCTGGGTCCCTAGGGGCTCATTGCTTATGGGAAGGGCATAGCTCTTAGGTCTGAGCTCTTAGTGGACAGGAAACTAGGAAATATATTGAAGCATATATGTGTAAATGTGCATATAAATTTATATCTATTGCTATTATATTATTCTCTCTATATTACATATAATATATATTTTATTATTCTATTATATGCTAATATATTTTATTCTATTATTTCTATTATATTATATCAATCTCACACATTTATAGCAATTTATATATCATTAGTCTAGCTATAAGAAAAACCAAAACTTATACCAATACATTTAATTCCAAGTGAAGACAACAAGCTTGGTTTTAATCTTTCCTTTCTGTGTGTTTCCCTCTCTGCTTTAACAATGAGAAATCTGGCTCCCATCAACCTCAATATGTCTACTTCTTTGCATTGTCCTCTGCATATACCAAATCCTTTGGCAAACTGGCTGTGTCTTCAGTCCCAGTCACACTGGGCTCAACCATGGGGATCATGCCCTCTGCCCCAGTCCTAGCTGAGTCCTCAGGTGAGCCCCCTGGTTCACACCAAGAGAATGAATAAATGAAGGGGAGAAAAAAGGGAGAGAAGGGAGTAAGCTATATATTTTAATATCTTCACTGTGCCTCCAAAAGTAAAAGAGTAAAAATATAGATGTTTACATTTGCTGTTTTATGCCTTGATTTCTGCACAGCTCTTTGAAGTTTTGTTTTATTATTTATTTATTTATATTTATTTTTTAAAATATTTAATTTATTTATTTGTCAGAGATCACAAGTAGGCAGAGAGGCAGGCAGAGAGAGGGGAAAGCAGGCTCCCTGCTGAGCAGAGAGCCTGATGCTGGGCTCGATCCCAGGACCCTACAGGCGCCCCTTGTTTTATTTTTTAAAGATTTATTTATTTGAAAGAGAGGACGGGGGAATGGTGGGGAGGGGCACAGGGAGAAGGAGAGACAGAATCTCAAGTAATTTCCATGCCAGGCACAGAGCCCAAGGCAGGTTTGACGCCAGGACCCTAAGATCATGACTTGAGTGGAAATCAAGAGTTGGTTGTTTAGCCAACTGAGCCACCCAGGTGTCCCTGTTTTTTTTTTTTTTTTTTTTAAGAAGTTTTAGACAAATTTTCTAGATATTTTGCACAACTCCCAAGATTTTTACTTAAAAAAAGTTTTTTAAGAAAGATTAAGAAAAATTTTAAAGTAATTTCTACCTGACATAAGGCTTAAACTCACAACTCCAAGATCAAAAAAGCTGTTCACTCTACCAACTGAGCCAGACAGGTACCCCCCAAGATTTTTGCTTTTAAAAACTGAAAATTGGGGGCACCTGGGTGGCTCAGTGGGTTAAAGGCTCTGCCTTCGGCTCAGGTCATGATCCCAGGGTCCTGGGATTGAGCCCCACATTGGGCTCTCTGCTCAGCAGGGAGCCTGCTTCTCTTTCTCTCTCTCTCTCTGTGCCTGCCTCTCTGCCTACTTGTGATCTCTCTCTCTCTGTGTCAAATAAGTGAATAAAATAAAAAAATAAATAAAAACTGAAAATTGGTTGTCAGACTTATTTAGACATGTTTAAAATTTCTTCAACTGCGTATTTATTTTATAATTAAACAGCTCTGATAAGCTTCATCGTAAAAAATCAAATATCAGCACAAGTCAAGAACTGGCTCATTTTGTTGTTTGTTCTTAAGAAGACCACAAAGATTTATTTTTTCAATTCTTTGAAATTATTTTTTGGTTACTAAAGAAACATGGGCTTTTTATAAAAGTTGCAAACAATGCTGATATGAAAAGTCAAAAGTGAGAATTTTTCTTCAAATTTTCATTCCACCCTGCAGCACCAACAATACCTGGGAACTTGTTAGATATTCAGATTTTGGGGGGCTCCAGTCAGTCCTACTGAATTAGAATTTCTGGGGATAGGATCCAGCAATCTATATATATATATTTTTAAAGATTTTATTTATTTATTTGACAGACAGAGATCACAAGTAGGCAGAGAAGCAGGCAGAGGGAGAGGAGGAAGCAGGCTCCCCGCTGAGCAGAGAGCCCGATGCGGGACTCGATCCCAGGACCCTGGGATCATGACCCGAGCCGAAAGCAGAGGCTTAACCCACTGAGCCACCCAGGCGCCCCCAGCAATCTATATTTTTAACAAGCCTTCCAGGTAATTCTCTCCCCCCCCCCCACATGCATGGTTATTGTTTTATTCTTTGAAGAATGTTTCTGAAACATTACACTAAGTCAGGTTGAAAGGTAAAGTTTAAACTGGTTTTATAAGGATATAACATATGACTGACTGTTCACTGCACAAAATTTTGGCCATTGAGCTTATGATATACCTAGTTGGCAGTAGCACCCAGATTTTTCCAAATAGTCATCATTATTCTCTTGTCTGCATAGACTTCTCATTAGCTACCTTCTGCTTTTTTCGTATTATCTCAGAGTCCCTCTGCTTTCTCTGAGAGGTGGTTAGGATATCTTCTTTTCTTGGTATTTCCTGGTATTTCTTCACATTTCTCTGGTGGTTAAGTTCTCACTGATTTCCTTACTCATGGACCATGCCCACCACGGACCAAGCCTGGAAGAGTGTCCTCAGGTGATTTTTATGCATACTAAAGTTTCAGCTCTGTAGTACACTTCCTAATTGCTGTGCTTCAATATAGAGTTCACCCTTGAACAACATGGACTTGAACTTTGCCAGTCTATTTACATGTGGATTTAAAAAAAAATATATAAATACTGTATATGTATTTTCTGATGATTTTTTCTTTTCTTTTTAAACAAGATTTTATTTATTTGTCAGAGAAAGAGAGAGAGAGCATAAGCTGGGGGAGTGGCAGACAGAGAGAGAATCACGCTCCTCGCTGAGCAGGGAGCCCTATGAAGGACTCCATCCTGGGACCCCAGGATCATGACCCGAGCCAAAGGCAGATGCCGAACCAATTGAACCACTCAAGCATCCGTGCCTGATGGTTTTCTTAATAATGTTTTCTTTTCTCTAGTTTACCTTATTATAAGAATATAGTATATAATACATATAACATATGAAATATGTATGAGTCGACTATGTTATCAGTGAGGTTTTGGCAATAGTAGGCTATGGGTCGTTAAGTTTTTAGGCAGTTATACTTGGATTTTCAGCTGTATGGAGGTCAGTGTCCCAAACCCTGCACTGTTCAAAGGGTCAGCTTCAACCTTTGGGTGGCCCGCATGGGGCCTGGGAGGTATAAGGCCCCAGCTGGTTGCCCCTCATATAAACAACCTCATCACTTTAATCCAGCATTGCATAATAACTTGGAATTATGTATACGATTCTTGCACACAAAGGTCATATTCTATTCTCATTTTCAATCTTCTCTTTATCTTGACTACCACAACATGCAATATAAAGTCACCCCTCAGTTGTTGTTTGAGTAAAGATAGTAAATGTCTGTTTCAGGGTTCCAGAGAAAGGGAGGTGGGTGCGCTGGCTGGGGAAGCGAAGGAAGGTTTTATAGGGACATCTAAGTCAAACCTTGCCGGGTGGGTTGAGTTTTGCCAGGAAGAGTTGAAAGGAGGGGCATTTGTGGCAGAGGCACTGCAGAGAGCAAGGAAGCAAAAATGAGCGTTCGGTTTTTGAGGAACTGTGAAAATAGAGTAATGTATTATGTAATTGACCTAGATGTAACAAGCCATTGTCCACTCCATGACCTCAAAGACCTTCTATGAGTGAACAGACGCTTGGTCAGAAAGGAAGGTCTCAGTGTCCACCCCCCATTTCTGTTGAGCTGCTCTTGTCATGACCCAAAGCCTTGGCGAGGAGACACCTGGTCCTTTGCTGTCTAGAAGGTTCCTGTGGTCTGTGCTCTCCATTTCCTTCTGTTGAGTTAACAGCTTGGCCAGCCGGAGAAACCAATGAAATCACAAACCTCCCCTTGGGTCTAGCACAGTTTCAAACCAACAACTTTTTGAGATTTTCACCTAGGCTCTAAGACAAAGTCTTTATGAAGAAGCCAAAAGTTGTGGTTTCTGTCACTCAGTTCTCAGCGGGCTGGTGTTAACTCAGAGCTGCTGAATTCAACAGAATACAGTGAAGTGGATGAGAACAACAGGAGAGATCGTAAGTGGATTCAAACTATAAGCCAGAACCCTGAGCATCTCCGTTTGCCTCTTTCAACTCCCCAAATCCCATGGAAATGACAGGAAAAATGCAAAAACAAAAATAAATTTGTAGTAGCAGAGGAAATCAGAAAAGATGACATCAGCTGACTGTAAGATGAGAAATTTCTGTTCTGGATAAGGACATAGGTCAGCTTGATGACAAGATTACGAGGCTGAAAAACCTGTTTCCTCATATTGGTAAAGGAGACCATTGAAAAAATATTTTCTCAACAGCACCCTGGGTACCACAAAGATCAGAGTCAGTGGTGTTGGGAGAAGAAGGTACAATCTTGCTAGTCTCCACTTCAGGCCAGGCAGGTGTGGGGTTTGCCCCAGGATAAAGCTACAAGGACAGTTCTCGAGGTAAAGAAGGCTGTCTGCTCGGGAGTCTTCCACAGAGGACAATGGATCCAGGAGAGAGCTGGGCAGTGCCCAGGACAACTTCTGGTCAAAGACAAGAAAGAAAGCCCACCACCTCCGCCCCCTAGAAACAAAGCTCTCCGACAACCTCAGTGGAAGTCAGACCAATTCCACCCCTCCTCCCGTGTCACCCACCAGGGCCAGGGCCCCCGTCCTCATAATCTGGATTCACAACCAGGGAACTTCTGCTGAGAAAAAAGAGAGGAATCCCCAAAGGAATGAAATTTACCAAGGCAGAGGTCTGCCAGCTAGTCCGCCTACCTTTTTAACCTGCTCCTCCTAAAAGGGTATCTCTAAGTGAGGTTCTTCCTAGGACAACCTGCATAATAACTACCTGGAATGCTGGGCTAACCTGTGTACATCTGTGCTCTACCTCCTACTCCCCAGTCATCTGCTGTCCACCCCCTCCTCCCAAATGATGGTGTGAAAGAAGCTTTTTTTTTTTTTTTTTTAAGATTTTATTTATTTATTTGACAGACAGGGACCACAAGTAGGCAGAGAGGCCGGCAGAGAGAGAGAGGGAGAAGGAGGCGTCCCGCTGAGCAGAGAGCCTGATGCAGGACTCGATCCCAGGACCCTGGGATCATGACCTGAACCGAAGGCAGAGGCTTTAACCCACTGGGCCACCCAGGTGCCCTGAAAGAAGCTTTTCTACACTGTAGTCACTTCAGAGATTAGCTATTTTTAGTAGAGAGGGGAAGATGAGACATAGTGTGGATGTGTATTTAACCCGTTGAGAGCTGAAATAATTCACACCTTTCATCATTGTCTCAGGTTTCTTCTTCTAATAGTATTTATTATTATGAAAAATATTTGGTAATCAGTTTTTTCCTTATAACTCTTTAGGACAAATCACCCAAGAAGCAAGATAGGTTTTAAATTTGTTTTGAATTTAAATTTTTTTTGTCGTTTAGAATTTCAGTGCTTTCTTCTGAATTTTGAGACAGTTGACCAAGATTTACTAATTATAAATATAAACGTACATGCTTGAATAGATATGAATGTAAAATTGATATTCACTCCAACTTTTTTTTTTTTAAGATTTATTTATTTATTAGAGGGAGAAAACACTCAGTGGAGGAGGGGCAGAGGGAGAGGGAGGCCCTCATGAAGATTCTGTGCTGAGCGTGGAGCCTGAAGCAGGGCTCGATCTCACCACCCATGTTCAGTCCAACTTTAAATGTTTTTCTTAATGTCCCTTAACTTTAAAGAGGGGAGATTATATCTGTTGAGCGAAAATATCCAAAATGTGGAAATAAGGCAGAAGGATGACTGTAGGCAGGTCTTCCAATGTCATCTGGAAGATTATCTGAAAAGCCCACCCCAGGGTTCCTGTAGGGGGAACGTCCTCTCCAGTGGTGTTCTATTTGCTACTGATGGGCTCCTGACTTTGTGAAATTATGTTCACTTGCAAATTTTTTATCTAGCATAGATGTAAATGATTTTTGTCCAGTAGAAAAGAGACTCCCCAGGGCCACCTGGGTGGCTCAGTTGTTTAAGCATCTAACTCTTGATTTTGGCTCAGGTCATGATCTCAGGGTCATGACTTCAGGGTCGTGTGATTGAGTGCCATGTTGGGCTCTGCACTGGATGCTTAAGATTCTCTCCCTCTCCCTCTGCCCCTATTCCCCCCCCTCTAAAAAAGAAAAAAGAGAAGAAAAGAAAAAAGAAAAGATAATTCCCAGAGTTACAGTATTCTTTTTCAATAGGATATTAATCTCTTTTTCTCTGACTTAACAATTTCAGAATGCCATGCCCAATTAACTATATAAATCTCTGTTCCTCAGATAATCTTTGACTCTATTTTATGGTTCCCATTTTGAATGGGTTAAGTACATTTTTGACACAGGTTCAATCTATGTTTGAAGGAGTTTGAATGTGTTTAGCTTTTACAAAATTCTGTTATGATATAGCATTTGAAAAAAACCCATAGAATCCAAATTTCAGCAATTCCTATAGTTTCTTTTTCCTCCTAAAGCTCAAGGAAAGTTATATCAGATACCCTTTATTCATGCATGGCTTTTATAACCAGAACAGAAAGAATGGTAGTTGTTGATTTTTGAAAAATAATTCAGGCCAAGAAAATCCCAGGAGGGAGTTGGGGCAAGACAAGTGGATGTGGGGTAGCTGGCCCCTACTACCATTTCTTCTCAAGAAAGCCTCCTCTTTCTCCCGTCAGCATCATTAGGTTATTCAGGGACCTCATGCAGTTCTGAACTTCCGAGACATGGGGGTCAGCACAGATACGCCGCTCCTTCTTGGTGAGGAAGCTGTGGTGAAGGCGGAGAAAGATTACAGACTAAGGAGCATTCAGCAAATGGGGATGGAGACCCCCACCCTCCCTGGCCCTGGGATCTCCCACTCGGACCAGCCTATTTTTTTCCTTCTCTGCAGCAGGGGCTCAGGACATCTCCTCTCTGAGACCCTCCCTCAGCCTCCAAGACTTCCTAAGTGACTCATGGGCCTTTCCTCCGGCAGCCTTTCTTCTGCTCCCTCCATCTGCCCCCAGTCTCCCTCTTCCCTGGGAGCATCTCTTATCTGATGCCCTGCAGGACCCTATTGAGGACATAAGCCTCCTGGGACCTGGCAGGATCCAGAGCGTAGGACTTTAGTTCTAGACACCCTCCATCAGGTCCTCCCCTCCCAAGACATGACTAGTGAGCTTGGCACTTACATGACACCTGGCCGGGAGCAAGAACTGCTTGTTTTAAAATAATCTTTCATGTTTGCACATCGAATTCGTTGTGCGTAGCTGGAGCAGCAGTCAGCAGGACGGTGTAAACCTGCGGCAATGGGAGAAAGACACGTTTAAGGACTGGGTCTCTTTTTAAAAAAGACTAGATCCTTCCCCCCTTTCCTCCAAAGTGCCAGGGAGGGTGAGAAGGCACAGGACTCCAGAGGGATGTTCTCCTGCTCTGTCTGCATTTGCTTCACTCTCCTCAGGGCTGAGCTATGTGTCTGAGGGCACCCAGGCAGGGCCAATACAGGCCCAAGACCATTTCTGATAGAAGAGGGAGCATCTGAGGCCTGCAGGGGGCGTCAGTGAGCACCTCTGACCCCAGGAGAGCCAACTCTAGAGACAGCTGGGGGCAACAGAGGTTACCTTTAAGGGCCTATTCCTGTCCACCTTCAGGACCCTCCCCACCTGTTCCTCACCCCCGCCCTGTACATGAGGTGTTTGGAAGCTATTGAGCAGATCTGTGCAGCTGCTGCTTTTAAACATACACTATAATAGAACACATACCGTTAATGTGTATATTTTTTGAGGGTTCTTGCCAGAGTTTCGCCAGCACGGATTCTATTTGGGAGAAACAGATAAGGAGGGAGAGAAATCACTGAGGCAGCCTTGTCTCGGTGTCTCCACTGGTTTCATGCTGGACCACTGGACACCTGTCTCGGTTCTAGGTCTCTCTCCAGGCCCCTTTTCTCTCTCAGGGCCCGGGGATGTTTCAGGGAACTCTTGAAACTGTTTGGGACATGACACCATCTGATCGACTTTGAAATACAGAAAGCAAAATGAACCAGTCAGTTGAATGGGTACATAATGTGATACATACTACAATACTTTTTGTACATTTCTGGAATCCACAAGGGCTCAGGAAACAGAAGAATGTTTCATTAACCCATTTGGTGGCACAATGTCACCCAAAGTGATGAGTGGCTTTTTTCACAATCATTAATTTATCCCAGTAGTATGATTATTTGTGTTTGCTGCAGAAAAACTACCTTGTTTGATTGAAGTACACTTCTCAGACCCTGTAAGCAATGTTAAGTAATATCCAGGAATGTGTTACCTTTTAAAAAATGTCATTTATTTTCTTGCAAATGTAAAATAGACATAATAAACACAACTGTAAGCATGTTTAAAAGCGTGTGGCTCAGTAGAACGAAGCCCATTCACATATTGTGCAACAATCACCACAACCATCCACAGAACGTTTTTCATCTTACAAAACGGAAAACTCTGTACCCGTTAGGCAATAACTTTCATTTTCCCCTCCCCCAACCCCCCAGGCCACCACCATTCTTCTTTCTGTCCCTGAATTCGAGGACTTTAAGTGCCTCATAGGGATGGAATGATGCAGCGTTTGTCCTTTGGTTACTGGCTTATCTCACCTAACATAACGTCTTCAATATTTGTCCGTTTTGTAGCACGTGTCAGAATTTCCTTCCTTTTTGAGGCTGAATAATATATTGTGTGTATATGCCCCCTTTTAAAAAAATCTACTCATTTATTGGTGGACACTTGGGTGGCTCTTGCCTTTTGGCTATTGTGAGTCATGCTATGATTAGCATGGGCTTACACATATCTCTTCATGTGCCTGCTTTCAGTTCTTTTGGGTGGTATATCCAGAGTGGACCTGCTGGATCATATTGTGTTACCTTTTATAAAAATTGAGGGGCGCCTGGGTGGCTCAGTCATTAAGCATCTGCCTTTGGCTCAGGTCATGATCCCAGGGTCCTGGGATCAAGCCCCGCATTGGGCTCCTTGCTCAGTGGGGAGCCTGCATCCCCCACTCCCACTCCCCCTGCTTGTGTTCCCTCTCTCGATGTATCCCTTTCTGTCAAATAAATAAATAGAATCTTAAAACAAATAAAAACTGAATATTTCTGCATTCCAAAACACATCCGGCCCTGAAGTTTTGGGAAAGGGATTCCGGACCTGTATTATGCTAGGTAGGCAAATGCAACTAAACTTTTAGATCATTTCTTGTAGAGTTACGCATGATTTCTATTTAAGGAAGCATATGTGTATACTTGATATGCTTGCAAAGATGGGTGTGGGGCTTGCAAAATAAATTCTTCAGTGGCCTTGCCTTTCCATAGCAGCTTCCTAACCAGCTCCCATGCTCATCACACCACTTAATATCTGTATGATCTTGAGCAAGTTGTCTAAGTTTTTCTCATTTGTAAAATGAGAATAATCTAATATGCAAAACTACACAAGTTGCTGACAGTCTACCCCACAGGGCTGTTAGGAGGGTCTAATGCATTAAGTCCATAAGACAGAACAGTGCCTGCCTGCACATAGGAAGTATGAGGTATTTGTTTGTTAAATAAATAGAGCGGTTAGCTGGGCTTGGTTGAGGCACTTTCCCGGCTTGTTCCATTTCCTCTCCAAAATGCGAGTTTTACACTAACGTTGTAGAATTCTATGCTTCTTCCTGCAAATTTACAATTTTACTGTAGTTCTTTTGATTTAGCACTTAACAGTCCTATGTCAGCTAAGAGAAGGCATCAAATAATTCTGGTCATGAAAAGAGAGAGAGTTCTTTCCCCAAGGGGGACCAGTCATTTGTACAGTTTTCCCCAGGGACCAAAGCCTGCAGAAAGAGAGGTCTATAGCCAATCGCTGCTGCTATTAAAGCAAGTGCCAAATTCCTATCCCTGTCTGGGACAGGGCACTATCTCAGGAGGACAAGCTGTCCTGTGTCTTCTCCCCGTGGACCTTGTCACAAGTGAAAAGGTTCACTGAACTCACCACGAGGGACCTGGACCTGGGATCCAAGGGCAGTAGCAAGAATGAGGAAGGGGAGAACACCCACGAAGACCTTCATCTTCCCAGTAGCAGGCAGAGCTGAGGACTTCTGGCTCTCTGCTCTCTGACTGTCTGGGATCCCAGCTCTGCCCTCATATTTATAAGAGAGGAGGGTCAGGAAGTCACAGGGCAGAGGCTCAGAGTGCTGTTCTTTGGCTACATAGTAGATAACATGCTATTTCTGAAAAAGGGAACAAGGCTGGAATGCAACAGGAAGTAGATGGTAAAGGAGACTTCATGCTTTCCCAACTGCCCAATGGATAGAGGCTCAGAAAGAGACTATTTCATGAAGGATCCTTCTTCTAGGAGGTTAATTTCACTCTCTGAGTCAGAGTGTTTTCCTCAAGAGCTAAGCACCTTCAAGTTCAGGAATAGCCTGTAAACCAGGCATGTGATTCCTCTCACAGACCCCTGACCCTTGATGCCTTGCTTTGTTTCACGCCCCAGATCCAATCCATTAATAAATACTGTCGGCTCTCCTTGCAAAAATGTATCCAGAGTGTCATTATTCCTCAGCACATCTATGCTGGGAGTTATTGAAGAGCCTTATGACTGTATCTCAGAATATTTTGCCAGGGAGAAGAGAGCGGAAGCATTTACCTTTGGCTTCTATCCCTGAGGCACTTTTAAAATTTGGCCACGCATTTTTTTGACATTCCTCTCACCCAGTGGGGGAGTCTGTTGTCTGCCCTAGAAATGGAGATGGGCTTGTGGCTGGTTCAATAGCCTATGTCATGTGACCTCGGAGGCTGGATTGTGAAAAGTCATGGATTTCAACCTGAGTCACTGGAATGCTCACTCTTGGAGTCCTGAGGCACCAGATAAGAAGACTGACTAGCTTGAGGCTGCCATGCTGTGAGGAAGCCCAAACAACAGGCAACATTCTGGCCAACAGTCCCTAAACAGCATAGCCCTCAGGTTGTCCCAGCCTAGGTCCAAGATAATCAACCAACTTGTTTCCATATGGCTGTCTTTTCTCCTTGAGGGTAGGTAGCCCTCAGGTCATTCCAGCCTAAGTGCCAGACATGGGCATGAGGAAGCCTCCAGATTTGCACTGGTCCATCTAGCAACCACTAGCCACATGTGGCTACTGAGCACTTCAAATGGGGCTAGTCCACACTGGGATGTTCTGGAAGTAGAAACTTCACACCAGGTTTTAAAGATCTAATTACATAACCCCCCAACCCACTCCCCACCATGTGAAATATCTGGATAGTTTTTTACATTGATGTCGACATGAAAATATTTTGGATGTATTGTGTTAAAGAAAATACATTCTTTCAATTCATTTCTTCTGTTGCTTTTTGCTTTCTTAACATGGCAACTAAAAAATTTAAAATTATGTACATGATTTGCACGATATCTCTATTGGACAGCACTGTTCTAGATTTGAGTCCCTCCTTGCTATTTGTGTCTCCCAGCTGAAATCTCAGGCATCGCGGAGCAGAGACAACCCATCCCTGCTCTGCCTTGTCTGAGTTTCTGACTCGTGGAATTTGTGAATAGAACAAAATAGTTGTTGTTTTGTACCATTAAACTTTGAGTGCTCAGGATCAGAGAAGCCCCCGGTTAGGAAGCTAGAGTTCTCAAAGGCAGGCTGAGACATGACACCTGCATGAAGCTTATGTAAAACTGGGAAAAGTGAGAACTGACCAGTGGCTGAGGTAAGCAGCAAGACAAAAGGACGTGAAGTAGTACAGGGTACAGTCCACCCATGCTTCCCTCTGCTAGGTTTGTGGCTTGATTGTGTAGAATCTGTCACAAAGCCTCCTTTAAGGTAGTTGTATTTGTTCTTTCAGTTTTGGTAGAACCCACCCTGTGTACCCATGCTAAATCATCTCCACTGCCACCAGGATTCCTGCAAAACTGAATCCAGTCTAATCCAGAAGAGCCTAATGTCGTAGGGATGGGAATGACAAATACATCATCCATCACCAGGATTCATGAATACAGGGGCTAATCCTACATCAGTCTCTTGGTTCCTATGTGTTCGAGGTGTTGGGGACATAGAATCATCTATTGGCATTTGGTTCAGTGGATATAGTGCATTCTGGAAAGTCTCAACCCTGAGTTTGTTGTCCCATTAGCAAAATTATTAACGCCCCACCATTCTAGTCTGGCTGCTCCTGCAAGATTATGTATATGCTATTGCCTGTGGGTCTCCTATGCCTTCTGACTCACATTACTGCCTCTAAAATGGATCCCTTGGCTGGAGGCAGTGTTGTATAAATACTATCTCATGAGGCGTTCTGTAAGTCTTTGGATGTTTGTGGTGCAGGCAGGTGGGTCTGAGGACCCAGGAGGGGTCCCGTAGGACCAGCAAGAGCGTCCTTGGGTTTGCAAAGGAAAGAAATCAAACGCAAGCCAAGAGGAAGTGAGAACAGAGTTTGTTGAAGACACCGAGAGAGCAGATACAGACCGAGTGTCGGGGAAACTCAGAAAGATGAATGAGTCTCATCCATCTTGGTGTCTGGGGTTTTTAATGGAAGTTAGTGGTCTGGTGTACGTGTCCTCTTAGGCATTTGGGAACTGGTCAAAACAAGGAGGTGTGTTCAGGCATCCTCCATAAGTCCTTAGCTCCTTATGCCCTGGAGCCTGGGGTCTTGGTGTCAAGGTATCTGGAGTGTTGGGAAACACGCATGATGATCTCTCCCAGTATCTCCTTAGATGTTACCTAGCGTGCTGGAAGACTCCAAAGAAATCATTAACTCCTTGACCTTTTCAAGGAATACTTATATTATCTGAACTATAAGGGCGTGTATAGGGCGGGGTTGTAGGTCCTAGCAAAAACAGAAGCAGGAAGAGGAACAAAAAAAGCACTCCTTTATGGGGTCCCTTGTTTCCCTGTCTCAATTGTGCTGGCAGATTTGCTACTGGTACAGAAAGAAAAATCCATATCTGAAGTAGATGATGGTTTGCTAAGGCCAGATTGTTCTGTCTTGCAAGAGAGCAGGGGTCCAAGGTAATCAACCAACATGTTTCCATATGACTATATTTTCTCCTTGAGGGTAGGTACCATATTGAAACTTGACATCTAGATGTCAGCAGGATGGTAGCTGCTGGTCACGGGAGGCTGACACTTGATGTTGAAGATGTTCTTGCTCTATCTCTTCTCCATGCGAGGAAAGTGTTGCTCCATCTGCAGCTGAGTAAGGAGTGTTTTTCATAGCAGCCCTGACGTCTACAAACCACGCAGGAAGCTGACTTCCCAGAACTGCTGCTCCTGGTAGACAGCAAGCATCACTTGCTGAGCACATCCCAACTTTCAAAGCTCCAAGACTGATACTACTTTTTTAAGACCCAAGCAAGAGGGGACTGGGCCTTGGACCCCATGCTTTTGAGGACCCCTCATTCACAGACACACACAAAACAATTTTTGTCAGAGGACACAAAGACACCTCTGTCCCTTGGGAGGTGGTACTCAGGGCTGGCCCAACGTGACCTGCAACCCTCCACATTCGTTCTTGGGACATGCATGCACGCATGTGCACATACACACGCACACACACTTCATTCTTCAAGGTAAAATGATTCTCTACCTCTCTTGTCCTATGTCCTCGAAATGGGACACTCCTGAGTTTAAAGGCTATGAAGGCTTGTGGGAGGTGCTGCTGCCAAGCAAGGACAAAGACACTCTTTTAGACCATGGGAAGATTTGAGTGGTAGAAGCTTAAGGTCAGAGGAAAGCTAAACCAATTAGCTTGTTAAAATCTTTCCTCTCAGCAGGTGTGCACCATATTCTTGCGTTCCTGGGTTGTTCCCATGTAGTGCCTAGGGTTCATTTTCTTGCATTGTTTTGTGTTCTGATTTGGCAGATAAAGGACCAGATTAGGGCTGTAAATGTAGTAGCTTCACATGATTGCAATATAGCAATTCATTTTACTTTATATTTTTTGTTAGCTCATTTATAATTTTAAATATTGGCATACTTAATGTGGGGACCTCCTTATGGATTCTTGCCTTGAGCCCTACAAATATTAGGAGCAGTCTTGACCAGGACCCACAGGGGCATGGTGGTTGGTGAGGTGACTCTGTGGGCTACCCATGGTCCCCATGTTCTTATTGTAAATATCTGTGACTAGAAAGAATCTGTGTATGTCTCTTCCTTCCTTGTTTATGATCTTAAACATCCTCATTATTGCTTATGGAAAATCTTTCTCTCTCTCTCTTTTTTAATGATTTTATTTATTTATTTGACACAGAGAGAGAGATCATCATAAGTACACAGAGAGGCAGGCAGAGAGAGGGAGGAAGCAGGCTCCCTGCCAAGCACAGAGCCTGATGTGGGGCTCGATCCCAGGACCCCAGGATCATGACCTGAGCCGAAGGCAGAGGCTTTAACCCCTGAGCCACCCAGGCACCCTGGAAAACCTTTTTCTTTAATAAGGAGAATAACTGATCCTACCAACTCATTTTGTTTCTCCTGATGTCCTTCTGTTTGTAATTCTGAGCCCAGGCTCTCCTTAGAGAAAGAAAAATTTCAACAATAATATCCCCTTAAAGAATCTCATGGCTAAAGTCGATTCTATGTTGTAGAATTGAAACTGCTCCATGGTCATAAATGATTTGATGTCTCTGAGATACCTTCTGACCACTTCCTACATGCCTTGGTGATATCAAGTCACGTAAAGACATTTCAATTGGGGACCAAACACTTCAACGAATTCTAGCTTAGAGATTAGGTCTTGTTTTATTTTATTTATTTAATTTAATTTTATTTTATTATTAATTTTTCCAATTTATTTATTTTCAGAAAAACAGTATTCATTATTTTTTCACCACACCCAGTGCTCCATGCAATCCATGCCCTCTATAATACCCACCACCTGGTACCCCAACCTCCCACACCCCCGCCACTTCAAACCCCTCAGATTGTTTTTCAGAGTCCATAGTCTCTCATGATTCACCTCCCCTTCCATTTTACCCCAACTCCCTTCTCCTCTCTAACACCCCTTTTCCTCTATAATATTTGTTATGCTCCACAAATAAGTGAAACCATATGATAATTGACTCTCTCTGCTTGAGTTATTTCACTTAGCATAATCTCTTCCAGTCCCGTCCATGTTGCTACAAAAGTTGGGTATTCATCCTTTCTGATGGAGGCATAATACTCCATAGTGTATATGTACCACATCTTCCTTATCCATTCGTCCATTGAAGGGCATCTTGGTTCTTTCCATAGTTTGGCGACCGTGGCCATTGCTGCTATAAACATTGGGGTACAGATGGCCCTTCTTTTCATGACATCTGTATCTTTGGGGTAAATACCCAGGAATGCAATTGTAGGGTCATAGGGAAGTTCTATTTTTAATTTCTTGAGGAATCTCCACACTGTTCTCCAAAGAGGCTGCACCAACTTGCATTCCCACCAACAGTGTAAGAGGGTTCCCCTTTCTCCACATCCTCTCCAACACATGTTGTTTCCTGTTTTGTTAATTTTGGCCATTCTAACTGGTGTAAGGTGATATCTCAATGTGGTTTTAATTTGAATCTCCCTGAGGGCTAATGATGATGAACATTTTTTCATGTGTCTGATAGCCATTTGTATGTCTTGATGGGAGAAGTGTCTGTTCATATCTTCTTCCCATTTTTTGATATGTTTGCCTGTTTCATGTGTGTTGAGTTTGAGGAGTTCATTATAGATCCTGGATATCAACCTTTTGTCTGTACTGTCATTTGCAAATATTTTCTCCCATTCCGTGGGTTGCCTCTTTGTTTTTTTGACTGTTTGAGAGAGAGAGAGAGAGGGAGAGAGAGAGCATGAGAGGAGAGAAGGTCAGAGGGAGAAGCAGACTCCCTGTGGAGCTGGGAGCCTGATGTGGGTCTCGCTCCTGGGACTCCAGGATCATGTAGGTCTTGTTTTAAATATTTGACTTATTCTTTCCTTTAGTAGATTATTTACAAAAATGGCTGTAATAATTCATCCCATTCAGGATGTACGCACTTGGAAAGTCCCTTCCCATACGGACTCTGGTCTTGGCTCTGTGACTCACTTTGATAAGTGAAATAATAGAAAATGGGATGCAGAGACTTGGAAAATGCTGACACATTGAGACTTGTGTGTCATTTTTCTGCTGAAAGTCTTTATACTGTTGTGTGTACCAGCCCATGCTAGCCTTTAGAAGGTTGAAAGACCACATGGAAAGAAAAATCCCAAGATACCCTCGCTGTCCCAGCTGAGAGGTCATGCTAGACCATTGAACCCCAGCTAAGTTAGCTCAGGCCAGGAGAATTATCCATTTAACCCATTAGAATTGTGAAGAATAAAAAAATTCTTGCTTTTTAAAATTTTTCATTTTTTATTTTTATTTATTTTTTTAAAAGATTTTATTTATTTATTTGACACAGAGAGAGAGAGAGATCACAAGTAGTCAGAGAGGCAGGCAGAGAGAGAGAGGGAAGCAGGCTCCCCGCTGAACAGAGAGCCCAATTTGGGGCTTGATCCCAGGATCCTGAGATCATGACCTAAGCTGAATGCAGGGGCTTAACCCACTGAGCCACCCACGTGCCCCCAAATTTTTCATTTTTTAAATTAAGACTCTACTTTTGAAAAATTAACATATAATGTATTTTTAGTCCCGGGGTACAGGTCTGTGAATCATCAGGTTTACACACTTCACAGCACTCACCATAGCACATACCTTCCCCAGTGTCCATAACCCAAATACCCTCTCCCTATCCCCTCCCTGGCAACCCTCAGTTTGTTTTGTGAGCTTAAGAGTCTCTTATGGTTTGTCTCCCTCCCGATCCCATCTTGTTTCATTTTTTCCTTTCCTACACCCCAAACCCCCCACTTTGCCTCTCAACTTCCTCATATAAGGGAGATCATATGATAATTGTCTTTCTCTGATTGACTTATTTCGCTCAGCTTAATACCCTCTTAGTTCCATCCACATCGTTGCAAATGGCAAGATTTCATTTCTTTTGATGGCTGCATAGTATTCCATTGTATATATATACACCACATCTTCTTTATCCATTCATCTGTTGGTGGCCATCTAGGTTCTTTCCATAGTTTGGCTATTGTGGACATTGCTGCTATAAACACTTGGGTGCATGTGCCCCTTCGGAACACTACACTTGTATCTTTAGGGTAAGTATCCACTAGTGCGATTGCTGGGTTGTAGGGTAGTTCTATTTTCAACTTTTTGAGGAACCTTCATGCTGTTTTCCACAGCGGCTGCATCAGCTTGCATTCCCACCAACAGTGTAGGAGGGTTCCCCTTTCTCCGCATCCTTGCCAACATCTGTCGTTTCTTGACTTGTTAATTTCAGCCATTCTGATTGGTGTGAGGTGGTATCTCATTGTAGTTTTGATTTGTATTTCTGTGATGCTGAGTGATGTTGAGCACTTTTTCATGTGTCTGTTGGACATTTAGATGTCTGCTTTGCAGAAATATCTGTTCATGTCTTCTGCCCATTTCTTGACTGGATTATTTGTTCTTTGGGTGTTGAGTTTGAAAGTTCTTTATAGATTTTGGATACTAGCCCTTTATCTGATATGTCATTTGCAAATATCTTCTCCCATTCTGTCAGTTGTCTTTTGGTTTTGCTGACTGTTTCCTTTGCTGTGCGAAAGCTTTTGATTTCGATGAAGTCCTAATAGTTCGTTTTTGTCCTTGCTTTCTTTGCCTTTGGCGATATTTCTAGGGAGAAGTTGCTGCAGCTGAGGTTGAAGAGCCTGCTGCCTGTGTTCTCCTCAAGGATTTTAATGGATTCTTGTCTCACACTGAGGTCTTTCATCTGTTTTGAGTCTATTTTTGTGTGTGGTGTAAGGAAGTGGTCCAGTTTTATTCTTATGCATGTGGTTGTCCAATCTTCCCAACAAATTTGTTGAAGAAACTGTCTTTTCCATTGGAAAATCTTTCCTGCTTTGTCAAAGATTAGTTGACCATAGAGTTGAGGGTCCTTCTCTGGGCTCTCTATTCTGTTCCATTGATCTATGTGTCAGTTTTTGTGCCAGTATCATGCTGTCTTGATGATGACAGCTTTGTAATAGAGCTTGAAGCCTGGAATTGTGATGCCACTAACTTTGTTTTTCTTGCTCAACATTCCTCTGGCTATTCAGGGTCTTTTCTGATTCCATAGAAACTTTAGGATTATTTGTTCCATTTTTTTTAAAGATTTCATTTATTTATTTGACAGAGATCACAAGTAGGCAGAGAAGCAGGCAGAGAGAGAGAGGAGGAAGCAGGCTCCCTGCTAAGCAGAGAGCCCGATGCGGGGCTCGATCCCAGGACCCTGGGATCATGACCTGAGCTGAAGGCAGAGGCTTTAACCCACTGAGCCACCCAGGTGCCCCTATTTGTTCCATTTCTTTGAAAAAATGCATGGGATTTTGATAGAGATTGCATTAAATGTGTAGATTGCTTTAGGTAGCATAGATATTTTCATGATATTTGTTCTTCTAATCCTGAGCATGGAACGTTTTTCCATTTCATTGTGTCTTCTTCAGTTTCTTTCATGAGTACTTTATAGTCTTCTGAGTACAGATTATTTGCATCTTTGATTAGGTTTATTCCTAGCTATCTTATGGTTTTGGTGCAATTGGAAATGGGATCAGCTCCTTAATTTCTCTTTCTCTGTCTTGCTGTTGGTTTATAGAAATGCAACTGATTTCTGTGCATTGATTTTATATCCTGACACTTTACTGAATTCCTGTACAAGTTCTAGCAGATTTGGAGTGGAGTCTTTTGGGTTTTCCACATAAAGTATCATATCATCTGCAAAGAGTGATAGTTTGACTTCTTTCTAGTTTGAATGCCTTTAATTTCTTTTTGTTGTCTGATATCTGAGGCTAGGACTTCTAGTACTGTGTTGAATAGTAGTGGTGATAGTGGCCATCTCTGCCATGTTTCTGACCTTAGGGGACAAGCTCTAAGTTTTTCTCCATTGAGAATGATATTCACTGTGTGTTTTTCATAGATGGCTTTGATGATATTGAAGTATGTACCCTCTATCCCTACACTTTAAAGAATTTTGATCAAGAAAGTATGCTGTACTTCATCAAATGCTTTTTCAGGATCTATTGAGAGTATCATATGGTTCTTGTTCTTTCTTTTGTTAGTGTATTGTGTCACATTGATTGATTTGTGGATGTTGAAACAACCATGATGTTCAGGAATAAATCCCACTGGTTATGATGAATAATGCTTTTTTTTTTTTAAAGATTTTATTTATTAATTTGACAGAGAGAAATCACAAGTAGATGGAGAGGCAGCCAGAGAGAGAGAGAGAGAGGGAAGCAGGCTCCCTGCTGAGCAGAGAGCCCAACGCGGGACCCGATCCCAGGACCCTGAGATCATGACCCGAGCTGAAGGCAGCGGCTTAACCCACTGAGCCACCCAGGCGCCCCTGAATAATGCTTTTAATGTACTGTTAACTCCTATTGGCTAGTATTTTGGTGGGAATGTGCATCTGTGTTCATCAAGGGTAATGGTCTGTAATTCTCCTTTTTGATGGGGTCTTTGTCTGGTTTTGGGATCAAGATGATGCTGACCTCATAAAATGAGTTTGAAAGTTTTCCTTCCATTTCTATTTTTTGGAACAGTTTCAGGGGAATAGTATTAATTCTTCTTTAAATGTTTGGTAAAATTCCCCTGGGAAGCCATCTGGCCCTGGGCTCTTGCTTGTTGGGAGATTTTTGATGACTGCTTCAATCTCCTTACTGGTTATAGGTCTGCTCAGGTTTTCTATTTCTACCTGATTCAGTTTTGGTAGTTTATATGTCTCTAGGAATGCATCCATTTCTTCCAGATTACCAAATTTGCTGGTGTATAGTTGCTCATAATATGTTCTTATAATTGTTTGTATTTCTTTGTATTTCATTCATGATTTTATTAATTTGGGTCTTTTCTCTCTCTCTCTCTCTCTCTCTTTTTTTTTTTGTTAAGTCTGGCCAGGGGTTTATCATTCTTATTCTTTCAAAGAAGCAGCTCCTAGTTTCATTGATCTGTTCTACTGTTCTTTTGGTTTCTATTTCATTGATATTTGCTCTGATCTTTATTATTTCTCATCTCCTGCTGAGTTTAGGATTTATTTGCTGTTCTTTCTCCAGCTCCTTTAGGTGTAGGGTTAGATTGTGTACTTGAGATCTTTCTTGTTTCTTGAGAAAGTCTTATATTGTTATATACTTTCCTCTCAGGACTGCCTTTGCTGTGTCCCACAGATTTTGAACAGTTGTGTTTTCATTTTGTTTCCATTAATTTTTTCAATTCTTTTTTAATTCTCTGGTTGACCCATTCATTCTTTAGTAGGATGCTCTTTACCCTCCATGTATTTGGGTTCTTTCCAACTTTCCTCTTGTGATTCAGTTCCTGTTTCAAAGCATCATGGTCTGAAAATATGCAGGGAATGATCCCAATCTTTTGGTACCAGTTGAGACCTGATTTGTGACCCAGGATGTGATCTATTCTGGAGAATGTTCCATGTGCACTAGAGAAGAATGTGTATTCTGTTGCTTTGGTATGGAGTGTTCTGAATATATCTGTGATGTCCATATGATCCAGTGTGTCATTTAGAGCCTTTATTTCCTTGTTGATCTATTGCTTCGATGATCTGTGCATTTCAGTGAGGGGATTGTTAAAGTCCCCTTCTATTATTGTATTATTGTTGATGTGTTTCTTTGATTTTGTTATTAATCGGTTTATATAATTGGCTGCTCCCATGTTAGGGGCATAGATATTTAAAATTGTTAGATCTTCTTGTTGGACAGATCCTTTAAGTATGATATAGTGTCCTTCCTCATCTCTTATTATAATCTTTGGCTTAAAATCTAATTTATCTGATAGAAGGATCGCCACCCCAGCTTTCTTTTGATGTTCATTAGCATGGTAAATTGTTTTCCACCCCCTCACTTTAAATAAGGAGGTGTCTTTGGGTCTAAAATGAGTTTCTTGATTCTAAAAAAGGAATTGATATGATAAGAAGTTGGATGAAAAAAGAAAGAAAAAAAAAGGAGGAAAGAATGTAATCAGGCTGGAGACTAGAACAAAGCCATGCACTAGATTTAGGGTATATTTTGATCTGTTAGAAAAAACTGTATCCCATAATCTTAATGAAAGAAAAACTTATATGTATACAAAAAATAAGGTTAAATACAATGAGGGATGGAATATGATTATAACAATGAAAATTAAGGATTTTAAAAAAGGTATTGATAAGATACAATAGTAAAAATGTTAAAATAGGAAAGAGGAAAAATAAAAAATATAGAATTAAAAAAAGTAAAATTTAAAAACTTTAACTTTGAAAAGCTATAGAATCATGGGGGGAAAAAAAGCCATGAATTCTATGTGCTGTATTCCTGTGGCCCTGAAGTTTTGCAGTTCCCATTGATTGATGAACTTGGCTGGATGTTCTTGCGGATCTCCTGGGGGAAGGGCCTGTTGCCATGATTCTCAAATGTCTTTGCCAGAGGCAGAATTGCACCGCCTTTGCCAAGGGCCAGGCTAAGCAAACTCTATGGTTTTGGTTTCGGGAGCTTTTGTTCCCTGATGGCTTTCTATACAGCGTTGGAGGTGGAGAATAAAGATGGCGGCCTCTCAATATCTGGTCCAGAGGAGTCAAGAGTTTGGGGCCTCGCCCCTCAGGGAGCCTTCAGAGAAAAGCAGCCAGTCCCTCCCATCTCCATCATCTCTGGCTGCACTCTGTGCTCACCCGGCCTGTGACCAAATATTTCTTTCTCTGGCACACGGCCCCATTTGGAGTCTCCAAACCCAGCAGATTCCTGCCATGTACTCCTATGTTGCTCCTCCCCAGGGAGGAAGGAGGAGAGAGGGTGTCTCCCCAGATCTGCTGCTTGTAGGGTCCCTTCTGGAAGAGCAGTGGTCTGACTGTACCTCGGATCATGGTTTAAGATAAGCCCAAGCTGAGAACAGACTCCTCAGCTCTGTCTTTGGAACTGGCTTCCCTGCTCCAATACCAGGGAGCTCTGCTACACTCAGACAACCCTGGTCTATCTGTGACTCAGTGGGTCCTGAGACTACACTGTCCCTGCAAGGGTTCTGTCCCCACTTAGCCTCTGGAGCAATATCCCTCAGTGGAACAGATTTCTAAAGGTTCTGAGTTTGTGCTGTGGGGCTCTATCACTTGCCAGGAGCCAGCCCCTCTCTCCGCAGTCTCTCCTCCCAAATATCACTACGGATTCACTTCTCTTCACATCCTACCTTTCGCTAAGTGGTCGATTTCCTGTTCCTGTAATTGTTGCTCTTCTTCTCTTTCATCTCCTGTTGAGTTTGCAGGTGTTCAGAATGGTTTGATAACTATCTAGCTGAACTCCTGGGACCTGATGATATCTCCACCTCTTGCTCCTCCGCTGTCTTGCTCCTCCCTGCTATACACATTTGTGTGCAAGTTTTTGGGTGGGCAAAAGTTTTCAACTCCTTGGGTGAATATCAAGGAGGCAGTTGCCGGATCACATGATAAGGGTATGTGTAGTTTTGTAAGAAACTGCCAAACCGTCCTGTGAAATAGCTGAGCCATTTTGCATTCCTGCTGGCAATGTATGAAATTTCCCATTGCTCACATCCTTGCTGCACTTGGTCCTGTCAGTGTTCTGGATTTTAGTCCAGTCTCATAGGTGTGTAGTGGTAGCTCATTGTTAATGATTGTCTTAATCTACTAAATTTTAGGGTGATTGTGATGGAGCAAAAGCTAATTGATAATTTCTCCTTAGGGCTGTAAAAACGGCCCCATCTTCTTCACACATTTGCTGAAAACAAAAGTAACAGTCCCTCATTCAAAAGGAGGCTTGCTGTTGTGATTGAAGCTAAGATCACGTGACATAATAGTAACCATTGACCATTTTACAGTGTGCAATTAATTTAGCGGCAGCTAGTACACTCGCAATATGTGTAGCTATCACCTCCATCTGGTACCAGCACATTTCCATCACCCCAAAAGGAGTTCCTGTACCCATGAAAGAGTCCCTGTACCCACAAAGTAGTCACCTTGCTTCTCCCCTCCGCTGACCCCTGGCAACCACTCGTCTGTGTTCTGTTTGTGGATTTACCAATTGTGGGTAATATAGAAATGGAATCATACTGCATGTTGCCTTTTGTGTTTGGTTCCTTTCACTGAATGTAAATTTTCAAGGTGTGTTCATGTTGTAAGAGCCATCAATACTTCATTCCTTTTTACGGGTGAGTGATACCCTGTTGTATGGCTGGAGCATGTGGTGTTTATCCACTCATTGGTTGATGGACATTTGGGTTGTTTTTAATTTGTGGATATTATGAATGCACTGCTATGAGCATTCATATACAGGTTCTTTTGTGAACAGATGTTTGTACATCAGGGTATTGCTGGCTTCCTCAGACAAGTTAGAAAGGACTACTTTCGCTTTTATTTCTTGGAAGAGTTTGGTATGTTCCTCCTTCTTTATTTTTAATTTTTTAAAAAAGATTTTATTTATTTATTTGACAGACAGAGATCACAAGTAGGCAGAGAGGCAGGCAGAGAGAGAGAGAGAGGAGGAAGCAGGCTCCTTGCTGAGCGAGAGCCTGATGTAGGACTCAATTCCAGGACCCTGAGATCATGACCTGAGCTGAAGGCAGAGGCTTAACCCACTGAGCCACCCAGGTGCCCCCCTCCTTCTTTAGATATTTGGTACATTTCATCAGTGAAGCTATCTGGCATAGAGCTCTGTATTCTTTTTTGGGAGCTTTAGGTTTATTGCTTTTGCTTAGACTAGGACTTGTTAAGAAGGACTAGTGTAAGTATTGGTAAAGATGCTTTTATTCTAGTTGGGGTAGAGAAGGAGAGGACTGAAAGACCCTGCTGTCCAGAGCTGTGGGGCCCTGGTGCCCGATGAGGACTTCAGAGGAAGAAGAGAGAGGTCCTTTTGAATTAGAATGATGAGAAAAAGTCATGGAAGAGATAGTGTTTGAAGAGGGTTTCAAAAATTGGAATGAGACTCTATAAATCATTTTAAAGTGCAGCAAAAGGAGGAAGAATATTCTAGTTAGAGGTAACTGAAAATAGTATTCATAACCAGTAGTTGCAAGACATGAGCCACTTATTATTTTAAATGTTTTGGAAATATTTTTTCATTCTATCCTCACTACACTGTGAAATGGGTATAGTTGTCACCCTCTCTTACAGATCAGGGCACAGAGGCACAAAGCAGTGTATAATTTGTGCACATAGCTAGAGGGAGGCAAGGCTGGAATACAAATCCAGGTCTTCTGAGACTAGAGCTCACCCTTTAAGACAAAGGCATGGAAATGATAACATTTGGGGCACATTTGGGGTGTGTCCATACCATATATATAATGTGTAAGTGAGCACAGACATTTAACATGATAATCAATACTTGAAGACAAGTCCTTAAAGTAAATCAATACTTTAAGACCAAGAGTTTTTTTTTTTTTTTTTTTTTTTTTTTTTTTAATAAAAAGCAAAGTAGTGGGGTACCTGGGCGGCTCAGTTGGTTAAGCATCAGCCTTTAGCTCAGTTCAGGATCTCAGGGTCCTGGGATTGAGCCCCACATTGTGCTCCCTGCTCAGCAGAGAGCCTGCTTCTCTCCCTCTGCTACTCTCCCTGTTTGTGCACACGTGCGCTCTCTCTCCCTCTCTCTCTCTCAAATCAATAAATCTATCTTAAACAAAAAAAGCAAAATAGGGGCTTTACATACATTTATTTTTTCCAACACCCTTCTTTCTTCTGGAAACTATGTCCTCCCTTCTCTGAAGGAACTTCTCTGCTGGTGCAGTTATGAGGTTCTCTGGGCTCAGTCAACCCTTTGTCACAAGGGTAGAGCCAACCCCTCAAGCCTGGCAGGCGGAATCCTTCCCCAGAAGTTCTCTGCTTATAAGGGGAGCAGCAGCCCCATTCCATCATACCCGCAAAAGGACTGGAGAGTCCTTTGCCCTGGGGTCAGTTTTCCCTGAGCCACACCCCTGGCATTTGCTCTTTTTAAGTCCCTAAACCCAGAAACGATTTTTGTTTTCCCACAGCTCCCCTCTTCCGTCTTCTGCCTCCCAGACTCGGGCCCCTTCTCCCCCTGAGATAGGAACTCCCACCCCCCTGTTCCTGTGGGTTCAGCCCAGGCCAGAAGGCTCCAGTCTCTCTTGGTGTCTGTGCCGCTGACAGGTGTTCAGAAGTCGACACCTCCCCTGGAAAGTACCCGCACTTGTCACCTGGCCTTGTTGGCTTCTTACCACCCCTGGAGGTTAACTCCTTCAGGGCAGCAAGGATGGATCTTAAAAGAACTTGTCACAAACCATGTGGGATTTTCTAAGAGACAGAAGAGAGACCGTGTGGACAACCTCTGCTTCTGCCAGGAGAAGGGTGGTGTAAAGCTGGGGGCTGTGTCCTCTTGGACCTGCTTCTCTGTTCCCAAGAGTATCCGGGTCGGGGAAGGAGGAGCAGCAAGACCACGGAGAGGGTATGGCTTGGCCTCCTTTTGGATGCCTCTTCCTCCTTCCATTTTGAAAATTATCCTTTTCTGATACTTCTCTTCTTCCTCTACTAAACCCTCCTGTCCACCCCTTCCCTCAGATCCTCCCCAAGGCTGGACTAGGCCTCTGGGGGTGCCCAGGGCAGGTCACAACAGGGCAGGACTGTCCTCACTACCATTCCCCTGAGGTCTCAGGAAGATGCTGGGTTGGGAAGGGGAGGTTTGTCCCCTCCCAGCAAAGCAGAGCCTTGACTATGAAACAGGAAGACTAGATTTGTCTTTTTTTCTGCAGCTATTGGCGGTGTGACCCTAGACGGGACCCACCCGTTCTCAGCCTCTGTCCTTGAAACTGCGAATCACACCAGATGGGGCATTGTGTTGGGTATTGGGGTGTGGGTTTGTTTCTGTTGACACAACTAATTGCTATAATTCCCAGCCTTTGTGCAATCCAGGCAGATAGGATCAATATTACTCAGTTACAGATGAGGTTTGGGAACCCCAAGTGACCCATGGAAGGTCACAAGCTGGTCAGCACCAGGGTGTCTAGAGTGGAAGCTCCCTGAAAGCAGAGACAGGGTGTTTCTGCCCACTGCTGTGTTCCAGCATGTTCTGAAAATGGGTGAGAACAGAAGAGGCTTTCAAAAAAAAATCATTGACCACATTGAGATACCATCTTTCACCAGTTATAATAACAAAAATTAACAATGCAAGAAACAACAAGCGTTGGTGAGGATGTGGAGAAAGGGGAACACTCTTACACTGTTGGTGGGAATGCAAGCTGGTGCAGCCACTCTGGAAAACAGTGTGGAGGTTCTTCAAGATGTTATAACCCAGTGATACAGATGTAGTGAAAAGAAGGGGCACATGCACCCCAATGTTCATGGCAGCAATGTCCATGATAGCCAAACTGTGGAAGGAGCCGAGATGCCCTTCAACAGATGAATGGATAAAGATGTGGTGCTATACACAATGGATATTCCTCAGCCATCAGAAAGGACGAATACCCACCATTTGCATCAGCATGGATAGAATTGGAGGGGGTTATGCTAAGTGAAATAAGCCAAGCAGAGAAAGGCAATTATCATATTGTTTCACTCATATGTGGAACACAAGGAATAGCAGAGAGGACATTAGGAGAAGGAAGGGAACTCTAAAGAAGGTTAATCACACAAGGGGAGAGGAACCATGAAAGACTATGGACCCTGGGAAACAATCTGAGGGTTTCAGAGGGGAGGGAGGTGGGAGGATGGGGAAGCCAGATGATGGGTATTAATGAGGGCACATATTGTAATGAGCACTAGGTGTTACATGCAAATAATGAATCACTGAACACTACATCAAAAACTAATGATGAGTAACATAACATAATAATAAAAAAATTGACTACCTGTATAAACAAATGAATGATTCACTGATCAATGAATGGCCAGATTGGAACCTTAATCTGTCTCGCTAAAGCCTATAATTGTCCTTTTATGTCTTATCTATACAACAGTAATAACTTTAACAATAGTTACCATTTATTAATTCCTTACTGTGGGCTGGACTGGAACGAGGGTGTGGTGCATGAGGCACTGGTTTTGGGTACAAAACTTAAGGGGGCACCAAAAAGCTTGATAAGTTAAGATCAATAATATTCTAATAAAATATTTTAAACCTCAAAATTAATGCTGGGGCTGGTTCAATCAGTTGGGCATCTAACTCGTGGTTTTGGCTCAGGTCAGGATTTTAGGGTTGTGAGATCAAGTTCAACTTCTGGCTCTGTGCTCAGTGCAGAGTCTGCTCAAGACTCTTTCCCTCTCCTTCTCCCCTTCCCTCTTGTTCTCTCTCTCTCTCTTGCTCAGATAAATAAATCTTTTTAAAAATGCCAAAAAAAAATCCACAGTGAATAAGAAATCAAAATCTTAAATAAAGACAGGATTAGCAACAGTACTATGCTATACCATACTGGAGCCTGAGGCAAAAAGAGAAATTAGTGGGATCTTCCTCTTAGGGTATTCACCCACCCACTCATCCATCCATTCATCCTTCTGTTTATCTTTATAATATGTACTAACTAAGTGCCTACTATGTGTCTGGCCTTCTGCTTGGCACCAAGAATACCAGGGAGAGGCAAGAGACCATGTCCCTGTTCCATCCTTCCTGGAAGGCTTGAGTGACCCCAAATTCCAGAAACCACCTGCTGTTCCCCAACTCATGTCTGATTCCTGATTTCTGGTTTTGGCCTTTCAAAACCTGTTAAAGCCTTGGTTAGTCATTCACACTTTAGTATGAAAAGAGTGGCAGAGAGCTAATTTTAGGATGGCACCTGAGGAATTAAGGCACACTGAGCAATTAAGGACAGAGGCTGTGGGAATGCCCTAAAGAGGGCTAAATGGGGAAGCTGCAGGACACAGAGACAGATTCTACTGATTTCCCAACTTTTCCCATTACCAGAGTGACAACTTCCCTTCCCTTTCTAAAAGATATGAAAAAAGATGGTAAATACCACTCATCTGGGTGTGATGCCACCTTGATGCAGATTCACAAAGAAGGCTGCTTGTGATTTTTTAACCCTTGAACTCACATTGAAGTTATTAAAGGTGGAAGGGAGTGGGATATTAGGGAAGAAGGTTTTGGAGAGGCTATGGTAATGCCAAAAATTCTGCTTCTCATAGGAAAGGCTGGGGATGTTTTTTCTCTACACCTAATGTTGGAAAGAGGGGCTTCAACCAGATGACTCAACATCTGAGATGTTTTCACTTGAAATGATCTTTTAAAAATATTTTAAAAATATTTTAATTAATCTAATTTAACTTAAATTAATTAATTAATTAAGAGTGCAAACTGGGGGAGGGACAGAGCAGGAGAGAGAATCCCAGAGTGTAGAGCCTAATGGGGGAACTGATCCCATGACTCTGGGATCATGACCTGAGCCTAAATCAAGTCAGCTGCCCAACTGACTGAGCCACCCAGGAGCCCCTAAAGTCATCGTTATACCATTACTGGCAGGTCATGGGTCCTTTCTACCCTAAAAGAAGCCCTGTACCTCTTAGCACTCACCTTCATTTCCCCTCCCCACCGTTCTTGGCAACCACGAATCTATTTTCCGTCTCTGTGGATTTACCTCTTCTGGGCATCTGATATACATGGGACTATACGAGGCCTCACCTTTTCTATCTTCCAGCACCCCAATCCCAAAAGGGTCAGAAATGCAAGGGCAGGGGAAGTCCAAGAACTGGGTGGGGAAAGCCCTCCATCCCTGACTGCAGGCATTCTGCTTGCAAGGGGCCCAAGAGAGTCACTGAGGCCACATCAGAGTGGAACTTCCCCACGGGATTGTAGATGTCATTCATTTATTTATATTGATACTGTGTTTTGTGACTTAAGTGACTGCAGAATGGTTGGTATTATTTGAGCAATAGGAAAATCGTGGGGACTGCTGTGAGTTTTATCCAGGAGCAGAGGACAAACCAGCCCCCAGAATTCAAGACCGAGCAGGAGTCTGCTGTGTGATTTGCTCCCCCAAATTGCTCCCATTCAAGGTATCCATGACACACAGGGGCTCTAATCTGTGTACATCATGGGACAGCTGCCTCTTCCTGGGAATGGCCAGCAGGTGTCCCCTCCAGGACTGCTCCTGGACACACGCTGGACACAGAAGCCCCTTCAAGGTCCCCAAGACCCTTCTTTGGGGCTCCACCCGGACCTTAGCACCACCTAAAGAGCCTCAAGCCAACCTGTTCGCTTCCCACCAAACTTTTTCTTACTGTGCCGTCCCTTCCCCCAATATCTGCCACAGCACTTTCTGTCTTTGGACCTCTGGAGGCTCAAAGAGGAACAGCGCAGTGTCTCTGACTCATCCAGCTCCATCCCTGCCCAGGAATTCTTTTTCTCTGAACTCTTGGTAACACGCCCTTCCAGTTAAAATTACTAAACCTCAAGACACTTAATTGCTTATTGCTTCTGCTTTTTGCAATGCTATAGAGTGAAAGCCAAACCCCAGGGTCTAGAGAGGAGGCATGAAGTTGGATTTTATGATCCGGGCCCTCAGCCAGGCAGGACTCAGGGAGAGGAAGACCCTATTATAGAACAGCTACCCCACCCCAGAGCTGGAAAGAGTATGTACCATCTGGACACACAGAGAGAAGTCCCTGTGCCTGGTTTAATTTTAGTTGGGGTTGGAATCTACAAAACGTCCTTGAGTCTCTGCCATATCCACAGTGAGGGACAGATGACATCATTACAACTCTTTGGGTCTGGTACTGTCACATTTTATAGGGAAGAAGACTGCAAGTTTGGGAGATTAACTTGCTCCTGACCCAAAAAGGAAAAAAAAAAAAAGTGGTGTAGTTAAAATGACAAGCCACGGTGCCTGGCTCCTTACCTTGTTATTTGAATTTCTCCATTGACATTACTAGCTGGGTGGCATAGGGCAAGTCACTTAAACTCTCTGAATCTCAGTTTCCTTGCCTCTACATGGGATAATGTTTGCTGTTTTGGCAAATTGTTGAAGTGATCAAATTAAAATAGCTTTCACAGTGCCTTAATGTGGTCCTCGCTCGCTCACTGGTGGCCTTCTTAATACCATCACCTGGTGCTTTTCCTGCTTTTCCAACCAGAAGTGGTTTTTTTTTTAAGAGGTAAAGAGCAGTCCAATGTCACGGCCTCCTCTCTTGCTTTTCCCCCAGTCCTTGTGCTCATTCCTTTTCTCCTTGACACAGACACAGGGCACCATCCTACATTCCCTGTGTCTTGTTGAGCATCATGTGACAGCACCAAACATTCCTGGCCAGGTCACCTCCCCGCTGTGGCTGCCCCTTTGTGACTCTGGACCCCTCAGCTAGGAGGGATGAAGACTAGTACCCAAGGAGCTTGTTCCTTAGACATTATTAGAGGCCGGCAGACAGCAGCTTGCCTGTCACCACTGCCTTGGAGATGTCAAAGCAGCTTAGGACAGAGCACTCACAAGAAAAGTAGATACTGAATTTCCTCCCTTTCTTCCTCCTTCCCTCCCTCCCGTCTTCTTTTCCTTCCTTCCTCCTTAAACATCAGAGGTTAACCCCGAGTTAATCCTGCCCTTCAGCTCATGATGCCTCACCAGCATCAGCGAGTCCAGGTCATTATGGAATTTTATAGTTTCCCTCCTCTATCCTATGGTCTGTGCCCACTCTCCTTCCCCCATGGGCTCTCACTCTGATGTATTCAATGTACACCTTTGTTTATTTATTTTTTATTATTATTTTTTTTAAACAGCATTTTTTTTTAAGATTTTATTTATTAATTTGACAGACAGAGATCACAAGTAGGCAGAGAAGCAGGCAGAGAGAGAGGGAGAAGCAGGCTCCCCACTGAGCAGAGAGCCCGATGCGGGGCTCAATCCCAGGACCCTGAGATCATGACCTGAGCTGAAGGCAGAGGCTTTAACCCACTGAGCCACCCAGGCGCCCCAATATACACCTTTGTTTAGACATGTATTCTTGAACACTCGATAATGCTTTGTGTGATTTTTTAATGTACGTAGATGGTGAAGTGTGATAACTTGCTCTTTCTGTCCCCTTTTATATTTATTTTTTATTTTATTTTTAAAAAGACTGTATTTATTTACTTGCCAGAGAGAGAGCGAGAGCGCAAGAGCAAACACAAGCTGGGGGAGGGGCAGGCAGAGGGAGAAGCAGGCAAGCAGGCTCCCTGCAGAGCTAGGACCCTGATGCGGAGCTCAATCCCAGGACCCTGGGATCACGACCTGAGCCAAAGGCAGGCTCTTAACCGGCTGAGCCACCCAGGCATCCACCTCTGTCTCCTTTAAAACAACTCAGCAGCGGCTCAGTAGAAATCCAGTGTACTGATTTGGATACCTGCCCACTTTCCTGTGGGTGCGTACACTTTTCTGTTCTCCTGGTAGTTTCTAATTTTTTACCATCTCAAACCACATTTGATGACTCTCCTGGCACAAGCGTGCTCTGGGACCTTTGGAAGAGTTTCTCAGGGGTTTAGATGCAGAGATAATCCTCTGGGCCATCGAAATCCCTTAAGTGCCAATATACTTTCCAAAGTTGTCTTTTGTTCACTTTTGGTATTTTGTTTCAAAATTTCTCTACAGATTAATACAATTTCAGTAAATATATGAGTGAAATCAACTCCCTTTTCACACTTAGTTTAATACTAAGTGTGAAATACTAAGGAAAGTATACTTAAGTAATACTAAGGAAAGATGATCTCAAGGAAGAACCAAGGAAAATATGTACCAAGCATTGCTTTAGCTGTGTTGTTTGGGTTGATCCCTGCCCAGAGGCCAGCAACACTAGTGTGAGGCCCAAACAGACATCCCATTTGTTCAGAAGATTATCTCTGGTGATGTCTCCTTGGGAATGATGGGGTAATGTGTTCATCAGCCCCTGCCTCATTTATGGACTCCCTGACTCGTGTACTCTCAGCCATTCAGACACTCCACAGGTGTGTACTCTGAACCCACAATGCTGTTGATATAGTGCCCAGCAATGTGGGCTGGGAGGAGGGGGTTTGGCAGTGTTACACAATGCTATCTACACTGGTGGATTGTAAAAGCAGGGGGAGATAGACTTTATGCATAACCACACAGTCTTTCATTGCAAATTATTATATATGCTATAAAGGAAACTCAGGTCATCCTGTAAGCAGGGTTGGTATGCGGTCTGTGTAGTTATAGAGTCCTGTGGTCAGAAGTGCCCTGTGCTTGATTAAGTGCTTCGTTGTTGTCTTCTTAGTCACTGTTGGACAAGGAGTCCTGAGTTTTCATTTTCTGCTGGTCCCCGCAAAGCATGTCCCCTGGTCCTGGTGGTGAGAGGGTACGAAAGGAGACTTTGATGGGTTGGAGATGTCAGTGAGGGTTCCCCTGATGAGACCACTCAGGTGGTTTCTTATCAACTAGGTGTAGACTGGAGGGAAGGGAGATTTAGTGGAGAAGTAACATTTGTGAAGACCTTCAGTCCAGAAAGAACTTGTGTTTGAGGAACACAGAGGAAGGTCCCGTGGTTAGATCACAGAGAGCGAGGAGCAGAGAGGCTGCAGAAACCCTGGTATGGAAGACAGGTGCCAAAATGCACGGGCTCTCAGGGGCTGTGTAAAGATGCTGCTCCCTCCGTGTCTGTGAATACTCATTTTTTTGTTCATATTTGGAAGGGCAGGTTGGGCAGGTTGACTAATCCGGCATGGGCCTGCCTCTGCTCAGAAATAGGTAGGTCTGCTGTCCTAGTAGGGTTCTCCTCCAAATGGGAGGGCCAACTGAGTGCTGAATGTACCTCAGTGGGTCACATTAGCTGGCAGGTGGGGGAAGAATGGGACCTTCCCAAACTACAGTGTGGGGGCTTTACTAGGTTATCAACCCCTCTGCGAGCCCATACTCTCCCTTCAGTACAATTTAGTATAATTCTTATGGATAAACTCTGGTCTGTGACTGAGGTGACCGTAAATGTGTCCTTCAGCTTTACCAAATCTGGGGGTTCTTTCTGCTTATAATCCCTGGCCTCCCCTTCTTCGAGCATTTTCTTTAGAAAACTTGAAATTGTAAAGTCTTTCTCTGCCCCTTTGAAATAGATAAAAATCTCCCAGACCCTTGCCAGTTTTACTACCCAGGAGGGACCTGGTAGGACCAAGTCTCAAGGACCTAGAAGCCATTCATTTGCAATGTTATCATCAAGGAAGACCGCACCCTTACATCCCAGTCTCTGTGGGGCAGAGGGAGCCTAGCTTTAATAGCTGCCAATCAGCAAATGCAGATGGCCTAATCACAGAAAAGCATGTTTACAAACTCAGGAATCACTTGGTGTCCTGGGCATATCCTATAGAACCTTTGGTACTTTTCTTAGCTCACTCTAGCATTTAAAAGTCCCCCTGCATTTTGCTTCAGTAGGGTTGAGCTTATTCTCTCTTCCCTATTGCCACAGTCTTGAGTAAAATCTTGTTTGCTTATTTTAAATTTGGGGTGGGTTTTTATCTTGACACTGCTGGGAATGGGTAGGACAAAGGCATCTGCCTATAGCTGCTTCGAGACACATCTTCAGAACTCCCACCCACAACCCACTCCTGCCATCCCTATCCACCACTCAGAGCCCAGAGCCTCCACTGCTGATTCCTCCTGTGGCTGCCCCGGATTCTGGCCTCCTCTGCTATGTTTGATCTGTTTATAGCATTCTGTTTGTTTTGCATCTTCCAGAAATTCAATGAAAACTCTAGACTATTGATCTTCCTGCCATGAATTCCTCTTTGGTTTCTTCAAAATTATTATTTTAGTGGGTTTGGGCAGGAGGCATTCTAAAGTTAGGAGTTCTACCTGCCACGTTGAGCTGAATATGCTGTTAATTTCCAACTTGGCTCCAAGTGTTCTTTCTCTTTGTAAAGAGATCTTTGAGCCCAGATTCCTGTCCAGTTAATAAGAGCCTATTAAAAATATCAGAAAAAGCAAATAATTACCTATCTCTACAAGTAATGAAATAAACTCATAGCAAAAGAAAATAAGAATGGGAAATTCAGTTTGTACTGCTTTTCTCAAAAAAAAAAAAAATACCAATGTATTAACTTCCATAATGCAAGAAGAAGTCCAAACCCTCAATGCAATCCCAATCAGTCCTCATTTGATGAGTCACTGGTAAAGTCCTAGAACCTACTTACTCATTTCTTCCTTTCTTAGTAGTTGTTGAGTTAAGAGGGTGGGAAGACATATTGGATAGCAATAGGCTTATGGAGGAAAAACTTACAGCAGCAGCCCCCCCACCCCATCCCTCTTTGTCTCATGGAGAAGCATTTTTGGACCAGTCACCATTGGATGCACCCTGGGGAGTGTTCCTGAAGAGCTATTCTGCTGCTGAGCTTCTCCACCAATTTATAGGGAAGTTAGGAGGGGGCATGGAGAACCAGCTGGGCATGGGAGCTGTCTGGACTGGTCTTGCTGGGGAGAAAAACATCTGGAGCTTAAAGGTGACTGGCATAGGTATCATATTATCCTAGAAAGTAAATGTTTCAAGTTTTGTGGGCCACACAAAGCCTCTGTCACATCTGTCCAGCTCTGTACTTGTACAGCAAAAGCAGCCATAAGCAATATGTAAATATATAGGCAGGTTGGTGTTCCAATAAAACTTTATTTGCAAAAACAAGCAGCAGGCTGGATTTGGCCCCTGATCCCTAGGCAGAATCCTGGTAGAATCCAGCTCATTTTTTAGAGTAAAGTTTGGGGTGGAGAGATGCTTACTAGGCCATCAGCAAAGGGTTTGCCACTCCTAATTCACCCATCCAGTACTACCTGATGTCATGGAACTGAGAGTTTTGTGAGGAAGAAAAACATTCAAGAAATAATCATGTATAATAAGTATGTAATTAAAAATATGATAAGAGCTATGACGGATTAGTTATAGGATTTTATGAACCAGGATGGCTGCAGGTCAAACTTATGCTCTTAATGAACTTATGCTCTTAATGCAAGTCCACCCTAAGGAAGGACTGGCTAACTGAGACCTAAAGGATGAGTGGGAATTGGTCAGCTAAGGGTGGGTGAAATGGAAACCCTAGGAGAGGGAGTAACATATGCAAAGGCCCTGAGGCAGAAATGAGCAGCACGCCTTTGAGGTAACAAAAGAAAATCCATGTGGCTGAAGCACTGAGACAAGGTAGAATGTGGTGCAGGATGATCTCAGCAAAAAGGCAGGGGCCCTGTTATAGGGACATCTGGCAAGACATGTAAGGATTTTGGGATTTCATTCTAGTTATCATGGGAAGCTCTTGGAGGGTTTTCAGGTGGCTGCAGTGGAGAATGGAGAGGAGGGGGAAAGAATGGAAACGCAGAGCCCAAGCCTTGATGGCAAGGTTATTGTCATCAGGGTGAGAGATGGGGATGACTTTCGTTGGTGCGAGTTGTTCATGTCTGGAGCTGAAGTTCTGTGTAGGAAGCCATTTGAAGTTCCTTTGATTTTTATTTACTTATTTACTTACTTTTATTTATTTTTTAAGATTTTATTTATTTATTTGACAGACAGAGATCGCAAGTAGGCAGAGAGGCAAGCAGAGAGAGAAAAGGAAGCAGACTCCCTGCTGAGCAGACAGCCTCGACGTGGGGCTTGATCCCAGGACCCTGAGATCATGACTTGAGGCGAAGGCAGAGGCTGAACCCACTGAGCCACCCAGGTGCCCTTACTTATTTATTTTTAAGATTATTTATTTGTTTTAGAGAAAGAGTGCACCCATGCATGAGTGGGGGGAGAGGCAGAGGAAGAGGGAGGTGAAGCTCTCCAGCAGACCCCATGTTGAGTGCAGAGCCCAACACGGGCTTGAGCCCGCGATCCCAAGATCATGACCTGAGGCAAAATCAAGAGTTGGACTAACCAACAGCAACCCAGAAGCCCCTCCTTCTATTTGTAATGAATGTTAGTCCAGCAGCACAACAAATTAAAAGATTAGTTTCCCATCAGCTTTTTTGCTTCACTCATCCTACTTATAAAGTTAGCAAAATTTAAGAGGTCCTTACTTAATGCTTAATGAAGTAGGAAATACTGCCCTTAAGTAATCAATCCCATCTATCTACTTTGTTGATTAAGTTTTTGTAGACAATTTAAGCTGCTTTTATTAATTTAATATATTAAATTTCTAGAAGTACTCTACATGCCTGAGATAACACTCAGAACCTTCCAAAGTACTTCACTCCTGTAAATACAACAAATTAAGCTTACAAATATAGGAAAATCAAGTTGTGTTAGACAGGGGCGCCTGGGTGGCTCAGTGGGTTAAGCCTTTGTCTTTGGCTCACGTCATGATCCCAGGGTCCTGGGATTGAGCCCCACATCGGGCTCTCTGCTCAGCAGGGAGGTTGCTTCCTCCTCTCTCTCTGCCTGCCTCTCTGCCTACTCATGATTTCTCTCTCTGTCAAATAAATAAGATCTTTTAAAAAAAAGTTGTGTTAAACATTCCCATATTCTCTGCTAACTTAGCCAAATCCTCTTTCATCTCTCAACTCAAAATCTCAAGTACAAAATAAATTACTTAATTACACACTTGATATGGCAGCCACAAGGGTAATCTGTTGTGGACTTGAATAAGCCCTATTAAAAATATAAACACTTGAACTTCCAAATAATACGGATGATTCCAGTGATTACAAACATATTATGAATCTTTGAAGGATTGAGTATTAATATTTTGTGCTTGATTTACAGCTTCCTATCTATGTTTAATTATAACCATTCTGTGGCTCACCCACTAGGGTACAGCATTATCATCATAAACACATTGAGATTATTAGGCCATTTACTGATGGTCTTCCCCAGGTCACCATCCCTGCAGCGGAGGTGTTGCTTATTGGCCAAATGGGACTTGAGACCTGGGCCTGCACACCTTACGGGTGACTCTGCTCCACCATGACTGGGTCCGTGGGACTCTATTTTCATAGTTGAGATGACAGCAGGAGACTTGGATTTTACTTCCTATAAAATGGGTTGGTGGCTAAGTTCTAAATATACCTTCAAAGGATTCTTCTATGTTACTTGTGTAGACAGAAGCCAGTATCTTCACCAAGGGTGTAGCAAACAATTTTCATGGCTAGGCCAGATTTTGTCATTTCTTTCATTCTTTAGGACATCTATTACCATCCTCTCTGGCACTGAAGATGCTTCAATGCCTGTATGTCAGTCCTTTAGATCTTCTTGTAATTCTTTTCTATGATCTGTGTGGATGGAATTCTGCACCCCCTGCTAAGGTGATGGCTGACTTTCTTTAGCCACTTATTTTGTACAATTGCATTCTGAATTTTCATGATTTTCCTGGCTGGCCCCCTTCTCAGATGCCTGATTGATTCTTATACCTTCCAAACCCTCATCTGCTTCTGAGACCCATCATGAGGTCATGTTGATGGGGGCTTGGGTTGGGTTGGTGGTGGAGGAGCCAACATAGGTGCATTAGAGAGGGATTTTGACAGAGGGAAAGGATTTGTTGATGGATTGGATGGAGCGTCTGTGATGAGGGCGAGAAGCTTTAAGGATGACTTACTGTTTTCAGCTTAAGTAGCTTTGAGAGTGGAGATTCTATTTCCTGAGGAGAGAAACTTGAGGAAGGAACACATCCCATGGCAATTACAGTTTCACATTCCCAGGACACTCAGTATCCATTTCAGCAATGACAGTGAGAATGAAGTGTCATTGTGCTCTACTTTTAGAACCTCTTCTGTGAAGGTCATTAGTGGTTATCTCCTCACTGGGAAGAAGTGCTCTTCAAGATGGAGTTGTTCCAAAAATTCTCTACTGGAAACCCTCTTTTCTGTAGGCTTGTTTCTGAGCCTAAGTGATTCCATCCATCCATCCATCCATCCATCCATCCATCCATCCATTCTTCCATTCATCCATTCATCCATCTATCCATTCAACAGTGTCTGCTCTGTACCAGGTCCTCTCTAGGCACTGAGTGTAGAGCAGTGAATATATATTAAAAAAAAAAATCTCTGCTTTCACGAAGCTTACACTCTAATTACAAGGAGACAGATAAACATAAATAAGTAAATATGTAATATAATACAATCTGGCAGGCACTACAGAAGTAATGACAAGTGGGGAAGGAGGATAAGGAATGTGTGTGTGTGTGTGTGCATGTGTGTGTGTGTGTGCGCGCGCATGTGCACACAGAAATGTTATATATTATAGGATGTTGAAGGCAGGCTTTCCTGATATGGTGGCATTTGAGCATGACCTAAAGGAAGCTGACCAGATGTGGAGGAGGAGGATTTCAGCAGAGGAACAGGCACAAAACCCTGGGGGTAGATCCTGCCTGTTGTGTTTGAGGAACCACATGGAAGGCATTGAAGGTGAGTGGAGGAAACTAGGGAGAAAGTAAGAGATGAGGTCAGGCGGTATAGGGCTGGTGGGCAAATCACGCAGGACCTTGTAGTTACTGTAAGGAATTTGACTTTGACTCTGAGATAGGAAATCATTGTGGGTGTCAGTTTGAACAGGAGAATGGAATGATCTGACTTATTTTTGAAAGGATCATTGGCTGTTCTGTTGAGATTACAAGCAGGGAGACTCTTAAAAGGCTACTTTGGTCATCTTGGGGAAAGATGGTGGCAGAGTAAGAGCAGAGATGGCAGAGAGGGCTCGGGTTTTGGATATAGGAAGTACCAGATAGGTGGGGTGTGCGGGGATAAAGGAGCAGAATTTCGGATGACTACAGAATTTTGTTCAGAACCATGAAGGATGTTGCTACTGTTTACTGAGACAGAAAGACAAAGGAGGAGCAGATTTGGGGACATTCAGGAGTTCAGTATGGACCAGCTAATTTTGAGAAGCTATTAGACACGTAAGTAGAGACACCAGGGCTGGAGAAGTATAAATTTGGAACTTACCAACATATAGGGGAATATAGAAGCTATGAGTCTGGCTGAGATCACCTAGAGAGAGGGATGAATCAAGAAGGTTTAGGAGGACTTTGCCCTAAATGGACTTTATAGCAAAACAGGAGTAATGAGCTTGACAACACAGGGAAGTGAGGATGGTTAAATGATTTGTGTATGTAGAGCACTTTGCACAATTCTTGACACATAGTAGGTGCTTCTCTAAGCTCCTTCCTTCCCTCCGGTAGGCAGACTATTGCACTTTGTCGGGAACCAGATGGCTGTGCTTACTTGTACGACTGTGAGTAGCTTGGAGAGAGGGATTCTATTTACCCCTCTACTCTTTCACATTCTTCCCAGAGACCCCAGGCCCTCCTTCGCTGATTCTTGGCCCTTTGGTTTTGGGATTTGAGCACTCTCAAAGATACAGCCATATTTTAGTGTGAATGGAGGTGTGGAGAACTGGTTTCCAGATGGGATTTGAGTGAGAGTAAGCCCAGGTGTCTTAGGGCTCTAAGGGCTGGAATTTGGAAGAGGGAGGAGCAGGAGAGTGAGGAAATGGGCCTTGATGGGGGAATGTGAGGACATCTAAGACAGACTGTTAGTTAGTTTCCCAACTTTGCCCCTGATGGTAAATGCCCCACCACTGAACTCACGGACATACATAGATCTCTGACCTGTGGTGTCCAACAGTATCCTTCCACAGGAGTTGAGGCAGAAAGCTGTAGTATGCCCTTCCTAAGACCTGAGTCTGGGGACATGGGTTGAACCACACCAGCATCCCTGAGCCCCTTCTCTGGTCTGTGTCTGTTGAGGCATGGTCAGGCTGGCGTCAGCCTCAGCATCCCCCAGAACGGAGCTGAATACCTCCTCCTTCCTCCCTTTTCCTCCTTGTACGCTATGAAGGACTGCCTTGTACCTGGCTCCATCTTTAATTGGAGTGGCGCTGGGGGCATGGTCAAATGTCCAAAGTCACTTCCACACCAGGCATCAGGGATGAGGGCCAAGGGACCAATGGAAGAGACTGCGGGATCTCAGGGTTTGGGGCATGTGGCTTTGGGCACAGAGAACGAGGTGTTACTTACACTAGGTCTTGAGGGGGTGATCCGAGAAGTAAATGTTTAAATGGCAGAGGTGTGGGGAAGAGCTTCCAGGGAAGGGTGAGCTGCAGCCCCCAGTAGGGGTGATGGGAGTAATGAGATGGACTATGTGTACACCTCAATGAGCTACTTTCCATGCAAAGGAGTCATTTTTCTGGATTCTCACACTATTGCGTGATGTAAGGCCCCAAACTAAGGGTCACTTGTGTTTGATACTCCTGATCCTAAGTCTGCCCCCGTCATCCCACTATTTAAATTAATTCACACAGAAGAGGCCAGAACAGCACCCAATATGAGTCAATACTGTAGAAGTGTGTATAAAAGAAAAGAAATGACCAGCTGTCAGTGAGCATACCAGTCCAAATTACGCAGGTTCCTTTCAGTCGCGCTGCTTTATTTCAACAATCTCCCCTGCAAAGGGGAGACCGAGGTGTCTGGGGACCCCAGTGTCCTCAGGTCCCTGAAGGCAGTGTCAAAGCAAAGCTTCAGGAAAGAGCAGGACTCGTCAGAGAATGGGAGCACAGAAAAGCAAGAAAGAGCTTCAGTTTGTGCCAGGGACCTTCTGGGGCTCAGAGAGTTGGGCAAGAAGGGGGTTCCATGGCGTCTCCTCAAGCTTCCTCAGCCACGTGGGGCCCTCTGCTCTCGGATCTCTGAGACTTGTGGTCTAGGTGTTTCATGTGCTCCTGCACCCAGGCAACATTGGGGTCTGCGCAGACCTGTCGGCCCTTTCGGGTAAGGAAGCTGTGGAACAAGGAGAGAGAGGGGAAACTGAGTCAGCAGACAACGAGGAGCCCAGCTCTTTCTCTACCCAGCTAGAGCTTCCCCACCTCTCTCTCTGCTGGATGTGGGGCCCTCACACAGAGAAGGACGCCCCCACTCTCTGTTGCTCTCTAAGGAGTCTGTGAAGACCCCACCACCAGCTCCCCTGACCTCCCTGCAGGCCAAGCTCAGGCTAAGGAAGTCCCCAGGCTGCTGCTCAGCTCCTCTCCCTGAGCAACCCCGACTTCCTAGCTAGTCCCACCCCACTGCTTCCCCCTCCCAGGCCCTACTGATTCTCACATTTGTACCCCCTCCACCCCCTAGTGTGGCCAAACTTACATGACCCCTGGGGTGGAGCACTGGTTGCTGGTTCTATTATAACTTTCCACAAACTGGAGTGGGATTTTCCGTGAGACATAGGTGAAACAGCACTTAATGATGGTTAATTTATTCACTGGTTCTGCAAAGTAGAGGGCCATATGCTGCTGAGAGCTTTGCCACAAGGAAGTGTAAACCTGTAACTCTATCGCGCGGAGTATGGAGGAGGAGACCAAACCAGAGAACCTGGGAGGGAGGCAGGCCTGACCTTCCACTGGCAGCTTTTCCTCCTCCCCCTCTTAAATTACCCTTGTCCAGGAGCCCTTGGCTGGCTCCGTCAGTGGGGCGTGTGATTTTGGATCTCAGGGTTGTGAGTTTGAGCCTCACATTGTGCGTAGAGATTACTTTAAAAAATTATCCTTCTCTAAAACCTCTCTTTCCTCCCCCTGCTGACCCCTCCTGACTTCTCTCTGACCCTTCCCTTGGGCTGGGATGTGACTCTGGTTGAAGTGTTTCAAATTTCTGACAGTTTTCAGGATTTGGGAATAAGAAACCAGAATTCCTGGGAGCGCTCAACTCATAAATTATTCAGTTTTCTTTTTAAAAAATGGAGATATAATTAACAGTATAACATTGTATTATTTTTAGGTATGCTGTATATTTTCCATAACATTTTATTTTCATGTTTCTAAATAATAATGTGTGACTGTGTGCTAAACAATGAATCATTTTTCTGTGTTAGGATTGTCCTGAAAGTTTCAAGGGTTTTGTGTTAAAAAAAAAAATGTAAGGTAATAAATGGTGTCTCTAAGTGTTATGATGAGATTATATACTCAATAACATATGGAGTGTTTTCTGGCAGATAACAATTGATAACAGAAAATACAGAAAAAAGGGAATATCAATACTAAATAAATGGCCAAGAAAAATTATTTAAAAAGTGGAAAAAATACTGTAGCTGTTTAATATTTAAAATACTTAAAAGTTATCATTCATAAGGGAATTTCTGAAACACAGAAAACATTAATTGCCCCATTTGTAGCCTTTATCTTTGTGTTGTAACAAATATTGCAGACTTAGAACATTTTTTCTGTTCTGCAAGGCTGTCGGCCAGATTGTTCAATATGTGTCCAAGTGTATCTTCCCATTGGGTGTTAGAGTCTATAATCTTTCATACAAGCTCATTTCCTTTTTTAACAATGAGCATATCTTGTCTGCTCGTACTGACTTTGGTTCAAGTTGATACTGCTTTTGCTTATCTAGATTTTATCTGTGAATTAGCAAACGTTTCTGGTATCACATCCTGGTAGTCTATAACATTTACGTATTTTCTCTTTGTATTTCTTCTGCAAAAGCATTTATAAAGAACTAGAGCCTGCCGTGGTTATTCAAACACTGGGTAATGTCAATGAACATTATTGTTTAAACAACAGAATATTCACATCTAGCAGGAATCACAGTTGAAATGGCCCATTGAAGGATGTATTTTCCTCTTAAAAGTTGTTTCTTGAAACACCACTTATATGATTTGTGCTTAATGTATTAGGTATACAAACATATTAGCGCTCACTCAGAGCAGACAGGGCCATGGACACATACTTGTGCCATGGCTACAATTCCAAGCTGTTGGGTCCTGGTCACTTACCCCCTCCATGCTCCTGTCCCAGTTTCCTGAAATGCTGATCTTACATACCAGGTGCTGTGTGTTTCTTGCTTTTGCTCTACATGTCGATGGAATCCTTTAAATCATAATACCTCTGTATTGGTTGTTAAGTTTTAATTCCTGCAAGAAAATTCTACCTTTCCACCTTTTCCCAGTTTCTCAACTGAGTTTTCTTAGGACTTGGGATTTGGAAAAACAAAATTTCCTTAGAAGGAGTTGCCATATGGAATTGCTAAGGGATGCCCGGGGTGGGGTACAGCAGGGCAGGACTGGTCCCCTCCGTATGAGAGGGATCTCCTTCACAGGGCTCCGGAGAATGACAGATGGGGGAGGCTTGTGGTGTTTTGATGAGCAGAGCCTTGGCTACAAAGCGGGAAAACTATACTTGTCCTTGTCTCTGTTCCTGAAAGCTATGTGACTCCAGACAGGACACCCGCTCTTTCTGAACCTGTCTCCTTAAAACAGCAAATATCAACGGGGCAAGTACTGTGTATTGATTTACATATTGATGACTGTTCAAATCAGAGCCTCATTACCCCTGGGTAGCAGATGGAAAACCTGAGGCTCAGGAGGCCTGAAAGAGACAAGGAAGGCCCATCAGCTGACCGGGGCAGAGCTTCTAGGCTGAGGCTCTCTGGGAGCAGAGACAGTGTCTAACTCCGTCCCTCACCATAGCCCAGCTTGTCTACTGAAAGGGTGGCAGGAGTAGGCTTTTCATATATATCTGTGGAATGAATGAGTGCATTCAGCTTGACTATATGTCTCCCTGACTGTAAAGCTGGCTATTTCTCCATTCTGTGTTGCTGTTCTCTGAAGAAGAAAAAAAAAAAGAAGCTTCCCTTGACCGAGTCTCTGCCATAGGCCTGGAGTCTGGCTTAGTTCCAGACACGGCTTCTCTCCATCCCTCACAGCAGCCTTTCGAGAAAGTACCCCTTGTCCCACCTGCCGGTGAGAAGCCCCACAACGATAACGGGAATGACGGGAAGCATCACAGAGCTCTATAGCTAGCTGTGGTCACAGTTCCTGGAAAACCAGCCATCATTCCTTGGACTAGCTTGGATGCCGAATCGTAGTCCTAGGACCGAGTGTATTTCTCTCTCTGGTTTTGGTTGAAATTCAGCTCTGGAGAAAGTTTCCTGGGAAATATTCCCAACCCCCCACCCTGGCCCCAGGGACCCACAATGCCACCTTCTCCCCTGGCTGCAGCCCCCTGTAGAGAGGCAACCATGCCTGTTTAGGGTGGAAAGGGCAGTGAGCTGGGAGTCAGGACACCTGGGGTCTAGCTGAGCCCTATTCAGTCACCTACTGCTGCTGCTCAGAGTACCTCACAGATATTTACTAAGAGCTTACTGAACGCTGGGAGCAGCTCTATGCCATAGACACACTAGAGAAATCTTAAAGGGAAAGAGGGAAGGCTGATATGGGGGTCTCAGGCTCAGGACCCTCATAGGCCAGACAGACAGCAGGTACCCATGGCCCTGGCAGTGGGGGCCCCTGAGACCTGGGAGTACACCCCCTGTCTAAAGGGATGGCACCCACCACCTCAGTCCCAGTGAAAGCTTGTGGGAACTTGGGCTCCTGTCTGCTTGGTCTGCCATAGTTGAAAAGAAACAAGAAATACAGATTTTTAAACATGTAAAACCCCATCTACACCATGGAGACAGTTTGATCCTTTGCAGGTTTCTCTGTCCCAACCTGTGCTTATGGGTGGGCTCCTGTGTATCTGCAAGAGGGGGCTAAGCAGAGGGTCCAGAGGGTGCTGGGTGAGCTTCTTTCTGTTGGGTACCCTAGGGCCAGGGAGGCTGTATTCAGAGGCAGGATTTCCTCTCCCCAAAGGAGGCAGAAATGAGTCCAACCAGGAGTGGGGGGAGACCCTTGGTAAAATGCTGCCTGTCTTGCAGGGACCTGGAGGGGTAGCCTATTTAGGACCACCCCCATCCCACACTCCCCTTCCTCCAGCCACTGTACTATCTCTATTCAGAGGACTAGGGGTAATGGGTCTCACCTTCATTGGCCTCAGAGTGGAGGGCAGCAAGAATGAGGAAGAAGGTCAGGGTAGCCAGGATGACCTTCATTCTGCTGGTGGCTGACCAGCTGCAGGAGCAGGTTGGGGCTGAAGACTCCTGGATTCTCTGGTGCTTTGGAATCTGGGCTCCGACCCTCCTTTATAAGGGGTTGCTGGTGAGGAAGTCATGAGATAGAAAAATCCATGATTGCATGGGAGTTTTGTTTCTTTGGAATTGTGACTGATGACTTATCTGAAATAAGAGAACTGAGTCAATTTATTCAGGAAGCAGAGGCAGAAAATGATACCAGAATTCACATTTGGCTTGCATCTTTAGGGTGGTAGTGGGGGAAGCCCAGAGGCGAAGGGCTTTACAAGTAGAGACTGCCCTCCTTTTCTGCTCCTCCCCAGGGAGCCTGGGGAAGCCTCCCTGGTGGTGAGCCCATGTGGACCATGAGTTCAAAGGCCCAGGAGGCAGTCTCAGGCTCAGGGATTCCAGGACCCGCCAGGATGAGGATTTAGGGGCCCTGTTCTGTGTCTACCTCCAGCACCAGACCCAGACTCAAACCTGATGGGGGCTGGGAGTGGGGAGCTGGATTTGGAGGGGATCCTGGGGTGTCTGGGCCTCACCAGCAGGATTGGACTGGAACCTCTCATTTAGGGAGAGCTGGAGGCCCTGTGCTGTGCCCAGAACAGGGAGCTTGAGGGGATCCTTAACAATCAAGGAAGCTGCACAGAGCTCTCTGCCTAGCCAGTGCTGCCTCCGGGACTGAGGCTGAGGGGTGAACTCCTTCTGGGTCGGGCTGGGGGAGCTGGGGACAGGGCAATGCATCCCACAGAATCCAGTTGCATTTCATCAGCCTTAAATCTGTGCGTCAGGGTCCCTGCACAGTGACACCACCATGGTCTGTATGGGAGTGGGAGATAGGGTGGCCGGCCATCCTGGTTTCCCTGGGACGAGGGGTATACCTGGGATGTGCGACTTCAGTGCTAACACAGGGATGAGTTGGTCACCCTGCTCAGAGGTCAGGCAGATGTGGCTGTCCCCCACCTCCACTCCCGCCGAGATCAGATTAAGCACCAGTCGGATTTTTTTTAACTTTTTTATTATAAAATATATGTAACGTAATACTTGCCACTGTCAACATTTTTCAAGTGTGCAGTTCAGTGGGATTAGGTACATTCATATATTGTGCAATTATCACCACCATCCAAGCACAGAACTTTTTTTTTTTTTTTTATCTTGCAAAACCGGAACTCTGCACCCATCAAACAATAACTTCCCTCTCCCCCTCCCCATGCCCCTGGAATCGCCATTCTACATTGTCTCAATGATTCTGACTATTCTAACCTCATATATTAGTGGAATCATACAGTATTTATTTCTGGTGACTGGCTTATTTCACCTAGCGTGTCCTCAAGGATCATCCATTTTGTAGCATGTGCCATAATTTTCTTTCTAAGGCCAAATAAATGTCCGTGGTATGGATCTACCACATTGTGCTTCTCCATTCATCTATTTAAGGACCCTTGGGCTGCTTCCACATTTTAGCTATTGTGAATCGTGTTGCTGTGAACATGGGTGAACACATGGTTCTTTGAGACCCTGTTTTCAGTTCTTTGGGGTATATATCCAGAAGAGGAATTGCTGGATCCTTCAGTAAATCCATTCTTCATGTTTTGAGGAACTGCCGTACTGTTTTCCACAGGCTTTGTACCATTTTATATTCTCTATGACAACACACAAGCCCTCCAATTTCTTTATACCTTTGCCAATATTTGTTATTTTCTATTTTTGTATTGTTTTGTATTGTTTTTTGATGGTAGCCATACAAACGGAGGTGGGGTGGTATCTTACTGTGGTGTTTTTTCTTTTCTTTTCTTTTTTGGAAAGATTTTTAAAAAGAGAGATCACAAGTAGGCAGAGAGGCAGGCAGAGAGAGAGAGGAGGAAGCAGGCTTCCTGCTGAGCAGAGACGCCGATTGCGATTGCGGGGGTCTCTCCCAGGACCCTGGGATCATGACCTCAGCTGAAGGCAGAGGCTTTAACCCACTGAGATACCCAGGTGCCCCATCTTATTGTGGGTTTGATATAAGCATCTGTATTTTTTTTTTTATCAGTTTTATAGAACGCGGTTCCAGGTAAGTTTGTTTGTAAAGAAAGTTGTTTCCCTCCTAAAAAGGAAAATGTAAATCCCTGTTCTAATGGAATGAGTAGGAGCTTGTCCCATCGGTTAGCACAACATCAGATGGGGGAGGGATGTTGGGAATACGCATGGGCAAGAGGATGGAAGAAGCTGATTCGTACAATTTCTTGGGTCTCTATGCCAATTCCTGGACTTCTGAAATGAAGTTCCTGGTGACGCTGAGTCATCTGCCGTCTGTTTCTGGGTAAGCATTGTGCACCCCTCTCTTGGACCTTCAGCCCTGCTTGACTGACTGCTTCCCCTATTCAAAGGAGCAGGGCTGGACTGGGGGAGGGGGGCTTGGGAAGGATTAAGGCTCCAAGGTTTTCATCTTTTTGGTAAAGTTGTTCTGTTTTACACACGGCAATGTACAATAACGGAGGGCCCACGATAGACTGTATGTTAGTTTCCCAAATGTTACTGTTTTCCCAGATGTCCCCGCGGCACTTTTGTTGAATGCTGGAAATCAGAACCTTTGTCTGCAGCTCTTTTCAACCGACTCTTCCTCAGATGTTCATTGCTACCAGAGAAGGAAGTAGGATAGGTTCAGCTGGATTTGCCCTAGCTGTACCCATGCTGACTTGCCCCGAACATTTCCTTTATAAATTGCTAACAAATGGTTTCTTAAGAATTGCATAGGTATAGAATCTTGCCCAATACAGAAGTGGCTGATCACAAGTTAGTTCATCCATCTTTCCTCTTCCTTTTGGGAAGGTTGGCTGCCATTTGCTGGTCTTTAATAGTCTACAAACTCTCTGCCTCCCAAGAATCCACAAAGGTCATCAGTCTCTACTGTATGTTGTCTGAGCTGCTAGAAAGGAATTCATGCAAGCCAAGGAATGAACTGGCATATAGTCTGCTTACCCATCTTGGGCTTCTTATTTATGGAAATTATACCTTTTCTAGACTGTAATGGGCAGAGAAGAGACAAATAAAAACCAGAGACCAAGAGTTCTGTTTTGTCTCTTCCACCTGCTCCATTAACATCCTTTGTTCATTCATTAATTCATTTACTCATTCATATATTCTGTAAATAATTATTGAATGCATACTATAAGCTGAGCACTGTCCAGGAACCAGAGATTAAGCCATGAACAAGTTGCATTGAGTCTGCTGCAAATGTAAGCAAGCAATGGGCCTTTAACAGGTTTTTCTTAAAACGAAACAAGGGTGCCTGGTGAGCATCCAACTCTTGGTTTCGGTTCAGGTCATGATCTCAGAGTCATGGCATCGAGGTCCGTGTCACACTCTGTGCTCAGCATGGAGTCTGCTTGAGATTCCCTCCCTCTCTCTCTGCCCCTCCCTCTGCTCGCTTGCTTACACTCTCTCTCAAATAAATAAATAAATCTTTAAAAACAAAACAAAAGCTTTTGTCATGATTCATCATTTAAAAACCAAGACTATGAAGACTTTTAGAAAATAATTAAGCAAAACTAAGTAAGCAAAAGTCCCCTGTGATCCCACAGTCACATTTTTAAAAAAGATCTATTTATTTTCAGAGAGAGAGAGACAGAGACAGAGCATGAGAGCTTATGTGTGGGATGGGAGGAGGGGCAGAGGGAGAGAGTCCCAAGGAGAAAACCCACTAAGTGCAGAGCCAGATGTGGGGGTTGATCCCACAACCCTGAGATCACGACCCCAGTGGAAATCAAGAGCCAGTTTCTTAAGGGACTGAGCCACCCAGGCGCCCCGTCATAGTCACATTTTTAGATGCCTCTTTGTCTTTTTCCTCTGCCTGCTTTCTCCCTAGCTGAGATCACACCGAACAAACCAATTTCATAACCCATGCTTCGACATATGGTGAACAACTTCATTTCATTATATAATCCTATGTGTCGCTTAAAACTATTTTAATTTTGAATTTTGAAGAAAATAAAAAAGAGAAAACTCAGTTTACCACTATTAATCTTTTTTTACCACTATTAATCTTTAATGTGTAACCTTTCATGCATTTTTCTATCTGTGATCATTATACCTATTATATACAATATACAATGAAAAATTAAATGTTCTTTTCTATAATCCAATTTTTTAAAAAAGATTTTATTTATATATTTGACAGACAGAGATCACAAGTAGGCAGAGAGGCAGGCAGAGAGGGAGAGAGGAGGAAGCAGGCTCACCACCAAGCAGAGAGCCCGATGCAGGGCTCAATCCCAGGACCCTGAGATCATGACCTGAGCTGAAGGCAGAGGCTTTAACCCACGGAGCCACCCAGGTGCCCTCTATAATCTGATTTTTATAATTATTTTTACTTATGACTGAGTAGCATCAAATATGGATTGAGAACGAAGAGACACAATATAACAAGCATCACACAACCTGACATCTCGTGGGACCCGCTGTCTTTCTTCCTCTGAGAGATTCTTTCCCAATAGTGTCTGTACTGCACTCTGGCTCTTCTTAAGGTTTTACCATGCATCCTTGAATCTTAAACAACATATTTTTAGTTTTGTCTGTTTTTGAACTTTATATGCATAGAATCATTATACGCATTCTTAAGCGGCTTTTTTTCCTCCCCACATTATGCTTCTGAGATTCACCCACGCTGCTGTGTGTAGCTGTCAAGTGCGTTTATTTTCACTCCTGGGACATTTTCATGTATGGGTATGCACCGTGTATCTGTGTTTTCATTTGCCTCCTTTTGTGTTTGCTAAAGCCAGCAGGGCTGCTACGTGTCCTGGTGTACATGTGCAAGGGTATTTGTGAGGAGGCATCCAGGAGCGGGGTGCTGGGACTTTGGCTGTGCACACTTTTACTGTACCCAGTGGCAACAGTAATTTTCCAAATGATAGGACCAGTTCACACTCGCACCAGCTGTGGGGCCTGCCAGATATTCCATAGCCTGTCCAATATTGATACTTTCCAAATTTAACATTTTTGAAAAGATTTTGTCAGAGAGAGAGGGAGAGAGAGAGCAAGCACAAGCAGGGGCTTGGCAGGCAGAGGGAGAGGAAGGAACAGGTTCCAACCCCCCAACCCCTGCCCCCAATAGGGAACCAGATAGGGGACTGGATCCCAGGACTCTGGGATCATGACCTGAGCCAAAGGCAGACGTTTAACTGACTGGGCCACTCAGGCTCCCCTCAATTAACATTTAATCAGATTTGGAGGGAAGGACACAGGAAGAAGGAAAGAAGGAAGGAAGGAAGGAAAGCTTTATTCATTCCAAACTTAGAATCTAGAACTTGGTACCCTTAGTCAACACGTATTGCTGGTTTCATGAATTTTTTATAACGTGGGCCTAGACCCTGCTCATGGCAGCCCTGGAAATCCTCTGAGTGACCAAAGCAGAGAGGTAAGGGGCAGTAAGACTGAGCCACGTGACCTCTCAAAACATTTAATAACTAACAGAATTTGAAATTCGGAAGGAATTACGACCATAACATAGCACACCTAAGTTTAAAATAAAATTTAAAACCGAGCCCTAGGGTATGTCTGGGAGCAGCTTCCGACTGTTTCCTGGCTCAGTTTCCTGCCCAAATCTGTTCACATCTGTAGCCCTTCCCCGGCTGGTTCCAGACTCCTCAGGGATCGAATTCCAGTGGCTGATGGATTCCTGGACCCACACATTGCTGGGGTCAGCGCAGACCTTTCCAGTCTCTTAGATGGAAGGAGCCATGGTGAGAGGGAGAAGTATATCAAAAAAGGAACAATTTCATAGCAGAATGCGTGGGGAATTCTCTCTCTCGCTGCCCCATCCCGTTCTCTGTTCTGGGGATCTCAGAGCTAATCTCCTTCAGAGCTGCACATATCCCCCAAGCCCTCAAGTTCCCTAGCCCTTTTTTCTTTGCTCACGGAAGCTGAGTTCCCCTCCTTTCTCTTCTCCGCACAGAGGTAGCTCGTCCTTGATTCCCTGTGGGCCCAGGGTCAATGCAGAAACACCCCAGGGATCTCTCCATGTTCTGCACACCTGACGGGGCCCACCTGTCTGTGTGTCTGTCCACTCCTTGTCCTGTAGGATCTCTCTCTCCCCCGGGTGGCAGGAGGACTGGACCAAGCATAGCAAGAGGCTGGGAGCATGACAGGGAGGCTTCTGTAACAGGACCTTTGTGAGGGGCCCAGTGAGAAATGTGTAAGAGGCAGCAGGGGTTCATCAATAAGCTTTCCAAACGACTGATTTTGGACTTTCCTGACTTTTTTCTTTTGCCTGTTTTCTGTTGCATTGCTTATCCATCTTATTATTTTCTTCCTTCTACTTACTTTGGGTTTAATCTGCTCAATCTTTCCTCGCTTCTCGAGGTGGGGGCGTTATTCATTATTTCACACCTTTCCTCTTTTCGCATAGAAACATTTAAAGCTGTACATTTTCGGGGCGCCTGGGTGGCTCAGTGGATTAAGCCGCTGCCTTCAGCTCAGGTCATGATCTCAGGGTGTTGGGATCGAGCCCCGCATCAGGCTCTCTGCTCGGCAGGGAGCCTGCTTCCTCCTCTCTCTCTCTGCCTGCCTCTCTTCCTCTCTCTGTCAAATAAATAAATAAAATCTTTAAAAAAAAATAAAAATAAAGCTGTACATTTTCTTCTCTGTTCTGCTTCAGCTTCACAATGCCGATTTTTTATGTATGTTTTCATTGCCATTTACTTTAAAATGTTTTCTTATTTCCCTTGAGATTTCATCTTTGGCACATGAACAATTTAGAACTGCGTTTTTTATTTCCAAATATTTGGACATTTTCGGTATGTCTTGTCATAGATTTCTTCTTTTTTTAAAAAAGATTTTATTTATTTATTTGAGAGAGAGTGAGAGCACAGGAAGTGGGAGCGGCAGGTAGAGGGAGGGGGAGAAGCAGGCTTCCCACTGAGCAGGGAGCCTGTGGGGCTCAATTCCAGAACCTTGGGATCATGAGGCAGACACTTAACTGACTGAGCCACCCAGGCGCCCCTTGCTATAGATTTCTTTTTTTTTTTAAATTTTTAAAAAAATTTATTTATTTTCAGCATAATAGTATCATTATTTTTTCACCACACCTAGTGCTCCATGCAATCTGTGCCCTCTCTAGCACCCACCACCTGGTACCCCGACCTCCCACCCCCACGCCACTTCAAACCCCTCAGATTGTTTTTCAGAGTCCATAGTCTCTCATGATTCACCTCCCCTTCCAATTTCCCCCAACCCCCTTCCCTCTAACTCCCCATGTCCTCCATGATATTTGTTATGCTCCACAAATAAGTGAAACCATATGATAATTGATTCTCTCTGCT